>NC_134482.1:37717936-37866108 GCF_964194025.1 Convolutriloba macropyga | reverse complement strand
GTTCTTTTGTACATTGTTTTTTTCTTCAAAATAATCGAAAATTGAATCAGCCAGTGCGTTTTTTAAATAAAATGAGAATTCCAGATTTTGGCTCCCGGGGTAAAAAATATTACATATCTGAATGATTTAGTCATCAGAAATTGATCAGTCCATATATCCCTTTTTATTATATGAGATTTATGTTCCGACCCCTCTTGAGGGGGGAGGAACTACATAATTAAGTGGGTTATTTTTTGTTCAGTCATTTATGGCCGAGCGATATACTCATCTTAGAGTGTTGAGAGTCGATTTACGTTCTTTACGGGGGGATATGGAGGTTTAAAACTTTTGAGAGAAGTAGAGTGAATTCCGTTGATTTTAGTCACAATTTTTGACTAAATATTCGCCATTTTTACTAAAAATTGTCATTTTTTTTTAAAAAAAGGGTTGTTGATTTTTTTAGAGACGAAAAATAATGCTGGCTATTTTTATTTGGTTTTTTGTCAAAAAGTATGGCTAAATGTTCCAAAATTCAGACTTTTTCGTCAAAAACCACGAAATAAGATTCTTTAGTCCACTTTGATTAATTTTACAGAAAGTGAACACCAATAACCACAAACACAATCTTTGTAGACTCGAAAAGAAGCTATTTCTACTTCAAATTCCGCTGAGAGTGCTCTGTACTTAAAACTTTGTAGTTTTTTGCTAACTTTACTCGTTGAATATCAAAAACTCAGAAATTAGTTTTGATTTTTTAACTATTAAAAAATCTAAATGACAATCGAAAAATTAAGTGTTCTTAATGGACGAACAGTATTATCAGGGCTAGTCTTAGATCGGTTTTGGACTGTTGCTATCCAAGAAAATTCGGATTGTAATCAGTAGGTCTTTTTATCAAAAAAATTTAATTTTTTGTTATTTCTTCTAATTTAACAGAACACTTCAAATCAAAGCTCACTGGTGATAGTTTCACTCGGATTTCTAATTATTTCCAAATTAATGTGTCCAGTTTATTAATTGAAAGCTCACGGTCGTTTTGACTTGTAAAAATATTATATTTTTAAATAAAAAATGGCTTATTGAAATTTGCCTCCATTTTTCTCTTAATTTGGCCAATTTGTAGCTTAATGTTTGCGAGGAGGGAAAACTTCTTCTTTCTACTGAATTCAAATTCTTTCTTTAGTGCGGTCGTACGCCTTAAATTATGGTTTTCTGGCTTTGAAACTACCAAATTTCACACTTTTTTTTTACCATTAGTCCGTTTTTCATGTTTTCTAGTTTTGTCACACTATAACGTTATTGAGAGTTGATATATCACAATATTTGCGTTCAAAAATCAACACATGATAATATTAAACTCCCTGAAGATATAGATCGTGATTTTAACGGCTTCGACACTACCTTCTCGAAGAATTTAATTAAATTTTTAAAATTTTTCTTTGACTGTCGATTTTGCTTTGTTTTTTATGTCAATTGACAATGACCCGGTTTCATTGGCTTTTCATGGCAGAAGAGATGAAACAAAATTCTGATATTAGTAGATGGCTGATAACTTTCATGACTTTGAAAACAATGGTTTTCCAAAATAAAAAAAAAACATTTTGGCTTCGCAAGTTTGTTCTTTTTATTGTCTGTTTGTTACCTGGTCCCATTAATTGCGGGTATGACATTATTGTTACCCTTGGAAGGTATCAAACAAGAATTGGTGGCACAAAATCTATTGCTTTGAAGGAATTCGTTATGACTTTACTGGCTTCAACATGGGTTTTTCACAAAAAAAGTTTTTCTTGATATTTGTCATATTTGACGTTATTTATGTAGAGGTAAGACATATTCTCGATAACTGCAGGACTCAGAGGCTCCCCAAAGAAGAATAAACGAATCCGTTTAATTATTTCATTTTGTATTTATTGACTTTCATGTCTTTTAAATTAAGTTTTTTTCGAAAAAAAAAACAAGAATTACTTAGTTTTTTTTTCTTTTTCGTCTACTTGTTACTTAGCTTCATTGATGAGAGACCACATAAAATATTATCAATGTGCGACGAAAGTGCCATCAAACGTATTTCGAAGGCCAAAGTATGTTTTTGCGATTTCGAAAGCGTTTCTGACAAGTTTAATTGATTTTTTGTTTGTTGTCTATTTGTTGTTCTTTTTGTAACGCACATAAAATTGAATACCGACAGTTCTTAATTCCATTATATTTTCACAACTTGACTGTTTTTGTTCTTTATTGTCTAACTGTTACCCAGCCTTACTTTGGGCTGGTCCTACATCTTTTCTGATGAGTTACAAGTTATTTTGTTTAGTTTCAGTTTTATCTGCGCTATTTTGACTTTGTTATTAAGTTTTGTTTTATAGAACGGACATAAAGTTTTTGATGTAATTAATTGCTCTTGAACGAAATTCATAGCAATGATTGTGAACGTGTGTGTCTTCTCTAATACAAGTTTTTTGATTGGCAATTTTGCGCTTTTTTTCTAGAACTTTCTTTGACTTCTCAAGTGACTTTTGCTCGCTTTCGTTCATCATTTGCGAGTGATCTCTATTGCTCTCACTCCGATGTGAAGGTTGTTGCTAATCTAAAAGCGGTGGCAGCATAACATAAATAAGCGCCGAATCGCACAGTCGTGAGTACACACGGCCGTGAAGCGGGAGAGCAATGCTTCGAATCCCAGTTGGGGAAAGGTTTCGTGCATCGTTGGGAAAAATGATCTAGGCTACAATCTCTGAAATAAAAAGCCTCGCCTGTCGTTCAAGAGCAATTCTTGCAACATTTGTCGCATTATGTTTAATGCTTGTTGTTTGTTGTTGTTGTTTGATTTTCCCGTTTGTCTTGACTCATTTTCTTAATATTTGCATGCCTCATCAATTTAATGCATCACGTTTTACACCACTGAGTTATTTGCTTCGGAGGCTATCTTTTCGTTCATACACTAATTTTTTTTTAAATACTTGAATTTTTGGGTTTTTCTATCTGTTCCCCATTGGTAGACAATTACGCCAAAATAATGGATAAGCGGTGTCGGAATCTTATGTGCGGACGCTCATTACTGTATCTCCTTATTGTTCTTAGTTTCAGCCTAAGATTTAGGAGGCTGGCAGAACTTTTGAAATTTTCAAATGTCTGCCAAGGCCGTTTTTCTGAGTGTACTTTCATTCATCTTTTGTTCAGATAAGCACTTTAGCTCTTTAATTGACAGCACTATCTTTCGTTAGCAGAACAATTTTGTCCTATATTCATCCTCGTTATCAAAAAAACCAAGGTATTTGAGAACTCTATTTGAGTTCAAAACGAATTTAAACCCTCTGATCTTGTGTCATCTTGGATGTATGTCATAAACCGACTGCACAATTCTGAAACAGACGCTCAACTAATCAAATTAGATTAGATTAAATTTCAGATGGTAGACGATACAGAGTTTAATATATAGAATATCAAGTTTAACCAATTTACCACCTTGGACACCAAACGAGTCAAATGACTCTACAAAAAGTTTCCAGAGAAAAAACGTGCAATGCCTGATAAAAGATATAAAGTTTATCTTTATTATCCTTAAGTTTAGTTAGACTTTGAAAAATTTCGTTTTAAGATACTTGTTTGGGTTATATATTTTCTATAGCAAGGTAGTTAAACTTTTTGTTTGATTGAAAATCTCAAGGATTTTTTTTGAGTCTCTGCTTTGATTTTTCGTAAAGGGATGAGCAACTTAATGATTGCCCGCGTGTTCGGCCTGTTACTGTCAATATCAAGAAAACTCAAAGGAGAAACTTTTGCAATCTTATCCAGGATTTCTTTTACAAAAGCGTCAAAATACAAATCAGAAACTGACAGCAAGTTGCAACGCTTGAAAAGGTAGCATACATGGTCCTCTATCTTCTTGAAAAAGATAGTCGTTAAGATGAGTTTTTGTAGACAACAAATAAAACTTAGTTTTGTTCTTTTTGCGGAACCGTAAGCTAAAATGCCATACGAAATCATTGGTTTGGCATAACTATTATACATTTGTGATAGAAAAGTTTTCGAGAAAAAATTTCTTGCTCGGATCCGCCTTTCATCGAATATTACTAATTTTTGCCAATATGTTCAAAGTGTAGGTCAAAATTGAGATGCTTATCTATAAACACTCGTAGATATTTGAACGAAACTACTTCTTCAAGCACTTCGCCTAATAGCAGATTTTTTTATTTTCGTACATTCCGGCCAAAATTCATAATTTTACGTTTTTTACTGTTAATAACAAATTTTTTTCTTAAACACCAATTTTCATTCTGTTTCAGGTCATTATTGAGCTTTTCATCAAGTTCCGAATTTTTGCCTGATGATAAAAGAGTTGTGTCCTCTGCAAAAAGTGCTATTTTTGAACTGTCTTGACCATTTTGAGGCAGATCATTGATAAACAAAAGAAATAGAAACGGCCCAAAATTTATCCTTGTAGAACACCTATAATATTTTCCATTTTTTCCAACTCGTTTGAGCCGTGGACTAGAAATTGTTTTTTATCTGACTGGAATGAAGCAATGAGTGAATTAATTTTTCTTCGAAAGCCTAGATTTTGTAATATTTTCATAAGAAGTCAATGATAAATTGTGTCAAACGCCTTTTGAAATCCGATAAAGCAAGCGAAGCCCATATATTGTGATTCAATAAAATTTCGCGTTAGTTCTGTAATTGATGCGATAGCGTGTGCGCATGAGCGTTTTAGCCGAAGTCCGAACTGTACATTTGAGAAAAGTTGATGTTTTTCGAGGAATTTAACAATCCTTGTTTTCAAGAGTTTTTTCAAAAACACTAAGGATGCAACAGACTAATTGATTGATAGTTTTAAGGGTTTTCAAAATTTCCATCTTTATGTAGAGGAATTACCTTAGCTGTTTTAAGACCCGAAAAAATCCTTCTTGAATGCTCCTCTTAATCAGCTTAGCCAAATGATAGCTTACTACTTGTATACAAGTTTCAAAAGTTTGTTAATACAAGGTTTGTATACTATATTCATACAAGGTCGAAGGAAACAACAGTGAAAACTGGTTCAGGAGACCAATTTTGAGTGTGAATAAAGCATACGGGGTCACGTAGGTGGAAGGATAATTATCGCGTCAATTAGGCTAAATAATTTAATTGAGTGTATTGTTTTCCAATGAAAATGAGATACTTTTTTTCTTGGGTCTTTGAAGCCCCCTTTGGAGCTCTTCCATGATAACTCATTTGAAAAAGTTCTGTAGTCCGATAACTCAACATTTGCAACAAAGGCGCCAGCAAAAGGGTTCAATCAGCGTATGTAGTAATGAAACGAAGATAGAAACAATTGGTTGGAGACCGTAAAGTTTTTTGGATGCTCTTTCGGCGGGCTTTTCTCTGATCGATGATCTGTTCGACACCCGTTTTGGCCAATCTGTTCAAAACAACCCAAAAACACGCATTATTTGATAGGTTCATTGACTGAGTTTATTGAAATCACCTTATTTGGACTTTGTCAGACTTTTCTACGTAAATTAGAACGAACTTTCTGTTTATGTTCCGTGTAAACTCGAATCTGGTTGGCTAAGAAAAATGGCGCATTTTGGTATATTTCCTTCTTTTATTTAATTACTCAAACAAACAAGTGTCTCGGAAATCAGAATGTTGCTCTGATGGTCTATGTAGGAGATATTTGAGCGCAATGGCTTAAAACACCTGAAATGTAATCAAAGTTCACTTTTGTTATTTTAATCAGATAACCATTACTGCAAACTCATTTAGCAATGAAATGTTTGAAATATTAAAAAGTTCACCTTATTGTGTTACAGGCGCGGCTTATAGTGTTCAAAAAATAGCAGCGTTAAGTTTTAGGAATTGCATGGAAAAATCTTCCCTCTTACTTGCTCCCTGCAATTCTCTGAAAATTGCTAAAATTAATATTTTGAACTCTACTAAAAATATAAGTTAGTTGTCAAGCTTCTTTGATATTTTCACATTTATTTCTTCTACGGCAGCTCTCGTACCAAAGTTACCTCAATCACAAGTATTCGTTTTTTAGCTGTGCCAAGCCCTAAAAGCGGCACCACACGACGCGCAGGCCTAGGCCTCGACTTACAAAAAGACTTTAAAAAGTCTAGTAGGGGCCAGTATTGACTATAATTACACGGTCGAGCTTCCTAGTTAAAGTTGAGCTAAAATCTTTTCATGGGTCGAGCTTAAGTCTCTTCATAACGAAGAAATTCAAGCTAAGGCCTTTTCATGGGTCTACCATTAGTCACTTCATAACGAACAAAGTTGTGTAAAGATCTTTTCAGGCGTCCACCATTAGTCTTTTCATGAGTCTATTTTTTCAAAATCCGAAATTTTTCAATTTCTCTGCTTCTGTACAAACAGAAGCAGAGCCGGAGCAGCAAGACTAAATAGCTTTGCACCAGAGCAGTCCAACTTAATAAACAGTTGGAACACTGCCAAAAGCCTTAAGATCGTCGTCAAATTTTAGGATAAAGTGTTATGGCAGCTCGGGTATATTACCACTTTACCTGATTCAGTGAAACCAGTTAGCATAAGTGTATTGGTCCTAGTCCCATTTGCCTTGACAAAATTTTGGCGTGATACAGTTTGTTTTTTCCTCCATTATTCTGAACTATCTTTTAAAAAAAATAATGCAGGTTTTTGAGGGATTAGTGATTCTTCTGAATCGCGAAAGATGAAGGAGCATTGACGCTGACTACATTGTATGCAATATTGCATGGACAATTTTAATGGCAAAAAAGCAGACTGATGAAAAGACCAATGATGGGCCCATGAAACGACTTTAACTCGACTTTGTTTGGAAACATTGTGTCGAGCTTAATTCCAGCTCGAATATTGGGTCGAGCTGAAGTCTTTTGTAAAGTTTTAGGTCCAATTAAAGTCTTATGCAAAAAATCTGAGTCGAGCTAAAGTCAAGAATGTCTTAAAGTCCAGCTAAAATCTTTTCATAGCTCAAATGAGTCGAGTATGGTCTTTTCATAGTACATTTGGGTCGAGCATTGTCTTTTCATAAGTCTGTACCTAGACCTGGGCATGTTATCATTTTTCCAGCGCATAGTTTTGCAATCAAACCGCTGATTATGTTGGAACGATAAAATGCAGATAATATTATTTCTATTTCAGCGAAATGCCAGTAAAGCTTGTTATCACAGCCTTTTTCAATGCTTGTCAGCTCGTTTCTTAAGCTGCAAGGCCTCAGTTGCATGAGAGTTTGAGAGTTTTTCTTGCAGAATTAGAAATAATTAATTTTCGTCGAAAAATTCGATGTGACGAGGTAATTGTAATAAAATACTTCACGCATTCACAACTTGAAAATAAAGAGGCTTTTTGGGAAATTTTTTTTTGTTATGTCGATATGAGTGATAAGTACACATGGAAGAAACGGATTGTTGGAGGACATATTTCGCCAGCAAGACCGTTTTTTGTTGACTTGTGGTTCAGGGAACACCCCAATAGCAAAAATCATCAATGTGGGGGAGCCCTAATCTCGGAGACCTGCGTGCTCACAGCAGCCGACTGCACTTTTGGCATGTCAACTGTAAGTGTCGCTACTTAACCCAGCATTAAATGTAAATTAATGCTGGATGATTGCACAGTAATAATATGGCAAACACATCCCAGGTTGCCCACCTTAGACGAAACTTTGAAAACTAAGACTTAAACGGTGCCGTAGTAAACTTACAAAACTTTGTACGGCGCAGTTTAGGGCCGTAATAAGTTTTCTACGGCAACGTAGAAAAATGATATAATTACAAATTTCTATAGTTTGACTTCTTAAAAACGATATATAATGAAATGATTATTTCATAGACGTCAATTTTAATTACTTTTTTGGCACTGGTTTTAACTTTTCTCACCACCGAAAAATTACATAACTTAGCACGGTGCTTACATAACTTAGTAAATTACATAAGTTATATAATGAAAACAAAGTGACCTGAAGCACTCTCTGAAAGAGTACTGACTTACATATTCAATAGATATATATATATATATATATATATATATATATATATGTATATATGTATATATATATATATATATATATATATATATATATATATATACATATATATATATATATATATATATTGAATTGAATGTCATTTACCAGCTACATAACATTAATTAAACAAAACAAAATTTAATTAAATGAGGTTACGCCTGTACAGACCCTTGAAGAGACTACAGCCTCAATTAGCAAGAACTCGGTATAATATTTATGAAAACCAATTGAAATTACAGGAAGTCAAAAAAATAAATTTAACACTTCATAGCTATCCTGAATATATAGGTAAGTAAAGGATCTTAAAAAAGTTCTGAGCTGATCTGGAGTCAGTCCTCTTATGCTTTCAGGAATTAAAGAATTTTCTTGGGCGAAATTGTACGCTACGATAACTTTGATCCGCAGTGAAATTTTAATGTTTTTTGAATTGCGTACAGGTAAAAGTTTGCTCGAGACTCTTCTAACTTTAAATAAGCTGACTCAGGTTTTCGGAGTTCATCAAACATAAATTTGCAATTATTATTAGCATAAAAATCTTAAATGGTAAGAAAATGATATATTGTCATGATATTCCTAATCGCATCCGTTTTTCGTTTGAAGAGAATGGCCCTACATATTCTTTTTTGCTACTTATAAGTTTCGTCAAGATGTGTCTTATAAGTGTTTCCGTATAATAAAAGACCCTATTCTATTGTGGATTTCACATAGGCATTGTAAAAGGTTAACATTTGATTTTTAGTGAAATAATTTCTTGACCTATAGGCAACATCCGAAAATTTTGCTAACTTTTTTGCAAATTTTTCACAGTGGTAAGTAAATTTTATCGGTTCGTCAAAAATAATACCCAAATATTTGCATTCATCTTTGATTTGAACGTCTTTGAAAACACCGTCCAGGGTATTTATCTTTTTTGTTGCGGCCAGAAGGCATAAGCATGCATTTGTTTTCATTGATCGTTAAACAGTTCTGTTCAAACCAATTCGTAGCGTTTTTTACATCAGAGGCAAATTTAGCAGATTCATTAACTGATCACGATTTTATGGTAGCTTCATCTGTATACAAAACTACTTCCGAGTTCGAGCAGCATTGGGGCATGTCATTCATGTATATTAGAAAGAAAGTTGTCCCTAATATTTATCCCTGTGATACACCGTAGTTAACTTCAATGGAGTTTGACGTCTTGTTGTTCAAAAAAAACATATTGAGATCTGACAGAGAAATAACTTTTTATTAAATCAAGTGTTTTCCTCTGAAACTATATTTTTGTAGCTTTGAAATCAAAATATTATGGTTGCCTGTGTCAAAAGTTGTTTTAAAATCATCGAATAATGACACCCCAGATAGTTTTTGTTCTAGTGCCTCAGAGATCAGTTCAGTGAACTTTATTAAGGATTTGATGCAAGATTTTTTGGTTGGAATCCAAACTGCTTTGGGGTTAAAATTCTATGTCTGCAAACAAAACTCATATTTTTTTGGATCAAAATTTCAACAATTTTAGAACACGATGTTAACAGACCAATGGGTATGTAGTTCCCATATATATAAGGGCTATCCAATTTGATAACAGGGATACCTAAAGATGCGATGAAAGGGGCTGAAAAAATAGTTTTCGCATGATGATAATAGATCCTAGAGGTATAAAAGGGTATGGACTTGCTGTGTGATTATGATGTATATTTTTACAAGCTTTTTGGTGGAAACAGATGGGATACTAGAGAGAAAAAAAATAAACTTTTTTGCAATTTGCTTACTTTTAGATCCGAATATTGATCTGGCAGTGCACTCAAACTACAAATGGGGGATTAATAAGTAAAGATAAGTAATCACTGGACAAATGCTCGAAATCTTTCAAAATTGTGATCTGCTTGCTGTTTTTTAGGACGCTGCCAATTATTTTTGGATCTCAACGAAATTGAACTAGGTTCCTCTTATATTTTACCCCGGCAAAGTAAGATATTGGTCACGTAACAGGCCTGATCTTTTGAATTTTTGAGAAAAGTACACAGGAGGATTGCACAGTTTGTTGGAATGCTGGAACCACTAAAAGATTACTTCAACTTCGACGCTTTTCGTGATAAATCTGTTTTTCTGCTGAAAATTTTGCTTTCTATAAAAGGAACTCTGCTAAAATAATTTTCCTTCGGACGTCCCTCCCAACTCTCAAGGAACGCTCTTCTTAAGCTATCAAAAATCCAGGTTTCTATGTTTTCTAAGTTCTCGATTTGTGGGAAAGCGGAGAATAACTTTACTGTCAAACATAGACAGCATTGTTCTTCGATATAAATTACGGTATTTTAGGCCAAGGCAACAGAGGCAACATGTACTTGTTGCAAATTAATTCAGGGGAACATACTAAGATGGACTCCTTTTATAGTCCACAAAGTCTACTGAGTCACTCAAAAGAACTGAGGAGCAGGGAATGAGCGAAAAAGAAACCCGCGTTGTTTAATGACTAGTTGATTAATGAGTTGACCTCAATGGTTTTAAAACCGATTGTTATTTCAAGTAAATTTATCTCTTAATTGACAGCCTACAGCTCCATTGAGCCTCGAATTCAGTGGACAGTTACGCTGGTCATTGCAGAGTGAACAGAGCTTCGCGGACTTACAGTTCTTTGAAAACACAATAAACGGGTGTGGTATCTCAGAAAAACAGTTTTAAGCAGCACATGATTTTCGCTCCTGCAGACCTCTCCATTACTCTATGTCAATGCAGCAGAAATCTCAAAAAACAAATTGGTAATAGCAATCACGCAAAACCAATTTTGATCCCGTACCGAACTCCAAGTGTTAATCAGTACTGGGCAATTGTAAATACAAGTCTCCCATGTAAAATAATTTGCTCGCTTTCTCGCTTGAAATTTGCTTCTTTCAAGCGTACTTAAACGGCGCAAAAGATAAAACTTCAACAGTCACGGTGGCGCAGTAAGAAGGACAAGCACTCAAAAGACATGGAGATCGTGGGTTCGATCCCCGTGCGGAACTTTATTTTCGCACTTGTATTAAGACTTGCCAAGTCTGACAAGTCTTAAATGTGTTATGATCATAGCTCTGAATCAGTACTGATATCTAGACTTGGAATTAGACTTGCCCAGCACTGATATTGACTTGGCGTTAAGTACGGGATCTCTCTTGACGACGAGAACCTTACCAAAGAAGTCATGCAGCGGGTGAAAAAAAACAAATTCAGTATACAAAAATTTTAAATTTATTTACAGAAGAGATGACAAATCGTCTGAAGATGTGTACTATGAAACATGTTGCATATTGATTATGTGACAAAAATTAATTTGTAATTGAATTTCCCGTTAAAAACATTTCAAAATAAACAAAAAAAATAACATTTAGATTCAAGCAAAGTCATAACTGATTTCGTTTTCGACGTTTAGCACCAACACAAACAGTTTTTGGGGAGCTATTTTAGGAAATTGTTTCTTTACCAAGAATTTTTAGAAAAAAAATTGCTGATTACAGTTTCTCTAATCGAGTTAGGCTTTCTCAAACTCAAAAATAGGCCGTTCTTACCATCCCCATGCACAGTTGGGTACGCACTTCTCAATCTCAAGGGATAATAGAATTTCCGACCTATGACAGCTTGTACAATTCTCTTTGTGGGACATCTTTTTGTGGGATAACCGAGCGGATTTTCAAAATTATGCTCCAGGAGAAATTTCAAGCAATTTTAGTAGAATTTTGTTTTTATCACCGTTTTCAGCCGAAGTTTAGCCAGTGGATTGGAAACTGAATATACAAAATTTTACTGGTTCGTAACCCATTTGAGTGTTTATAAACATGTCTGCTTGAGTGCCACGTTTCATGTGAACCAATTTCAACAAAAAAGAGTTTTCTGAATTCACAATTGACGGCAACAAAGAAATATCAGTGTAAAATAATTTAAACAAGGCTTTTCATTCACTTAATTTTACATAAAGACAGGTTCTTCTAACTCATTAACAATCGAAATTCGAAAGAATCGTGTGCTAGCAATCAGACAAATATTCGGTCTTTTCTTAACCGATTTAGATCCAAAAGATTCCAACATTCCACGATAATGTTCAAACTGTATTCCGCTATCATTTTTCTGTTTTCCCGCAGCTAATCTGTTCTCACAATTTGAACTGATTCGAGAGAAAGAATTGCATGCGGCAGATTCTAGATTCATCAGACACAAAATAAAGAAAACAATTGAGGCAGCCCCAAATCAATTCTTTAAGGAAGTTATTCTTGAATATCTTCATCTAAAAGGTTCTGAATAAAAAACAGAAGTAGAACGTTTAAGAAATCAAAAGAAAACCATTATGATTTCAAACAAGTTTGACACAGAATGGACAATTTTTCAACTAACGTAACATGGTTGTTCAGAACTCTTGGTCTATTTTGCTATGGTTTTTTGCCAAATCGATAATTGATAGAAAAATGATCAATTTTAATTGAAAAACGGAAGCTGTGTCATATCAACTCAATTAATTTTTTTGACAACTTCTTTATAAAGTGAAAAGAAACTCAACCGGGTCAAATGTGAGGCATGTTAACAAGAATACAGAAGCAACCTAAAATAACTCAGATCCATACAGCAATTAATGTGAGATTGAACGAATAATGAAACAACCATAAATTTTCCAGCTCTCAGTCAATATTTCTCAAATTTGCTATTTTTCAAGGAAAAAAACAAAATCAGTAAATTTGAAATCTTACTTGATCTCATTATTCAATTTGAATTAATTTTCCTGACAAAAAAGATGTACTTCTTCTCAATCAGGAAACAATGGGTGTAACGAAAACAAGGTTTCTTTATAATTGGCTGCAACCCAAAAAAACTAATTCAAAATGTTGCAGCTCACGATATGTCCTCTCAATTAGTTGCAAACAATTATGTCAAAAAACTCGCAAACCTCGTAGGAAAGAGAACAGTTTTTTTACCAAGCCGAGAAACAAGCAATTGTAGCTCTAAAGGCACCCCGAAGATAGTTTACGAAGAAACAACTAACCAAACACAAACGTTGGAAAAGATGAAAAAGATGAGACAAGAGATTTTTATGTGTTTGCAATTCAATCAATTTTTTTGAAAAGGAACAGCATTGTCTGGAAGCACACAACGCTTATAGACTTAGATCAAGCTACGTTTAGGCAAAGTGCAACCCTCTTTGTTGAAAAATTCGTCTTTTACAAGGTCACGTTCGATTCAATTGATTTTTCCCGGGCATAATGTTAATTGAAAGGCATTTATATGGATCTGGACTCGGTTGAAAAACTGGGAAGAAAAACTGCTAGTAGTAGTGAAAATGCCTGGTTTGTAACGGGGGGGGGGACCTGTCCCCCCCCCCCGTTACAATACAGGCATGGCCTTTTTTAGGTATCCTTTTCGAAAACTTGGAAAATTTCTCGAAAACTTTGCTTCTCGTGGTTGGCAAAGACTTGTAATTTTTTTGAGAGTTTGGTGTTGTGAGAGTGGCTGAACTTGTAAAATTTTTGGAAAAAAATATTGGTGGGGTGAATGAGTGAAACTTGTAAAATTTTTCGAAAATTTTGAACTTTTTTTAAATTCTGAATCCTTTTTCTAATCTAATGAGATTAATGAAGGACTGAAAAGCGAAAGTTACTAACCTGATGAAATACTGAGGTGAGGGAAGAAAAAAGATAGTTTAAAATTGATAAGTTTCTATTCCAATGTAAGAAATTTAATAGTTTTGTGAGTCTGAGACCGCACGAGTGGTATTAATTTTATGGGTTTTATTGCCCATATGTTTGAATTAACAAGCAAGTGCGAAGTAATGAAATTGGAATTTTGTTGAATTTCAAGCCTGGAGAAAAGTTTTAGGTAGAGTTTCGAACTAAAAGTAGCGCAGGAGAATGAATGGGGGACAAAATATCGTGAAAATTGACTGAAAAATTGAGGTTTAGAACTTGTCTGAAAATTAGCTAGAAATTGATTTTTTGACTTCATTACTGTGTCGGGAAATGCTCAATATGAAGACCAATTGAATTTTGGTAAAATTACGGTTTGAAAATAGTTTGAATGGAGCGCTTAAAGTGTTTTTTTTAAGTCATTTTGCGCCAAAAACTGACAAAATTGACTGAAAAAAACTGAAAAAAAGTGCAAAAATTTCTGTTTTTTTGTGGTAAAAAGTTAAAAAAAAATTGTTTTTAGCCGCCAAAAAGCAATTGATTACATTTTAAAATAAATTTTTAAATTGCATTTGTATACAATTTAAAAAATGGTAAGATTGCCGAATAAAATGTTCTATGATAGTTATAAGAGAGTGGGCAACAAAGTTTTATAAGGTAAAAGTTTGCTCGAACAGTTAATAATGAGTAATTGGGTGTTGTTTGCATGTTACTTTTTGTTATTTTTTTTTATTTTTCGGCGTTATTTGACAAAAAAGTGAAAAAATTGATATTTCTTGGGCAAAGAATGTAGAATAAAGTGTTGTTTCTTAGTTGAAACGCAACCTATGATGAATTTTAATTTTTCTAACAGCTTGGGGAAACAAATAATAGTGGTTAACTGGGTGCTGAATATATGTTTTGTTTGTTACTTTTAGTGTTTTTAGTTAAAACTATTACTATTTTGCAGACCAAATGTTCTAAGAGAACAGTCGGCTAAAATAGCTGACGTCCAATTGGACAGTGTTCAGTGTACAAGGTCATTTTAATTAATTGTGCTGAAATTATGGATAAAAAAGTGTAAGAGATTAAT
This sequence comes from Convolutriloba macropyga, assembly GCF_964194025.1. Lineage (NCBI taxonomy): Eukaryota > Metazoa > Xenacoelomorpha > Acoela > Convolutidae > Convolutriloba > Convolutriloba macropyga. The sequence continues at coordinate 37,851,437 of NC_134482.1, read as the reverse complement.
AACAAAAAGACATGATTTTGACAATTTTGCCGGCGAGTAACCCATTTATGTTTCTATGAAAAGTTCTTTGAAGTGTTCATGTATGACTTCATTTACATGGTAGACAAAACTTGTGTGTGGCAACCACAAAACTGGGCTGAGTTTGAGTTTGCGTTCTATATTTAGCATATCTGTGCAATCGTCCCTGTTAAGCCAAAGTGAGGAAAAGTGCTTTTAATTAGTTTTATTGGTATTGCATTTTTTACGATTCAATTCAAAGCAAGCCGCATTTCTTAAATTCCTCTTACAGCGTTTTGATAGCATTTGAATAATATGAAGTGCTTTTTTTGCTAAAACTTGATACTTGAAATAAGCTGAATGATCTGAAAATTCAATTAAAAAATAGCTAAAATTTATAAAGTCAGCTTCACAAAAGAATTTCACACACTCAACAAACAATATCAACAAAGGAAGAAGTTTGATTTAGTTTTCATATTGGAGATCGATTCTTCGTTTCTTTGGTGCAAAACACTTGCTCACAGGTGGAGTCGCAAGGCTTCCACTGCTCGAGACATCATCTGGTTTGTTTTCAGGTGTACAGACAATTGTATCATGAACCATGGCAGGTGTTGGTGGTTCGCTAAAAGGTTCTGGGCTCTCAATATCTGGTTTCATTTCCCAAATGCTTTCAACCAGTTCAAGATCTCTCCAGTAGCCCTCTCGATTTTCATACAGCGGGATTTCTTTTACGTCATAATCGTATAAAATTTTTCTTACTCCCTCGTCCAATGTGTCTGGGTCGAATACAAACTCTCTGACATAAGGAAGTTACGAAATCCAGCAAGCATTGAGCTCCTTTCATAAGGCCTTTCTCAAATCGAAATGACTGAATAAAATCAAAATTCACAATAGGCACAGCCATGTGAGTTACTGTAACCCACTCATCTAACTGATTGTCCTGCTGTACAATGATAACAGTCTGTTTTCTGTAAGTCTCATAAGCAATTGTTCGGCTGTCGAGCGTCGATTCAGCCTTTAGAATGATGGCTCGAGGAGACATTATAATTATTGCTTTGATTATTGCAGAATTTTGATAATCGAATAGAACAATAGGATTCTGTTGTCAAGATCCAGAAACAGTTCTGCTAAATAAAATTTGGAATTAAGTAAATGAAAATTGAAGCCAAAATTTGGAATTGAAGAGTTCAGTTATAATTCTAAACTAAGGCGTGTTCAATCAGTTCCTTCCGTTTTTGTTGTTAAAGGTCACTCAAGAAGGTATTACACATAAATTCATTACGCTCAAATCCTTGTAATTTAAGTGAACCTTAGTATACTATTACTTTTATCATTTCCAACCTTTCTGTGCTAGCTGTACACACCCAATTTCAATTCTTTCTTATCTAGAGCAATTAATGAAAACAGTATTTTGTTCAAATACCAAACAGCGTTGATCTGAGCAATGCCATGTAGATCAAAAGATATAAAAGGCTTTAAGGTTTGTTAATGTCTGGGACTTAACATGTGTTCTCGCAATAGTGTTTTGTTACACTCGCGGTTTTATTAAATTTTGGAAACAAACTTGACCTCACTGCTTTTACGCTACCTTTCGTGTCTGCATAGCACTCGAAATTATTTAAAACTTTCTTATCAATGGTAATCAAAAGTAAAACTTAAAACATTTTTGTATGCTTTTTGTGTGTGTGTGCGTGTGTTTGTGGGGTTACTAGCGTATTGTGTAAATTATTTATGAGAATACATACACACTAAGACTAGCATATGCCAAGAAAAATCTTTTACTGCTTTCTTATCTTGAAACAGTTTCAAAAGAATTTGCTTTTATTTGATGAAGGTTAAGTATGTGCTTAATAAATCAAATCCCATTTTGACTGTTGTTATTAAATTGTTTTTGCGACTCAATGGTAAATATTCCATTTTCTTATATTCCCAATCATTTTGTTGCGCAGCCAGGCTAGCGAAAAGAAGGTATGCGTCTTGAAAAACCAAATGTATGCAGAAACTGTTTGAACAAGATCCACGAAAATTGTTTATCGGTTTCATCACTATACCCAAACAACAGTGTAAGGTTAAATTATTTTCTGGCTTCAAGGGCATATTTTACTGAAATTGAAGGGTTTGATTTTGAAATAGCGCTAAAATTGAGGCCCTACGGTGGTATTTTTGGCATAGATAATTCTTCAGAAGACAAATACCCGAAAATCTCAAAAGTTTTACGTTTGCACGCCATTTTACAAGACGCAGGTGGTTTCATATACGAAATATATAACCAAGGACCTGGCTACTCTTAAATGCTTCCGTGGAAAAGCAGCAACTGTTTTAGCGGACATTTGTCAGGAATATTTTTTTTGCTTATATATAAAGGTTTTTCATCCGTCAATTTTTCATTTATTGGAATGCTGAGTTGCAAAACAGTTGTGTTAGACGTTGAAGGGTTTTGTCGCAGAAAAGAAAAATTTATTGTTAATGAACTTGGTTTTTACACCGACGACTATCTTGACGGCGTGTCATTTTTACCTCCAACAAGTTATAGTGAGTTAACAACTCAACAAAAGCAATCTTCCGTTGGTTGACTAGAAATTTGCACGGTATTGAGTGGGACACAGGAAACTATCCTTATATTTATCTTACACAAATAATTCAAAGCGTTCGCTTGAAGAATCCGGGTGCAATATTCTACGCTAAGGGAGAGGAAAAAGTAAAATTTTTGTCAGATTTGCTTGAGTGCTCTATCATTGATCTGAATTCACTTGCGTGTCCTTCGATATCTGTGAACTACGTTACACAAAACTGTCAAAACCATTCAAAGGGCAAAAAGATTTTAAACAAACATTGTGCAAAAGAAAAGGCCATGTTCTATTTCAACTGGTTAATAAATGAGAGAGGAATTGACGAAAGTGGAAGCACCCTTGTCACCGAGTTCAACAATTTGCGCCTTGATTACGGGGGACGGGAATCTGAGTCTTTCAATTTCCAAAGACGAAACAATGAAAACCGGAAACCAGTTTTTACAGAGAAAAGTTAAATTGTTGCTGACTGAGGACGAATTGTGCTCATTTACTCATTTAGTATATTATATTGAACCTTTTCTTCAGTGGAGAAAGCAGAATGTCAAAAACTCAACCCAGAGTCTGTCCTCCGAGACTCCTACTGATGCCGAAACACCCGGTTGGTGAAGAAATTGACAAGAACGATCCTTCACTGCCAAAGGAGGTTCAACACTTGGTGAAAGAAGAAAGGGTACACAAAATTATTCATTATGACAAAACTGAGGGACTCTCGGAGTGCTTTATGATTCATATGAAAGACTTTCTAACTGAGTTCCATTGCTATGAATTGTTTTATGTAAAGTGATTTTTTTCTCAATACATTTTTTAAAAAATTTGTTTTGTCTCAAGATGGAGAGAGTAACATTTGATCAAGTTGACGCTGTTGTAGAAGAAAGTTTTTTTGAAAAAGAAAGTAGCAGCAAATCTTCATGAAAACTTTGCAATCAAACAACGTTGCCATGGTCAGAAGTTGTATTTTTCGTTCAATTGTTTGTTATTTTACTGCTGATATCACTTTGTATTGTTATATTAACCTTTTTAAAACCAAACTGTGAAGAAAATTCAGTTTAGATATCAAGATTGTCAAGTTTAGTTGGATACATTTTACCAAATCCAAGACTATGAATAAGATTATATCTACACAAGACAGAGTCTTTATGACCGTTGTAGGGCCTTCAGGTTGTGGCAAAACAGATTTAATTTTTTAAATGTTGGTTGCAAACACATTTTACCCAAAATTTAGCAACATCATATTTTTATACAGAGAAATGCAACAAAAATACATGCAACAATGGAGAAAACACTAGGTGTTACGTTTAAAAAGTACACCAATTTAGAATTTTTGAATAGCCTTGCAAACTGTCTGCTGATAATAGACGACTCGTGCGAAGAAATTTACAATGACAAAGAATTTGGTAATTGGCCATTGCAGGGCGTCACAAAAACATTAATTTTATTTACATAAAGCACACTCTTTATCAACAGAGCAAGTGGTCTCGTACAATAGACTTGAACACGACACACATCATTCTGTTCAAATCAGCCCGTGATATTCAACAAGTCGAATTTTTAGGTAAACAGTTGAACCTGGTTTAATTTTTAAAACATTGCTATCAATTGGCAACGAAAGAACCGTTCGGGCATTTGCTTATCGATATTGATCCAAAGACTTCTGATTGCTTACGATACTGTTCAAATATTACTGAGCCAGGTCCTTCAGTTTTCTATCTTCCATCTGATAAAGCAGAAAAAACTCCTCTAAACAATGAAAGAGAAAAAATCATCTATACTGAAGCAAATGGTGCATTTGCAGCCAAAACAGTTAAGGAATTATCTGCGTAGTTGTGATAGTGATGCTATACTGGTTTTGTGTTAATGTCTTCACAATGTTTTACTGGGCCATGTTAGAGTGAAAGTAAGAGACTTAGAAAATTACAGACACATATTTGAAGGCGTTCTCAAGAAAATGTCATCAATGGATAAACGATGAGCACTTTTACAAACAAAAGCCGGATTCAAACTGATTCAACTCATTATTAAATTTTGTTTCATCCATTTGAGTTAAGCAATGTCAACTGCTGAAGAGTTTATCTTGATTCCCAAATATCAGTTTATGAAGGAGCAACCATATTCCTCACAAATTCTAAATGATCCCAGAGTTCAGCATAGAGGTGCTCAATTTTCGTTTTTGAACCGCATGCGACCAAATGAAAATACTGACGAAGAGAACCAAGAAATTTTGGATACAAGGGAAACAACTGATCCTACTGAGTTGTCAAAAGTACATGCAGACAAAATTCTTCAAAATCTCAACATGCTAGCGCCAGCAAAGCATACCAGGACGGAGAAAATAGTTAACCTCACTAAAGAATCAAAAAATGTTGACGTAGACGGAAATGAAAATTTCATTGTTGACGGAAACGCAGCAGGAATAAATGTTTCTATTTTTCTCTATGATTTGCAGCAACCAACTAAAAAAATGAATAATCCAGATTAATTCAAGATTTTAGAGGCTTTAAACATAAAAGAAGACTTGGTCATCAACAGTAATGCTAAAATTTCGATCCGGAAAAGAATTCATAGAGTTACCAACCAAAAAAAGAAAAAGAAAACTTTTGCGCCAAAAAGAATCAAGCACAAAAAAATCAGCCAATTACTTACAGAGGAATCTTCAGACGTCGGAAGTGGTTTCGAAACCTCAAAGGAAGACAGAACTCAGCGAGAGGAGAAGAACTGGGAGTCTTTTGACGAATGAGAAAAAATTGCTCGAGTTATAATATACGAAAGGTCCCGCAGCATAAAAAATCTACAAAAAAGCACAAAATTGAAACCAAGTAAAGTGAAGTTGTTTCTAGAGGGTAAAAATGCCCACTCAAAGCATAAGAAATATAGAAAAAGATTTCCAACACTGAAAGTTATTGCTTACGACATAAATGAGATTGGGTCGCTAGACTTGGCTTATGTGGATAAATTAGCAAAAGAGAACAAAGATGTAAAATATTTATTGGTTGCGGTGGACTGTCTCTCACGTTATCTACGAGTCGAACCCTTAAAATCAAAATACGCCACAACAACTGCAGATGCGTTTAAATAAATGATAAAGAGCAAGCGACCTAAAAAAGTGTGTGTCGATGCTGGTACAGAATTTCAGGGCTCCTTCAGCACTCTTTGTTAGAAAAATGAAATTGAAGTTTTAAAACTTTCAGCGAGAAAAAATCAGCATTCGCGGAAAGAAATATACGATCGCTCAAGAATCTGATATACAAGTATTTAGAGGACAAATGGACATACTCGTATATTAATTAATCTTTGTACAAACCATTAACTCTAGAGTCAACAGGGTAACGGAATTGGCGCCGAATAAAGTGATAAAGAAAGACGTTCCTTACTTGATATCATTAATTTTTGATGATTCAGCAAACCTAGTTCGTCGACCAAAGTTTTCCGTTGGGGACTTTGTGGGAATATCAAAAGCGGATCTTCCTCTTAGAAAAGGATACAAGCAAACCTTTACCAACGAAGTTTTTGAGATTTACGATATACCTACAACAAATCCTCCTACTTATAGTCTCATTGACGCAACCCAAGAGCCAGTCAAACGAAAATTTTACGAGTTAGAGTCGGTCAAAGTTAGAGACAACAGTAGTGAAATAACAAGACATGAATGAATTCACGGTTCACTTAGTTTCATCAGCCTCAATGAATATTTTCCCTCAAAACACCTTGTCCTCATTCAAAAATTATTTCAAGGAAGAAATTAATATGGAGGGGGATTTGCGAGTTACATTAAGTGAAATTACCTTCCCGGCAACAATAAATCAAGTGAACAAAAGTGATCTGAAGATATTTTTTTCTGAAGGCCTTAAGTTTATGAGAAAAGTATTCCTTTTGATGCAGTCTCCAGACCATACGGAGGAGAATGAGCTATCTTTGGAATTGGTTCCTATGAAAACCGTGACCATCTTTTGAGATCCTTAACAGCTAGTGGATTGCCTCATTTTGACTATCAATTTAACAAAATCAACGGAGTTTTATTCCTCTTTTTTGGTAAAAAAAAGAAAGGATTACTTTTCAGGATAACGAAATTCCAAGTATCCTAGGTTTCAACGGTATTCATGATGGGCCTGGTTATTATATTGGATACAAAATGTTGGACATTTTTGGAAATTTGACCATGGCAGATGATGAAGAAAAAACTTTTGCTGGTGATTATCCTTTTGATTTGTCTGCAGGGAAGCAACTGATTTTTATTTACGTTAACATAATTGAGTATCAATACGTAGGTGATACTAAAGCTCCGCTTATTCGAGTAATTGATTCAAAACAACGCCTGAAAAACGGTAGCCCCTGCAAAATAGAGCCAACACACAAAATTGTTTTCAGCAACCTGGAATACAAAAAGTTACTATCAAAAGATGTTCAGTCAAATGAAATTCAATTGCGGACAGAAACCGGACAATTAGTTCCATTCGCTGGAACAGGAAAAAATGGAAGCCTACTATCAACAGCAATTGGTATCACCATATTTTTCAGGACACTATCGCCAACGAGGAAGTGGTTTTGGGGCTTTAGCGGCATGTATTGGCAGAGCTGCCTGGCCGATTGCAAGAAAGTTTCTTTGGCCTGTAGCTAAAAAGATTGGACTTGAATTAACTGTTCAAGCAGCTCCTGAGCTGGTAGAGGTTGTTACAAAGAAAAAGTCTCCAAAACAAGCAACAAAATCGACTGTGCAAAAAATTGTAGGAAAACAAGTGGGCGGATCAAAAACAAGAAGAATGCGTAAATTAACAACTAACGGTGGAAAACCAAAACAAGGCATTCGTAAGAAGAATCCTTTGACGAGAAGTCGGTCAAATTTCTTTTCTAAAGTTCAAAACGATTACTATTTTACTGCCCGCAGATGCAACACACACCACACTTGATTATCTTTGAAAAACAGCCTCTACTTATTACTATTTTCAATGCTTTTACTCAAAAAGTCGGACCATCATATTCCCCGGACGGTCCAATGCTTGAGTTTGAAGTTTTGGGCGATAGGAACAATTTCATAGATTTACAAAAACTTCTCCTTGAAATTAAATGCAAAATCTCCCGAAACAATGACGGCGATTTAAGGACAGGAACTGATGCTATAAATACAGACGCGCCATACTTTAGCAACAACGCATTACAATCTTTATTTTCAGAATGCACTGTATCTGCTAACGGTGTTAAATTTTCCAACACAAACGGAAACGCTGCGCACAAGGCATTCATTGAAACGGAATTTTCTTCAGGGAAAACTGCAAAAAACACATGGCTAGTTTGTCAGGGATATTATTACGAGGATGAGCCAGCTAAAATTCATTACACTGACGGCCGCACGGACGACGTGACGGCCAGAAATGCTCTTGTTGCTAAATCCCAGGAATTCTATTTTATTGAAAAGCCGACAAGTGACATTTTAACTTGTGATAAACACTTACTTAGTGGTGTTACTCTGCGAATTTCATTTAGAAGATCTACAAATGATTTTGCTGTAATTTCAGAGTCAAACAAACATTACAAAGTTAGAATAGTTGAAACTAATCTCTGCGTTAGAAAAATGACAATAACGGATCATGTTTTGACGGCAATTGAGAAAATTCTACTAAAAACACCTGCCGTGTATCGCTATACAGAAGTATTACCACGAACATTTTTAGCTACAACTGGAATAAGAAGTTGGAGCCATGAGGATATTATCTCGAAAGAACCTGTGCGACGTATGATAATTGCAATTGCAACAAATCACGCATGCCTCGGAACTACTCGCACTAATCCTTTTCACTACCAGAAATTTAATTTGAGCCAGATTGTTGTTTATAGAAATGGTCAACCTATTGTTGGAACTCCGGTGTTAACAACTTTTAACCACCGCATTTACTTCAATACTCTGGAAGCCTTAGATTTTCTTGACAAAGGTGGGCATGGCATAACTTTGGACAATTATCCCAATCATTTTATTCTACCTTTTGACTTAACTTCAACGCAAGAGGCTTCTCATGATTTCATTCATCCCGAACTTACAAATTGCTCAATTTCGGTTCAACTTACATTTGATGAAGCATTGGCAGCCAACGTAGAAATTTTATTTCTGGGCGAAAGAAGCTCAACGTTTTATGTTAATTCGGAACGCAAGGTGACAAAAAACTCAATTATCACCTACCCCACTGATGAATAGTGATGAAATACGCTATTTGATGAGAAAATGTAATCATTTGAAATATTATTTTTATGGAGTTTTTGCAACAGACAATTTTCCAAAGCTAACAAGAAAAGGATTTATTTTAGTTAATGCTTTGCCAGCGCAATGTGAAGGAAGTAATTGGCTGTTTATTTTGTTTCACGGAAACAAAGTTTATTTGGCTGACCCGTTTGGAATCCCGATACAAAACTACCAAACATTGTATTCCCGTCTGGTTCACTTTTACAATGAAGTAACTCAAGTACTCAAACTTAAGCCAGTTCAAAATCAAAACGCAAAACTCTGTGGACTATTTTGCTTTTATATTGCACATGTGATGTTTGGTTACAAGTATCTTTTGATGTTGAATATGAACGATATTGAATTGCTACGTTTTGCTAATCATATGCTCTAACAATTGTAATGAACTTTTTTTGGCTCAATTCTTTCTTCAAAGACCACAAAGAACACAATTATTAATTAGTATTTTTCGATTCCACTTTAAAGTTTATCAAAATCAAACTATTGTCAACATGCAAACAACCTTTGCCATTATTTATTATATGAAGTATTTTGGAAAACTCACCGTACAAACTACCATTGTAAATACTATAGAATCTATCAATCGTACAAGTAGGCAAAAAGTCAGTTTGAGTTTGAACACTATTGGTAAAAACACAATCAACGTTAATTAGTTTTCTCTTAGAGTTTGCAAGTTCAATTGGTGTTGCTCGTTGTAGTTCACCGCTTCGTCAATTTTGCTCATTTTTTCTCCACAAAAAAATTGTCTCTGATAAGTTGTTTTTAATAAGCAGTTTGAAACAGGTGAAGAGACAAGGTATACTAAACGGTTTGGAAGCTGTAGACTTGAAAGAATCAGGAAATTGATAAGTGGAGGCAATAACATGATAATGAAATCCAGGTACTTTACAAAAATCGTCATTCATATGCACGCTGTTAGCAAACTTCTTTGTTACTGTATGGTCAAATATAGGCTGACTTTGACATATAAAGTAACGATATTGTTTGGCAAACTGACTAAAATATTCCGGTGTGCGCTCAACCATTGCCTCCACAATTTTGGTTAATAATTTTCTTGGTCACTTTCACTTGCTTTATTTGTAATGTTGTGTCGTGATTTTTTTGCTCTTCCACCTTCGTACTGAGGTCTTTCTTCGAGATCACTTTCACAACCAGATCGTTGCCTTCGTTTATTTTTCTTTGCAGTTCCTCCAGACGATAGATCTTGAATCGCTCTTATTTTCTGGCCGAGAAGATCAAACTCAGCGGCTGAGAGAGTTATTCTTTGGTTAAAACGAAATTACTCGGAGTCTTTTTTGAAGAGTCGTAGATTAATATATGTTCCCGTTGTTTCGTATGTTTTTACTGACGCAACAACAATTCGTTTGCTAGAGCACGAAATTTCGTGGCTAAAGTCACTATTATCTTGAAAGGAAAAATTTTCTGTCATAACTTTGTTTCCGTTGTGGACAAGAAATGCACTCTAAATGCTATCAACACGCTGTAAGAGGATTATTAAGAAATGGGGTTTGCTTTGAATTGATTCGTAAAGAAAATGCAATACCAATAAAACTATTTAAAAGCACTTTTCCTCACTTTGGCTTAACAGGGTCGATAGCACAGATATGCTAAAAATAGAACTCAAACTCAAACTCAGCGCAGTTTTATGGTTGCCACACGCAAGTTTCGTCTACCAAGTTAATGAAGTCATACATGAACACTTCAAAGAAGTTTTCACAGAAAAATAAATGGGTTACTCGCCGGCAAAATAGTCAAAATCATGTCTTTTTGTTCTTAATCTTTTAAAATTTTATCCATAATTTCAGCACAATTAATTAACATGACCTTGTACACTGAATACTGTCCAATTCGACGTCAGCTTTTTTAGCCGACTGTTCTCTTAGATCATTTGGTCTGCAAAATAGTAAAAACTTTAACTAAAAACACTAAAAGTAACAAACAAAACATACATTCAGCACCCAGTTAACCACTATTATTTGTTTCCCCAAGCTGTTAAAAAAATAAAACTCATCATATGTTGCAATTCAACCAAGAAACAACACTTTATTCTACATTCTTTGCCCAAGAAATATCAATTTTTTCACTTTTTTGTCAAATAACGCCGAGAATAAAAAAAAAATTAACTAAAAGTAACATGCAAACAACACCCAATTACTCATTATTAACTGTTCGAGCAAACTTTTACCTTATCAATCTTTGTTGCCTACTCCCTTATAACTATCACAGAACATTTTATTCGGCAATCTTACCTCAAAAACTACCAATTTTTGCACATTTTTGGCCTTTTTTCATAAAAAAATACAAAAAATTTAGGTACAAGTTATCACTGAATAAAATTTAATATAAACCTGATTCCTTAACGGTGTTTCTCCTATCATATTTTTACATTTTTTAAAATGTATACAAATGCTTATTGGCGGCGAAAAACAATTTTTTTTAAACTTTTTACCACTAAAACACAGAAATTTTTGCACTTTTTTTTCAAAATTTTGTCTGCTTTTGGCGCAAAATGACTTTAAAAAAACACCTTAAGCGCTCCATTCAAACTATTTTCAACCTTTTATTTTACCATAATTCAATTGGTCTTCATATTGAGCATTTCCCGACACAGTAATGATGTCAAAAAATCAATTTTTAGCCAATTTTCAGACAAATTCTAAACCCCAATTTCTTCAATTTTTCAGTCAATTTTCACGATATTTTGTCCCCCATTCATTCTCCTGCGCTACTTTTAGTTCGAAACTCTACCTAAAACTTTTCTCCAGGCTTGAAATTCAACAAAATTCCAATTTCATTACTTCGCACTTGCTTGTTAATTCAAACATATGGGCAATAAAACCCATAAAATTAATACCACTCGTGCGGTCTCAGACTCACAAAACTATTAAATTTCTTACATTGGAATAGAAACTTATCAATTTTAAACTATCTTTTTTCTTCCCTCACCTCAGTATTTCATCAGGTTAGTAACTTTCGCTTTTCAGTCCTTCATTAATCTCATTAGATTAGAAAAAGGATTCAGAATTTTTAAAAAAAGTTCAAACTTTTCGAAAAATTTTACAAGTTTCACTCATTCACCACACCAACTTTTTTACAAAAATTTTATAAGTTCCAACACTCTCACAACACTAATTTTACAACAAGTCTTTGTCAACCACGAAAAATAAAATTTTCGAAAAATTTTCAAAAATTTTTTACAATTTCACTCATTCACCTCACCAAAATTTTTTTCCAATAATTTTACAAGTTCAACCACTCTCACAACATCAAACTCTCAAAAAAATTACAAGTCTTTGCCAACCACGAGAAACAAAGTTTTCGAGAAACTTTACAAGTTTTCGAAAAGGATACCTAAAAAAGGCCATGCCTGTATTGTAACGGGGGGGGGGGGGGGACAGGTCCCCCCCCCCCGTTACAAACCAGGCATTTTCACTACTACTACTGCTATATGATGAATCTGTTGGGGTATTCAGACAATTTTGTAACAAACGTGAAACTAAAAAAAAATTCATCAAAATTCGTTTTACCTCAGAGGAACATTAAGTCACGCAAAGATATAATTCATCCGTATCTCGTGGAAAAGTTGACCCCATTTTACATTAACCAATTAGATTAATTTGTAAAAGCAAATATTGAAGAGTTAGTGGAGCAACTAAACTTGCACCAAGTACAGGTTAAATAGCCTGCAACAAGTTTACTGTATCTGATCGCACAAAAAGGCGCTACACAAATTCAAATATTGGGTCTTTTGGATGTTGGATGAAATGCATTTTGCAGGAAGAATTGCATGGTAAAACTTTTCAGAGACAAAATTTTTAAAAGAGTAAGTAAGCCAACATTAATCAGATGCTTCTGAGCAGAATGCGGACAAATAACCATTTCATTGAAAACTTTTTCCACTGGAATGACGACATGCCCGGGTCCTTCCCGTCGAAAGTTCCAATCAGTGGTTGATAAGTTCAAGTTGTTTAACCAAGCTCAATGGAATTGTTTAGTTCTGACACACTTGCATCATTTGATATTTTTTCTGACGAAATCCAACTTTAAAACCGAATCGTGATATGAACGATAGCACAATTGTAGACAATCTAACATGTATGAAGAATATTTGGAATATTCGCTAATGCAATGCGTAATTGGTTGGTTTCTGCATTTTGAATAACTTGAGAAATTATAAATCCCTGATCTTTCATACGTTTTCAAAGGTTCTCTGACTAAACACATATCAGATTTACAAAATACGAAATAACACTCTTCGAAATGTTTCCTGGAAAACATAAATTTAAGGTATGCTTGGTTGGGGAAATCACGGGAAGTCACTTCTAAGTTCAGTTGATTCTCAGAAAGTTTTCTTGCGATCAGCCATGTGCCCACAAATCACCATGGTGCCCACGCAACTGAGTGTTTGCCTTTTATTTGCTCACAGAAAACCTCACAATCGGGTCAAAATGTCGTCATCATCAACCCACACAATCGGGTTGAACGGAAGAAATGAGCTTTGTCCCCACTCATTGGATGACAAACAAATTCGCGCACAGCGAAAACTGGGCATCTAAAATTGGGTGAGCCAAGACTGTAAATTAATCATTGTGGGGCTGAGGGTGTGTTCGCAGGAAAGTGTCTCATAACAGGGGATCTCTGGCAATCAGCATTGCGGCATAACCTCTCATTAAACCACTGAGACTCCTTGAGATAACCGATTGTAGGCCTTTAATAAACCAGCTGGTTGAAGGTTTCGGTTATCGGCAAGCAAGGCTATACGTTTCAAAGTTTTTCAAACCAAATCTGAGAAGCCCCGAAAGATTCAAACGCGAGTGGTACAAACTGGATACCTTTTTCGGTCCATTTTGGGCATATTTTTCATATTTCTTATCTTCATCATTTGTCAGACCAAAACCACACTTCCTCGCCGCATCTGAAATTAGACTGGTCTGCAGTGGGGAAGTTATGGTTAGGTCTAACGCATATGATTGTCCTGCTGACCAGCTGGGCAAGTATATGTCTCCTGCCTTGAGTTATTATCTGAAATCAAATTTTTCTGTTCGCAGACGGGTGATAAGTTTGCGGTCAAGCAAGCAGCAAATATTCTATCCCTCACTCAATCGTGCCGCGATATCATATCCCCCGAAAATGACAGCTTTAAGCGTGATCACCCAGCTTGTCCAGTCTGCCGTTTTGATAGTAAGGGCATTTTTGTTTCCCAATGTATAACGGAACACCAATCCGGTACTTCAGTGCGGCTCTGAGTTCATTTGGCTGAAGGTAAAGGCCCAGACTAGGAATTGGAGGTGCGGAAAGCCAGGCACCATATTGAGGCAACGTTAGTGAAAGCGAACGAGCTTTCTCCCGATTTGAAAGATGATTACCAAGAAGGTCAGAAAATGCAGCATGGTCAAGTGCCTCCTGAGTCTTTTGTTGTTTATATTGGCTAATTTCTAGATTCTTCAGTTCTTCCAATGTTTCTTTGAAAATTTGGTTGTCTGTAATTTTCTCACCGGTTATTTGTTCTACTAAAGCGTGTGCTTGCGATACTGACCCCACAAACGCCTCTTATGGTCAACTGTTTGTCTAATACCAACGCCAGTTTTGCTTATTGGTAGACAAGCCTGCTTCCAAGCGTTTTCACTTATAACGGTGCCTAACATATTCTCAAATGCTGTTCTCTGAAGGTTGTCGAAATCCTGCAAAATAACAGAGGATTCGTCAGATGGAGTGTTACATCGCAGGAATTATACAATATTTAGGGCACCAAAACAGCTTCGAAGAATTCCAAGCGCACAATGTGGGTCGTCTAGATACGCCAGGTTGTCGAGAAGTTTTTCCTATTTTGATGACGTTTTTTCTCAAAGATGCAGCAACAAAGCTGGGATTGCCGATGGCAGCGCCCAAGATCTCAAATCCTTCTTTGCCTTTTCTCTTTACTCTGTAATTTATATTGTTCAGATCAACGGGTGACCAAAGCTCACCTTTTTCTATTCCGAGCTCTAAACCGTATCCTTCTCCCAAATTTGTCAACAAATTCAATGCTGTGCAAAGATGTTGGAGGGTACCAGCAAGGAAGCCATCATCCAAATACAAAATATGCTGCACTAGATTTGGTAATTTTGTTTCAATTTCTTGATTGGCCACAGAGCTAGTGAAAATAAAAGCGGCCCCAAAGGATCCCCTTGTTGAACTCCCGATTGACTACTTAAGTATGTGTTGTTAAAAAGCAAATGACTGTGTTGTGAGTAGCAGAAGGGGCAACAGTAAGAATTTTGCGACTGCTTCCAAAACCTTTCTTCTTTTTGCCGCATTGAAGGAATTTTCGAAATCAATCTGAAATGTTCCTGAACTTTTTGATTTTTGCAGTTTTTCAAAGGAAACTCTTGTTGCATGTACTATGCCTCAGCACCACCCTTGACTGCTACTCCCAATTCTTTAATGTTAAATAGATCAGCAGCTTCTGATTTAGCTTCGCGAGCTATGCATTTAGCAATAAGAAGTCGAATGACTTCCCCAACAGCGATAGGACGGACCCCACCTTTCAACTTTTTCAATGCAGTTAGTGTTGCATTACATAATATAGGAGCAACGAATTCGGGAAGCTGACCACTGCTGGCTAAGTTGACGAATTTTGTTAAACTAGTGATTGCTCGCTTTCTAAAGGACGTGAACGGCTTGACGTAACTTAACTTTATCGCGTTGGAGAAATAAGCAGGTGTAATCAAACCCGTAATTAAAAACGATTGATTGGCGAACGGAGGCTCACCTACGCCTACAGCATAAAAGCTATAACAATCGACCGTTCAGCGGCGATGAGTGTAATGTTATAATTTGGTTCATTGGGGTCTAAGAACCGTCTTTTAATTTTGATTCATATCCACACAGTTCATTTTTTTCAAAATATGGAAAAAAATTGAACCGTCAAACCTATTGACTACGTTAACAGCACAAGACAATTTTAATAGCTAATGTAATTTTTTTGAGTCCAGCGGAACATTTTGGGTCGAGCTAAAGTCCAGCATCAAAAATTTGAGTTGAACTAAAGTCTTGTTGAACGATTAGGTCCAGCTAAGTTCTTATCTTGAGTTGTTTGCGTCGAGCTTGATATTTTCATACCACTTTTCGGTCGAGTTGGTCTTTTCATAAGTCGACTTATGAGGTCTGAACCTGGGAGAGAAAGACTCCATATTTGCTTAGGCATGATCGAGAAAGTATAAGAAATTTTACGAAGAACTTGTGGTGTTCTAGGTTAACGTGTATTATGCATCTGAGCCACTTTTTTCAATTCCCCCTCGCAAGAAGATCACGACAACCAACATCGCAGGTCACTCTCAATACAATCCTAAAAGTATAAGCCAATACAACATTGCCTTAATCAAACTGGGCGAAAACATTGGATATGATAAACATAATACAACTGCCTCCATCAACCACCAGAATAAAGGAAATCCAGATAGCATAATAACAACTAGTGGTCAGTCCAACTTCCAGACAAAAAAAGTTTTCCAAGCCATTTGTAAAAGGTAGAGATTTACTCCCCACCCTACCCAGGTTGAGGTGCCAGACTGAAAGTCGATATGTCCAGACCGTCCCAGACGGAAAGTGTCTATGTCCAGACCCTCCCAGACGGAAAGTGCCTATGTCCAGACCTTCATGCGTTCAAAATTTTTCGTGCGTTCATCGTGCGTTCAAAACTCCCTATGTCCAGACTTTCGTGCCTACAAAATCTTATATGACCAGACTTTAGTGCGTTCCAAATTAAATTTCGTGCGCTCATTTGTGCGTTCAAAAACACCTATGTCCAGACTTTCGTGCGTTCAAACGTGCTTATATCCAGACTTTCGCGCGTTCAAAATCTTATATGACCAGACTTTAGTGCGTTCTAAATGAAAAATCGTGCGCTCATTTGTGCGTTCATGTCCAGACTATCGTGCATTCAAAAACACCTATGTCCAGACTTTCGTGCGTTCAAAAATGCGTATGTCCAGACTTTCATGCGTTCATGTTCAGATAACGTTTTTATAATGTATTCGTTTCAAATATAGATACGTTAGGGTGACGGTTGTGATGAAGTGCCCAAGCAGTTCCTACATTTTGTTTAATAAAAGATAATCGATGAAAGTATTGGCTGAAGGGGGTGCCAGCAACCTAGTTATTAAAGTATGATTTGCTTTGCAACTTCAGCAAGGGTTTATAATTCTAGGTGTGAAAATGTTTTAAACAAAGCAAAATGTTGGATGCGAATTTTCCTTTGTTCGATGTTTTGTAACTTTTGTACTCAAGTGAGTTGAGGTTTTCTTGGTAGAAAGCTTTCACTTGAGTGAGCACTCTATTAAGAGTGTTTAGTCAAACATGGACTCATTAGTTTTTGGCATTCTTGTTTCCATTCAAAAAATTTTTGTGCGCTGCGAGTCGCAATGTCCAGACTTTCGTGCGTTCAAAATTGCTTATGTCCAGACTATCGTGCGTTTAAAATTGCATATGTCCAGACTATCGTGCGTTCAAAATTGCATATGTCCAGACTATCGTGCGTTCAAAATTGCATATGCCCAGACTATCGTGCGTTCAAAATTGCATATGTCCAGACTATCGTGCGTTCATTTTCTTTTCCAGACCGTGTAATTTTGAACGCACGACGCCACCTTGTGCGTTCATTTCGGACTGGACATATCGACTTTCGGTCTGGGACCTCAACCTGGGTAGACAACCTGATGTATATGGTCCGGGTCGAGGTTTGGTCAAAAATACTGTAAAATTAACGGTGAATAGCGGTGAAAAAAACTTAGGATCTATTCTGTTTTGTCCCGCCCTCCCCAGATTAGTAAACATATTTTTATGGCCCCAGGCGCGCGTGCTATTTTCTTACATAGTAACCTGCTATATAACAACACATAAAATGTAACGGGGGTCATGAAAACACTGAAAAAAAACGAAACAGAAAATATACAATTTTTTTACCGCAAATTGCCCGTATCTTTTAGCGTTTAATGCGGTGACTTTTTGTATGATTTTCTGTTTTTAGCGGTGAAAAGATTTGTTTTTCGCCGCTTTCACCGGACTTCTTACAAAAAAGCAACTACCTTACACGGGTTCGAACCTCTCTTCCATTGCGCAATTTTTTCTTCCACTCCGCCATCTGTCTCCTACTTCAATAAAATTTCATGTGAAATTAAGATAAGCGTTGAAATTAGCAGAGAATATTTGTGAGATTTGCCATTTTAGTGGTAAAAAGTTATGTTCACCGCATCCTGGTAGCGCTGAAAAAATTCGTTTCACCGCATTTTGATGGTAGCGGTGAAAAATTTTCCTTCACTGCTTAAGCCATGAAAAATAAATTCACCGCTTAAAAGTTTTTTCACCGCATTCATCGCAATGAGCGCCAATCTTACTTTTTTTCTCAGGTTCACCGCAAATCTTACATCTTTTAGCAATTTTTACCGGTGACACTTCGACCCGGGGGACATACGTCGGGAACCCAAACCTGTTCCATGCCCACACAACTGCAGACACAACAGATCCAATATAAGCCTCGAATGGTATACCAGGTTACCTAAATTTTTCCACGTCTTAAGTTGTTGGTGCTTTCAACTGCTCTGTGAAACATTTTTTTACTACAAAAACTTTAAAACGTACCATAGGAAAGCGTTTTTTTTTGCAGACGATAAACATAAAATTGCTCTTTCTCATTGTGAAAAATATTCAGGCTGTTTTTTTTACTCCATTTTACTTCAAAATTATGCCATTATCTTTGCATATGCACCTTTATATCTGATCTAGTCAACAAGGCTTACTATCCTTTGCTTTCTTTGCAACTTGATTTTATAGCGGTTGAGCTCAGTCAATAAAACAATGTTATAAGACTTGAGAAACCGATATATTTGATTTTGCTGTTCAATTTCATTTAAGCTTCCTTTCATATGGGACGTTTTTCCCGATTAAGCTGATATAATGGCTTTATTGAAATGCAGTTTCAGCCCTTGTGGGAAATATATCTACCCTGGTCGAGGTGTCATCAATAAAACTTGCTAAAAATTGAAAGATTTGCAGTGAATGCGGTGAAAACATTACAAAGGAAGATGTAAGAATAGCTGTCAATGCGGTGAAAATAAATCTACCCCCAAGAATTAGACATTAACCGCTGATTTTACCAAATACCGTCAGCGCAAAATACATTGCAAAAAAAATCTAAGAATCGCAGATTTTACGAAAATTTATCTCTGATTTTACCAGATACCGTCACCGCAGAAAACATTGCCGAAGAAGATGAGGGAATAGCGGTGAATGCGGTGAAAATAAAATTCATCGCTAAGAAATGCAAATTTTACGAAAATTTACCGCTGATTTTACCAGATACCGTCACCGCAGAAAACATTGCAATTAAGATGTCAAAATAGCGATGAATGCGGTGAAATTGGTGAAAAAGTGAACACTGAGAAACGCAAATGTTAGAAAAATTAACCGCTAAGTAAGCAAATTTTTCTAGCAAGTGAATTTTCTAATGAAGCTATAATAATTCGTAGATTTTTTTTCGACAAACCTCGAACCGGGTATTTACAAATTATTGGTTCTCTATAGTTAAAATTGTTGAATACTTTTCAAAGAATAAGTTTGCTCTTAATATGAAAGAAAAATCTACAATAACGTTTAATTTAGAAAATAAGTTTGATTTTGGGCATCTGAAAACCAAAAAGTGTAAGGAAAAGCGATGGCTCAAGAGAGGAATGTCACTCCGTATCTTTTTTGCAGGTCTCACTCTATGTCTGTGTTTGGTCACAGTTATATATTTTTTTCGAAAAAAAAAACACATAAATTCAGTTCACTAGGCGGGCCTGAAAAACCACCTAATGTTTTAATGTGCAAGTTAAGCGTTGATGCTTGTGCTCCTCCATTTTTCACTTCGATGAAGTTCCCCACTGATTCTTGAATTTACATCGCGTAAGTTCTGAGAAGATGCTGGTCAAAAATTTTTCTTGTGTATGAACTTATCAGGTCTTACACGATAAAAACTCTGCCCTTCGTGAATTTTAATCGTGTAAGATCTGATAAGATACTTATCAGATCTTATACGATAATAGTTCAATTTTGCTGAATTGTTATCTTACAAGATCCGACAAGTATCTCATCAGATACTACACGATAAAAGTTCACTTAGGGCTGAAATTTCATCGTATAAGATCTGATAAGACATGTTTTAATGATTTAAAAATAACAGCATAACGTAGTCAAGTTCCTATGAAAGTAAAAAATAATCGGTCAACTAACCAATTTTGAAACAAAAAAAGCTTGTTGATTCTACTTTGACCGCAGTGTTATTCTGAGTCTTAATTAGGCACTATGGCTAAAATTAGCAGTCCAAGTTAGTTTTGGCCTTGAAAAAATTTTACCGCCTAGTTTGATAATTACAGCATCAGAAAAAACCCCTAAAACTCAAATAAAATTTTTCACAATATCCTATATGTCTCAAAAGACAATATAGGTTAATTTCTCCTTGTTGCTCTGACACTAAAGTGTTGCATGCTGTAGCTTCTTGGCTACTGCTTGAAAGCAACCCTGAATGGTCTTCAATATGAAGAACATGTCTTACTTAAACGATTTTTATCTTATAAGATCTGATAAAAAATCTTATCAAAAGCATGAGTCATAGCTTTCCGAATGTTTATATTACAAGATTTTTTTGAGATTCTTATAAGGTCTTACACGATAAACATTTTTGTCAGGCAGAATTTTTATCGTGTCAGATCTTATAAGGAAGAACTTTTATCTTCTAAGATCAGACAAAAATGAACTTTTATCGTGTAAGATCTTATCAGACCCGATAAAACTTTTTTTAACGTTTCAGACGTGATAAATTGTTTTACAAAGTCTTAGTCAGGCGACGCATAATCTTCTAAGTACTTATAAGACAATTTTGTAAGAAATTTGTAAGATCTTACACAATAAAAAATCTCAGATGTCTGGGGTTGCTACCAGTTTCTGAGGGAATATCATAAGCACCATAGTCCCAACCGGACCCTAACCGCTCCTCTCGCGCTACTTAATCGCCACCTCTTCTTTTAGTCCAACAAATGGTAACAAAAAATTTGCCACAATTATCAATCCCATTCATGAATGGACTATGTTTGTACACGGGAAATTCATCTAGGAGTTAGGCCAGGGCTGGCTGCTTCGTCGGCACAAGGAACTATATGGAATTGAAGCAGTTTGCCTCGATAAGAATCAATTTGTTTTGATTGACTTAAATTAACGGCTGCATATTGTTCCTCTACAATTGACTGTAAGTAACCAATACAATTTTGATGAATTTTAAATTGAGACTAAAGCAGTAAAAATATAGCTTACTTGTTTAGTCGGCCAAAAGCAGTCAGACAATTTACTTTGTATTGTAACTTAATTTTTTTCTTTATATAACCAGAGGATCATATTGCAAATCACACTGGCATGCAACCTCCAAATTCCCGTGTTGAGAAATTCTGCGGATTTAAACATAAGAAATCGTCGGTTTTCGTCGCTTTTACTTCGCCAAAACCGATCAAAGCCCTTACGTTTTTTTCGTCGTTTTGATCGGCTTTCGTCGGTATTTTAACGTAAGAATCGTCGGTTTTTGCCATTCTAAAAATCTAACAAACCGGACAGTTCCTGCCAGGATTCGAACCTTGGACCCCTATATTACTAGCCACCTTCTCCTGCACTGCAGCACTTGTCACTTAGTTTTACTCAATTTCTTTTATATTTAAAACAAATTGAGATTGACAATACCGACAAAAAACGACGATAATCGACACTTCTTACTGCCAAAACCGACAATACCGACGAAAACTACGCTAATCGACACTTCTTACATCAAATACCGACAATACCGACGAAAACGTGGATAATCGACATTTCCTACATAAAAAACCGACGAAATCGACAAAAGTCGACCAAAAACGACAGCTCTTGCTTCGATTTCGTCGCAATTTCTCAACCCGGGTATCACAACAGCCAACATGACCCCACAAAACACTATTTCAACCATCAACTAGATCAGTTCCCGAATTATTTTCCTTTTAAACCGAGCATCAGGTAGTACCACATTGCAGTTCCGAATTTTAACCAGTCGTCATATTCATAAATGCAACGAAGGCATAACAAAGGACGAACGCAAATACCGTTTTAATCTCACTAGAAGGGGAATTATTTTAGACCTCTGAAACGCGATCACGTAAATACTTCTTGAGAGCTACCATAAAAAAGTGGTCAAGATTTTAAAATCGGCAATTAAAATTTATGCATTAGAGTTATGATTTATACAACTGCCGCAGTTGGAGACATCATGTAAGAAACCTATTAACTGTGGTTTGGGTAACTCGTCATTCGACCTTTTTCAATTGGCACGCTAAATTTACTTGAAAACTGAACTAGCATTAAAACAAATTGTGCGAAAAGAACATTTGTATCGTAGAACATTGACACAAGACCTGGAACGTTTTGTTTTAGACCAATCGTTAATGTTAGTGTTGATAGTATTCTTGTGTCCACACTAAAACTTAAAACCGCGCAATAAATCTTCCTGGTAAGAAGCAATGATTTTCGGTTGAGGGTGTGAGGGGGGCCCATCAGTCCGGTCAGCCAGACCTGTCAAATTGGTGTTGAGTTTTCAAACGGGTTTTGCGGATTGAGGTTACTTTTAAACATCAACAGTTGCCGTTTAATGGGCCGTGTCGTACAGAAATCGTGTTCTGTATGAGTTAGTTGATTTGCTAGGCGAACTTCCAAAAATGTTTGTTCCGAATTTCTTGCGTATTAGCAACGCGAAATCACACTTATTTTTGCTGAAAGAATTAATTCAACTCGTTGACAAACTTTTAGTGGTTTTTGCTCTACGAATGTGACTTATACTTTCCGACTAATGATTCGCTTAGCTATTATTGTTTTTATTAGCTCTATTATTCTGAGCATATTTGCGGAGCGGAGTTTGGATGAAAAGAAAACCTAAAGAAAATTGTATTAGAATGAAAGAGAATGAGATTCAGAAATTAACCAGCAGTTTGATCATCAATTTGATAACGCAACACTTAAAACATCTCAACTTAAAAAAAGGAATTGGTGGCAAAACTACAAGACAGACAAAGTGGACAGACAATGCGTCACAACTTTATGTAAACAAATTGAATCAGGTATGAATGATTAAGATTTGATGTTCAGATTGAAGTGAGTGAAATAATCTATTAAACTGAACTGAAAAGAAAAATAAATTATGAATAATTAATGCTAATGGAGTTAGCGCCGCAAATGATACAATGAGTTTTCCATCTATACCACATTTCCCCGTCAGCAAGATGAACAAGACGAAGTATTGTTTATAACAGAAGATTAATAATTTATGTACTGGTTAATATAATAATACATAAGTGTTTCGCAATGAGTTTTATGATTAGTCTGTTTCTGAGTTTGTTGTGTCTGTTTCTCGGTGTTGAAAATGTAGTTGGAGTGGGCGGTGTTGTGGAAACTTCGATAGAGTTGCTTGGTTTTTCTGTATACTGTTTCCTCGTCAGACGTTGACATCATTAAAACGGATTGGAATGATTGAGCGATGTGTTTAAAATTTGAGGAATGTCTGCTCAACTGTTTTCTAGGGCGGTTAAAGGCAAAGAGAGAGTGTGGGTAGTCTGTTTTATGGTAGAAGAATAACAACAATTTGGTGATAATTTGCTAATAATTTTGTCACTATTAGTATTTGCCGAATGTTCACAATTTATTTCGCGGTGCACATTTGCTGCATAATTCGTCAGGTGTAATCGTTTCATTTGCGTCCGATTACCTGAGCCACTTCGCTCCTCAAAATCCGTATAATTTGTCGCATTTAATAAAAAACGTTTTGCACTGCGTTTAATAGCGTCTAATTTACCAACAATAAATTGCTCGTCGTGAGGCGATTTTTCCACAACTTTTTGTTGAGGCTCACGTGAAATATAGTCTACTAGTCCCATTTTTGTACCAGGAAGATGATCGGTCGAAAAATCAAAAGGTAATAGACAATCAAGCCATCGGGTGGAACGACTATTATTAATTTATTTGCTCTAGTTTCTCGCATTATAGATATTAATGCTCTATTGTCCGTTATGACAGTAAGGGTTTTACCGAAGAGATAATTTTTAAAATATTCAATTGACCAGACTACTCCTTATAGTTCGAGTTCATTTATACTATAACGTTCTTCAACTGAACTCAAGAAACGCGAGTACAGTATGCCAATGTGTGCCAACCGTCTGGAGTTTGCTGTTCAACCAAGATCTTTTCTAGAGGCGTCGTATCTAATTCTTGTTTCGGGCTCTTGGTTAAAATGTTTGTTTTCTGTTGCTTCTGCAGTTTTTCTTTAACTAAGTTAAAGTATTGTTCATGCTCCTCAATTCAAACAAAGTTGTTTTCTTTTTGATAACGATCGAAGGGGGTAGCAAAGTTGAGACAGATTAGGTATAAACTTACCTAAATGATGAACAGATCCCATAAAAGATCACAACTTATTTTAAGTTTGTTGGAGAAGTGAGTTGTTGAATTGCAGCGGTTTTATTTGATAATGGAGTTATTCCCGATTGTATTGTTCGATGACAGAACCATTGGATTTGATCTTTTGC
Organism: Convolutriloba macropyga; assembly: GCF_964194025.1. Taxonomy (NCBI): domain Eukaryota; kingdom Metazoa; phylum Xenacoelomorpha; order Acoela; family Convolutidae; genus Convolutriloba; species Convolutriloba macropyga. The sequence continues at coordinate 37,827,045 of NC_134482.1, read as the reverse complement.
GAAATGACATTTGGCGAAACTAATACGGAATTTTTCTTCATCGAGCTTAATGAGGCTTTTTTTCATGTTCTAAATGATCTTCAATTCGACCTCTACTCTCTATTAATATATCGTCCAGAAAACAAAATGTGTTATTGAGACCGGCTAACGTACAATCTATACCTTTTTGAAATTCGGCCGACATATCGGTCAACCAATAGAAGCCTGTTTTGAAGCGATAAGTGCCTGTCATATCACCTCTTAAAATGTTGAAATTAAAATGGCGAGCAGTATCAGCGTGAAGTTTGAGTTAACTGTATGCGTATTGCAGATCTAGTGTTGTAAAATAAACTGTTTCTTGCGTTGTAAAATAAACTGATCTAGTGTTGTAAAATAAACTGTTTCTTGTGGTGCAATCGACAATGTTTGCGACATGATTTGAGTTCAATGGTTGGGGCAAATCAATGGTTGGCATTTGCTATTTGTTCTTGTGAATGGTTGTTTTTAAAATTTTTGGACCCAAAGCTATTTTGATTGAATGATCCTTCTATGACAGTAATGAAATTTGGGGAAATGAAGACTCGATCAGAATACATAGACAATTTTCTCAATGCGTACTGTTCTTCCCTTTTGATGACTTACACCAAAATTTTAATGAAATTTTGAGTTCAAGGTGTGGTCTTTAGATTTTCCAACTCGTGCAATTAAGTCAGGAAATTCTTTTGCTATTGACTGTTTTAATACACAAATTGCTTCGATTGCGTTAATTTCAGTTTTTGGACAAGGTTTATGTGTGATTGTAATTACAAGTTGGTCGAATAAATCTGGTCCTAATATGGGTCGATAACCGTCAGCAACTACCGTTTTTTTGCTTTTAGAATTTTTCAATCATTACATTTTACTGGAGTTTTCAGTGTTCCAAAATTTGCCACAATATCGTTTGAAAAATTTTATGTTCGAGTGGTTTTTCTCACCATTGGGCTTGGATGCAATTAAACATTATTTGCTAAGCAAATGACATATTACTAATGGTACATCCACTGTCTGAATTGAGGAGCAAATGACAATCTGTGTTGCGAACTGTTATAGTCATGATCTGCGGAGCGATTCGGGTAGGATTAATATGTTCTGTCAATGCTATGTAATTGTCGTCAGACGAATCGTATTCAGATTTATATTCTGCGTTATAATTTAGGAAATTCACATTTTGATTATCAGATTGGTCTGTGAGTTTTCAACATTATTGATGCGTTTACTTTGTTGTGGATTTTTAGACTTATTTTGTTTTTCCCACAAACCTTTGCGAAATGATTGAGAAGGTCACAATGATTAAATTTCTCACCCAATGCAGGGCAAACCTGGCAGTCCGTCGATGTCCAACTTTGTGCACAACCTCGAAACAGACTATTTGAATCGCGATTGAAGGTAGTTCTGTTTTGTTGGTTCAGTCGGCCATTCGGGTGAATTGTTGTAAAGCATTGACTCCATTGTTGTTGGCTGAATTCATTGCTTATTCTGATGGCCCATCTCCTTGTTAACAGCAATGCTAAGAGATTTTTTCCGGTTCAACTGTGTCTCTTAGAAGTTCGCGTTGTATATAATCATCAAGCATGTTGGTGACGAAGATATTCCGGTTGATTGCCTCCTCGAGGTTAAATTGAAATTCTCATCAAGTTCCTTGAGAACACTACAGAATCGCTCAACTGTTTTGACCTTCTTTTGTTTTCTTGAGAATAAGTCATAGCGATCGAAATTAATATTACGAGGGTGAATGAAGGCCATTTCCAACATTTCCCAAAGCTTCAAAGTAGATAGATCGTATTTGTTGTCGTGTGGAAATTTTTGTGTTAGGAGACGGAGACGCTCAGTTCCGATGCTAAGATAGAGAAAGGAGACACAATTCTGATCGGACAGTGTCCACGGTCTTTCGCCACACAGAATGAGTTTTTCACTATAATTCCCATTGAAGTGTCAGCTGACTATTTTGAATTTGACGTTCTGTATGTTTGGTTGCATCCTCGATAGCAGTTTCATATTTTGGCTCGTGTGGCAGTTTAACATTGGTCGGTATTGTTTGGAGCAAAGTGTCTAACGTTATGTTTTGTCTTGCAAGAATGGCCAACTTGACCTGACTTCGCCATTTTTCCAAAAAGGGGTCAATTGTGAGTGGTGTTATGCGAGATTCGCAGGCTGACTGCGCCATGTAGTACAGAAATCGTGTTCTGTGTGAGTTAGTTGATTTGCTAGGCAAAATTACCAAAATTTTTTGTTCCGAATTACTTGCGTATTCGCGATTCGAATACACACTTATTTCTGCTGAATGAATTAATTCAATTCGTTGACAAATTTTTAGTGGTATTTGCTCTGCGAATGTGAATTATACTGTCTGAATAGTGATTTGCTTAGCGAATATCAATTTTTATTAGCTCTGTTATTCTGAGCGTATTAGCGGATTGGAGTTCGGATGAAAAGACAATCAATTGGAAATTGTATTAGAATTAAAGAGATTGAGATTCAGAATTCAACCAATATGTTGATCATCACTTTGATCACACAAAATTTAAAACATTACAACTAAAAAGGAATTGGTGGCAAAACTACAAGACAGACAACGTGGACAGACAATGTATCACAGTTTTATGTAAACAAATTGAATAAGGTATGAACGATTAAGATTTGATCTTCCTATTGAAGTGATTGAAATATTCTATGAAACTGAACTAAAAAGAAAACTAAATTATGATTAATTAATGCTAATGAAGTTAGCGCCGAAAACGATGAACGCAGATAAAAAAAATTGGACAAATGCTATAGGTTATCAGAATGAAACAGATATACAGAAGGAATGAAAAAAAAGAATAAACAGCAAATAAGACAAAAACAGGGTCAGGAAAACAAACAGAAAAAAAACGACTAAAACCAAACTATCCAGCTGGCCTTAACACGCGAGTCAACCGAGTTACAATTTTGTTAAAAGCAACCAATCACTTTACTGGCAATATCAAACAGCCATGGCACATTAAAAAAATTTATACGATCACAAATCACTTAAAACAATAACAAAAAACTTGACCGAGAAAAAAGTGAAATAAAGAAAAGGTTTACGAAAAACGGAAAGCGGAAGAGCAAGCAGTTAGTAGAAGACTAATATTGGATAACAGACAGAAACCATATCCTAATTGTCAGTCAGCTAATTTAAAATGCCGGTGGGATAATGGAGTTAGACAACAAAACATATAAGGAAAGACTACCTAATTAATTCTACCTAATTAGATTTCTTCCATGACTACGAAACAATTGAGGAATCAGAATTTCAATGGGATCTGCATCTTCGAAAAGGCATCAGTTAGGAAGCGTTTAACATCATTGCTTTTTTGGGTGTGAGCGTGTGACTGATGGTCGGAGGTTGTTCTTATGCCCCAAAACTTTAAATTTTTATTTTCAATGCAAGGTCACACTTTTCATGTAGTGCTCAAAACAGTGTGAAAATTGAGTACTACTTGAGCTCATGATGAATATCTGGAGCTCCCTTTCGTAGGCAAAACAATACAAGACCACCTTTTATGTAACCACCTTTTATGTCGTTACAATCACAAGATAAAGAATTGTTCATTACGTATAATAACTAGCTTTTGTCACTTTAGTGGGTCTTTTGAAACTGGGAAATTTTCCCTTCTTCAACATCTTCGGGATAAAAATTTAAAAATTTGAACCATTAAATAACAATTATAGCCTATTATTCTTCTATTTTCTAATAGACTGGTAATACTTGCGGCATAGCAGTTTCTGTGGCGAGAATCGGTAAAATTGAACAAAACCAATTAATTGCTTACAATATAAAATACTGAGCTTTCGCCCAAACACCAAACAGAGAATTTCCAAGTTTGAGTGCACTTGGAAAAAATCATAGCTTTTTCCGATTTTTTTTACAGACATCGAAAAACTCTACTCTAAACTTGAATGTTCTGCGCGCGTTTTTAAAATGTATCGTAACTATGAAATTCGGCTATTGTTTGGATCAAAACATTTTTATAAATTGGTGACCAATTTCAACCTTATCGGGATCTTTGTCAAAGACAAAAAATACACTGCAATTTGATCAATCTTCGCGTTTCAGGGAAGTTTTCAAAATCAATCTACAAAAAGTGCCCTGCGTGGGTATTTGGGGGAAACTTAGAGAATTGTTGAATTGATAGTAATAATACAAAAGAAAACTAAAGTTCTGCCGGTACGAGAAAAAATAACTTAATTTCATCAAAACATCAAAGTCTTGACCGTTTGAAAAACAGTCAAATTTGAAAATGTTCTCCACATCGTAATTACATAGTTTGGTTCACTGACTGTGTTTGCCCCCTCAAAGGTTGAGTTTTTCCCAATCGGCTGGTTTGACAACGCATGCGTTCCCTATGGGTAAAAATAGCAGAAGCGCCTGAATAACTGCTGGTGATTGCGTAAAATTAGTGACCTTTAGTCAATTTGATAATTTGTAAGCGACCTCAATTAATAACTAAATCTGCGCATTGGCTTTTTAGACTACTATTTTTTTGCATAGGAATGTGGAATCAGCAATATATGCGCAAAACCTCACTCTATCGTAATTTTCAGCCAAAACAAACGTTTTACACTTTTGTCTAAGGCAATGATTTCATTTGCAATGCTTACACTACGTTTGTGTTTGATTTCAGTTAAAGACTTTGTCTATTTCGTTCAAAACCCCAAAAAATTGCAACCCGGGTCGAGGTGCCACCGCCATTCAACTCAAAATAACGCAAGATAAGCAATGAATGCGGAAAATTTTGTAAGATAAGCGACGAATGCGGTGAAATTACATAAATCCGGCGGTGAATGCGCTGAAAAAAATTTCATTGCCTAGTAGCGGTGAAATTACATAATTTCACCACTGATTTCAGCTGGGAAATTACATAAATTTAGCGCTCCGAAAAAGGTGTCCAAATTATGTGAGGTAAGCGGTGATTGAGGTGAAATTAAATAAAATCAGCGCTTAACTTAGTGGTGATCTTACATAAATTCACCGCTTAGAACAAAGTGTAAAAATTGTGTGAGATCAGCGGTGAATGCGGTTTAATTAATGGGGATTAAGGGACGAATTGTTAGATTTCAGCCCCACCCCTAAAATCGTCTCTTAATCTTACATTTTTTTGATTTTTTTTTCTGAGCGGTGAATTTATGTACTTTCACCACTAGATTAAGGGTTGAACTTTCCAAATATCACCACATTTCACCGCTAAAAATCGCAAATCATACAAAAAATTACCGCGCATCTTTTACACTAAGTAGAGTGAATTTGACTTATATTCAAACAAAAATACAAGAAATTAGTGAGAGATGCCGCAGTGGCACAAGAAGTGCTTGACATGCAAGAGCTGAGAAGTTCAAACACTTGTACGGGCGGTGAAGAGTGGTGACTCTTTGTAAGTTCACGGCTTACTATAGCGGTGAAATTACACAAATTCACCGCGTTTCACCGCAAGATTTTGTACGAAATTTGCTGTGAAAAAAAAAACATTTTTTCACCGCTTATCTTACATTTTTTTCCGATTTTTTCTCGACAACTTCGAACAACTTTGGGCCATATGTGTCTATATGTTTAATGAGAAATCGGTTTTCGTTATCTCATAAATCAAACGTAGAGCGCATTGAATATGAGCGTATTTTTTCATATCATTTGTTGATGTTTTGATCTTAGTCCGAGTAGACGCATCAATCGAAGCTAAGATTTCTACAGATTTAATAAATTAGATCCATTTTATGACTCCAACCTTTCTCTGTCTCCCCAATTTTCCCGCTTTCTCTTTTTTTCATACACTCCACTGAAAATTATATAAACAATTTGTTCTATAGGACCACGAAAACGTATAGTTATGTTTTGAGAGCAGTTTGGTTCAATAAATTTAAAAGGTTCATCATGCTAGCGTGGCGGTTTTACATCATTTGTATATCTCTACTAAATTTAAAAATTAATATAGTTGCTCGTTTTACTTGTAGGGACAAAAACGTTTTTTAATAGGATCTTTTTTTAACATCCTATCTGTAGGTTTAACAAACTCCAACATTCTAATTAAAGTTTCTGCCCAAATTTTTTATTATTAATATCTCCTATATACCTCAAATGTCTGACTTATAAGAGCACACCGAAACACAACTGCTTTATAATACAAACTATGACAACTACTTGTATAAAAGAATGTTTCTTTTAAAAAGCAAGTATTCTATAACGAGATCAAAACGAAAAAACAGGAAAGGCATGAAATAGTGCTTGATGGGTGGGATACGAACCAAATTACTCTTGGTCACAAAATTGTATAGTTAGACGTTCGTGAATGAAATTTGTTCTCTTTGTCTTATTTTTCGGCTTTCACTTTTTCATTAAACACGCACGTAATAAAAACCAAAGACAGTTGAGTGGGAACCGAACCAATGCAAATTTTGTGGAATAGCTATCTCTGCGCAAACGTTCATTTTGGGATTGTCCCATTTTCATCGATACGTTTTTAAGTACAAGTAGTGGTCATAGTTCGTATTGAAAACCAGTTGTGTTTTGGTGCTACTATAAGTCAGACATTTGAAGAATATAGGTTTAATCAAAATGAGTTTTTGCAAAAATAGCTAGTTCACGAAATTAGCATTGATTCGCTACCCACTCAACTGTCTTTGGTTTTCATTACGTGCGCGTTCAATAGTTAAATGGAAGCCGAAATATATGACAAAGGGAACAAATATCATTCCTGTAAGTTTACCAATACAATTTTGTGACCAAAAGTAATGTGTTTTGTATCCCACCCATCAATTATTATTTCATGCCTTTGCTTTTTTCTCGTTTTGATCTCGTTAGAGAATACTTGCTTGATAAAAAAAAACATTTCTATTACACCTAACTTGCAAGAGTAACTAAGAGTGCAAGTCACCAACACCAGGGGAAATCCAGCCAGTAGCAAATTCAGCCAGTAGAAGTCACAAACAAACTTGAATAGCCGAATAAAACCTAATTTTTAATACAAGCAGACTGGGTCCCCATTTTTATCACTAACTTGCTTAAAATTACATAAAATTAAATAATTAATATATATATATATATATATATATATATATATATATATATATATATATATATACAAAGGTGTTTGTGTGTGTATTACTAGTATGATATAATACAAACCAAATATGACCTAGTGTTGTTACTAAAAAAATTATATGAACTATGATGAGGTCAGAACTATCCGGATAGAAACAATTTACCAAAAACTCGCATAAGCTGAAATGTGTGTGATTTTCAAAAGTGTCAGGGTAAAAATTTTACAAAAAATGAGCTGAGTGCATTGAAAGAAGGTGAAAGATTGTAAGAATTGCGTTGAAAACTCTGGATGTCTAAAAAACTTACGTTGACTGAGCCTCAACTTTCTCTCGTGACCCTGAGTTTGAATTTGTAATAGTAACAACTAGATTTGTAACGATTTGCTTAGTTTATATAATGATTGGGTAAAGCATATATATTCAGCGCATTTTAAGAAAACTTTATCTATTATTATATAACAATATCGAATGTTAATCTGAGCGCAGTTTTCACAAGAGCGCAGAGCTTTGCGAAATGTTCAGCGCTTTTCAGTTCATTACAGCTCTTTCGGGCATTCGACTCTGACTCCCCCAACTTCATGCAAACGAATCCCGTCAGTTCTTTTATCGAAACAGCCTCAACCGTTGTCAAGCTTTTCATTACTCCACCGTATGGAGCTACCGATCCGAACCCGGTGATTGTGGTGGCCCACCGCATTCACCATCAGCTCCTTCATCGGACTCCGCGGATTTGATAAACAGTTGGCGGACGGAGTTACTAGTAAGAACGATCGACCGCCCGAGTTAAAATTGTCACAATACAACGGTGAGCGTGAATGGCTTGTGCTATTTACAAACGTCCTTGACACACAGTCATTGACAGATGTTTTCAAACTGACAAACTTATAAACTCTAGTTATTCGGAAAGCAAAATAGGCAATCGCTTTTTTCACATGCTGCGGAATAACGTATAGGGATGCACTTAAGACACCTAAGTAAAAACTAGGCCAACCACAAGCACTTTTCTAACACTCAATATGCAAAATGGTGATAGCATCGTAAACTATTCTGCAAACCGAATCAAATCTTGTTGGGGTCTTTAAGTCACTTTCGTACGACGCTGACTGAAGAGCGCCTGGCTCCTTAACACGGCCGGACAAAAAAGACACCCAATATGAATGAGTTATGTCACCCTTTATTGTTCAGAGGCAATGGTTAAAACCAACGATTCTCGACCTCAACGACTGGTTGAAGCAAAAGATCCAACCACAAGACTTTATGAAACGACCCTCCGCAAATGCAAGAAATCAGGACTACACCAACTCAGTAACTATAACAAAAGTTGCCTCAAGGACATTCGTTGATTGTAAGGCCATCCACCTCATCTGGGAGTGTCGGGTAATTAAAGAACAGTTTCCCGCTCAGAGTGGCCGCATCAACACTATGCTTCTCATGTTTGAGGGAACAGCATATGTTCCGGCAATGACCAATTTCAAGGAAATGTAGGAAAGATGGTTGCACCAGCTCCCATAACACACTTCCTCATGGAGCTGAGAAGACTTATCCATCGAAAACTGCCTCAACCAACGAAAACAGATTTTATAATGCTGGCGCTAATCAAATTAAAACTTGTGGCGCTCAACCATCTGGTAAAACCACAACAATGTCATCTGTCAGTATTGTGAAAGACCTCCTACATGTGACTGATTTACAGCAGTCGAGCTATTCTGGTAAAGTTACCACGGTTTTTGTTCTGTGCACTGCTGCTTTTAGTAACTCAAAGATCTTGCAAATAGACCTGGTTTGCATGTTACAGCATTGAAACTAAAAATCAAGTGTATAGATAGCACGGAGGTTATTGTACTATTGGGTTGTTTGGTTGAACTCACTGTAACACCATGCGAGAACCAAGCTTTCGAAACCATTTGGCGCCGACGTAGTCCAAATTGGAGTAATTCAAAAAACATTCCCGCACCTAAGAGTTCTGGACCTGGAGTATCAAGCCATCCAATCGTTAGATTACTTCGCTGCCGACGAGAAGTTCTCGCGTTGCACCGTTCGGGTGCCAAGAGGCTGTATCTTTAGCGACCTTTCACCGTCCTCTTCAGGTTTAGTCTCGACATTTTTCAGAAGCCAAAATGGAGCAGGAAATTGAACTCTCTAGTCAGTTGAAATCTTGGTGCGATATGCAGTCTTAGCAAACTCTTATGCAAGTAGACCCACGACCGTGCGGATACAATTGTGCATGAAACTCTTTAGAACACCACAGTATATAATGGAAAAAAGTTTGATGTCGAAAAGCTATGCACAGAGGTTAACATTTTCTTGCCCAATAAATTCTTCTCAGCACTCGTTCAAAAACAAATATTCGGAAAAGCGGCTTACCGCAGACTTGCAGTTAGGGGAAGAGTACCATCAACGAGGGATTAGAGAGGGTTATGTAGTAAAAGTCAAAGATGCCTAGGAGGTGGAAACTCTATGGGAGCGTGAGTGGTACCTACCACACCTTCCGGTCGTTAACCGAACGTGCTGGGAAAGGATTGCAGAGTATTGATTGGGCCAGCTTAACTCCAAGGCGCATCTCTTAAAGAGCCCTTACTCAACGGAACCGATCTTCCACAAAATTAATCTATGTACTCTTTCGGTTCAGGCAACATCCATTGTCGTGGCAGCTCCTCCTCCAAGAGGGAGTTTTACAATGTGATAAGCAATCTTTGAGCTTTTTTAGGCGGGAGAACAGCACATCAAAAGTTGTGGTGCAAAAGTATTCATGCCACATTTTATGGGCAAAAGACTCGCCCACCTGCGCTAACTATCCACTTTAGCGCACGGCATGTGATATTGCTAAGCAGTACCCAGAGGCCGCAAGTTCCGCTTGAGAACTTCTCCTTGGGCGACTACTTGAACTCATTAGAATCACACGTGAGGGCCCCCATTGGGTTTATGAAATGTGTAAATCTTCTATATCGAGATTGATTCAAGCTTACTACGTTAGTAAGCAAAGTACCAGATCAGGCTGACCGAATAAATGGTTCTTTTGAATCTACTGAACTGAAAGTCGTCGTTTCAACCAAGAGGTCATGGGCTTAGTTGGGATCAATACAAACAAACTGGCTGCACCTGTGACGACAATGACCGTTCTTAGACTGTCACTACAAGCCACTCTCCTCGGAGCTCGATTAGAAAGCGAAATCTGTCGAGTCTTCGCCGTTACTGTGGTTAAAGTTTTTTTTGCGGACACATAGTACAAATGTCTTGGATATACTCGACCAATAAACACCCCATATTCATTGCTCATCGTGTATATGAATACTCGGAGCGAACCAGCGTTGAACAACGAAGCCACGTAAAGATCTTCTTGAAAACAAATCCGCCAAGAAGAGCAGCCGCATTGTTCAGTTAACCGCTTTTTCCTCTGGTCGACTCCGAAGGCTATTGGAAACTTACTTTGACAATGAGCATCCCGTGCTTGATGCGTGTCAAACACTTTCTAAACGGTTTCTCCGGCACACTTAAAATTAATCGTCAGGGTATTGCTTAATTACGGTCAAAATTAGAGGACCGTTATGCCTTTCAAAATTACATTCTTCGCTGCATTCCATCAAGTCGAACTGCATGTCGTGCAGAAGGGTCCGTATGGCAACCATTCATCCGATAATGGCTGACCTCCTAAAAGAGAGACTTGCATACCGTCTCCTCTTCTTAAAAACATATGGGTTCATTACTTTGGCCCATTCTATGTCAACGTTCGAATGTCTATTGAGAAAAGGAGGGGATTTCTGGTCACTTCATTGACTACTCGTGCTGTCCATCTTGATATCGTTCCCTCCATTGACACTAGTTCCTGTATAATAAGAAGCGAGCCGTTTATCTCCGTGCACAAGTGATATATATATATATATATATATATATATATAAATATTTATATATATATATAAACACATATATATAAACACACACACACACACACACACACACACACACACACACACACATACACACACATGTATATATATATATATATATATATATATATATATTCCCACATTCCCTGAAGTAAATGGTAAATGTTGGAACAATAAGCTTGGCATGTTGGAACAATAAACAAAATGGCTCTTACGTGACTAGGCCCAAGATTCAACGAGTATTAATGTTTGATCATGGCTGACATTGGTCGTTTTTTATTTTGGTTAATAAAGAGACCTTTTTTCTAAGACTTAAAGAAGACCTAAGCAAAAGGATACTTCAATGCAATTCAGGATTGGTTTTTGTCTGGATAAGACTGATTCGGATGGAAATTTGCTGGTTTTTGTCCAAAGCGCTTTGTGCTGGCTTTTGTCATAATAATTAACGCAAACTTCAACTTAGATAGTGAAAAAATGAAATTAGATTTCAAGTTTGGATTTCCTTATCTGTCTTCAGTTCCTTTCATAAATATATGCAAAGGAAATCTGAACCCTGCGAAGAGATATCCGTTGGGGTTTTGTGGATTTGGCAAAACTGTGGATAAAGAAAGACCTCAACAGCTCCGAGAAGTCATATTGTACGAGACAGCGAAGTACTCAGAATGTGAAGGGACCCTTGACACAATCTCTAAACAGGACTCAGGTCAGCTGTGTTAAAACATACAACTCAAAACCAAAAATGTCTCGTAAAAACTGCCTGGAAGGTACACAAATAAGTTCGAAAAGTATAACATAAGCGGAGAAAATTTCTTTTCTATAACTCGCATGGACTGATTGTCTGGCCTTACTCCAAAATAATTTCAGCCCTAAATCGTCGAATAGGTTGAAGTCATTGCAACAAGTTTAGTGTTTTCTCTCGCTTTCGAATATGAGTAGCGGTTCTCTGAGAAATGAGGATGAGTATCTGCGCTGAAAGAGTAGATATTAAATAGATGTAAACATATTTTTTGATTTTCAAACAAAAAAATTTACAAAAAAATCGATAGCTTTATAAATATATGCATGTCTATAAAATTATACACACACACACACACACAAACACACACACACACACACACAAACATATATATATATATATATATATATATATATATATATATATATATAAGTATATATAAATTTATATATATATATATATATATATATATTTGTGTGTGTGTGTGTGTGTGTGTGTGTGTGTGTGTGTGTGTGTGTGTGTGTGTGTGTGTGTGTGTGTGTGTGTGTGTGTGTGTGTAAATTTTTGCACATATTTGAGTGGCTTTTAGAATGAACTAAATTTTCAACAGAGGAACTTTGATCCTCAGAGGAAACTCAAGAGCTTTGTGTGCAAAAGTCTGCATCTACTCAACTGGTTATATTGCAAAAGATTTTGCTCGTCATGCAGTTAAAATCATGAAATCTCGGATCAAGGTTTTGTCGAAAACTTAATGTGAGAATTGCGGTACACAGCCTTCAAAAGAAACTTTCACGGCAAAAGTCCAGCATCTTTTAGCGATGAAGGCGCTAAAATTGTTGCAATTTTTAGCGATAAGTTTTCGAAAGATTTGCAATTTTTAGCAATGATATTTCTATATTGACCGCATTCACGGCAATCGTTACCACAATTGATCTTCGGTATGCGGATCGACCTTGTTTTCTCCTTCATGTCAGCCCTTTTTTCTTTCACTGCCACACCTGTCGCTTCCTTCTTGTACCAATCTTCTGAACTTGGATCAGACTCTTTCCACTTTAGGGTAACATATGCGTTGATTTTTTAAACATTTGCTGTTTTTTTGGTGATTTCTTTAAAACTCGCTTTTTATGCGGTTGAAAAAATATTTCACAGCTATCAACAGACAAAAATGTAACCGACAAAAACGACAAATAATACAAAATTTTACCAAAAATTTTGCGGTGATCTTCAAGCGTTGTAGTGACGAAGATATGCGGTTTTAGCAGTGAAAGCTTTATATTTACCTCTTGCAGTTCATTAAGTGCAAAAAGCCGCCGTTCCTACGACAATTTGTTGCATTAACCAAAATTCTTAACCATTATGAGCGTTCCTCGATTCGTGGATTTAGTACCAGCTTGAATCATGCGTTTGAGCAGCCAAATGGACTCCCACATCACCATCCCTATTTTCTAATATAAAACTTTTTTTATCAATTATAGTGTGTGATGTTAGTGTTTGTGTGTTTTTGTATTCATGCATCTAAAATTGTACAATTTGTAATAGTATATCAGTTTTTTTTAATCAAACCAGAAACAACATTTTTTGGTTCCATCTATCCATTAACCAATAGATAAAAACGCGGAGCATTACAGATGTGTTCAAAAGCGCAAAACGGAGTCGGTTTTTAGATTTTTATATTTCTTTAAGTCCTTACATAAAGCTATGCTAATGAAATTTGACCTGGGATAACGAAGGGATAACAATTTCAGTTTTGAAGATCTACCAAAACTGTCACCAAAACGACTATGCATGGGTTCAGTGAATTGATATTGTACATTGAAACAGTATGTTCAGCAAATATTCAGTTAAGAACTAAAGTACAGGTTATTTGTTCACTTTCGAACAAACAATCAACTCTTAAAATCTGCCTGAAAAGCACACAAAGAGGGTTGGGAAACAAAATTGGTGGCAAACATAGCTTATTTACTCATGTCTCGAATCAACTATATAAAATTGTTGAAATCGAAGTCATTTTTTGAGTTTTATATATATATATGTATATATATATATATATATATATATATATATATATATATATATATATATATATATATATATATATTTACACATATACAATCTTTACTCCACTCTTTTTAATAACACCAGTAAAATTACACTTTAAATTGGAATTCCACCCTTATTAAGGGTAGCACTAACGGTGTAAAAATATTATTTTACACTCTTTACACTCTTTTCCCCGTTACTTTTGGGCAAATTCCTCGGCCCGCGTGGCTTGGTATTCATTTTTGTATGACGTTAATATCAAGTTCTCTAGAATCGCAACTGCATAGTTGATGCTGCACTCATAGACCTAGCAGCTCAATAGACTCCCGTTCCCTTTTTTTCTTATTCGATTAAATCGTTTAAGTTAAAATCGTTTGTGTCTTGAATAGCTTCAGCTGAAACCAGGGCTGATTTGCAAATTTTTGGAAGATTGGATCTTTTTTTAATACAGAGCTTGTCTACTTAACATCGCTCTTTAAGTCCGTCGTAATTTATAGCTGAGGAGTATTTATGGCATCTGTTTTGTTTTCAATGGAAAAAGAAAATGATTTTCAGTAATTAAAGTTCTAGTGCTAATCTTGATCGTTTCGAAAATATTAGCTGGCTTTCCGACCCCACAGAAACCCGAAACAGTTTCAATCTGATCCATAGACTTGAATTTGAAAAAAAACAGAAAATTAAAATACACCTTTACGGTTGTTAGTCCTTTGCGATATCTGAACATCATACCAATTGGACCATTTATAACATCAAATTGGGCTAATAACTTTTCGCCTCCAAATATTACTTTATACTTTGATTTGATACTGCAAAACTGAGTTTTGATTTTGAGATCGTTACTGTATAGTTTGTTGTCCACCATTCTTTTCGAAAGATACCATGCACTTATGCGTTCGTTTATAGATTTATCTTATCGAGTTTTCAACTTCGATTAATTGTAGACAGCGATGTCAAAATTTACTCAAAGACTCAAAAGAATTCTAAAGAAAAAACTAGCAACTATTGATTCTTTGATAGATTTTGTTTTTATTCATATACACAGCTTAGCGCTAGGCAAATGGAGCTTCATGAATAATCAAACTAGAATTCTGAACTCAAACATTTTTGCAACGTTTAAACGTTGCAAAAATGTTTGAGTTCAGAATTCTAGTTTGAATATTCATGAAGCTCCATTTGCCTAGCGCTAACAGCTGTGTATATTAATAAAAACAAAATCTATCAAAGAATCTATAGTTGCTAGTTTTTTGTAGTGATCAATAGACTGGGAATTCCTCACCTGGAAGTTCTCACTTTATCACTGCCAGTTTTATGGTACATTTTTTTGAGCACCTTGTTTAATCTATTTTTAAAAAAAATACTCCGAAGAACCTTTTGATTCTTTTTTTACAACTGATTTTTTGAGACATTACCCGGGTTGACAATTCTTAGTAGTCATACAAGGATCATATATGATGTCATACAAAACATACGCCATTTCTGAGTACGATCGTTGTATGATTCATAGGAAATCATCAATGATTTTTTATGATTATTAGGACATCATATATCACCCTGGTACGACAGCAAGGGCATCATAAAAAGTAAAGAGGATAATGACACTTTTGTGAACAGTGGGAAACCATTTATGACCGAGGTATGATTACAGGGGAATCATTTATGATCAAAGTATGATTACCAGGAAATCATATGTACTTTTGTATGATAACCAGGAAATCATATATGATCCTTGTATGATAACAGGGAGATCATTCAGGAACAATACACTTTGAATAAAAATTTCAAAATTTCGCTTAAAACCGATTTCTTCAAAAATTACAGTTGGTACAGTAGAGTGAAGTACAAAAATAACAGAAAAAAACAAAAATATCTGACACATACTATACTTTGGAAAACGAAAGACTTTTTTGAGACAAAAAGTAAGGATATTACTTGCTGGACCCAACAATATCAAATCTTCCGTTCTTTTTGCAATATAAGACGTCTACTAGTGCTAACCAAGAGGTCCAGACCATCAATAGCCCAAAAAAAACAACTAAGAGAGGAATTTAAGAAAAAAGATGCTATTTTTTTGAATAAAAAGTAGACCAAATTCTTCTGAAGGAAACCAACAAAAACTAACAAAACCACTTTATATCCAAAAAAACCAAGCCTATATACGTTCTCAAATTGAGACAAATTGACTTTATAATAGTTTTCATTCAATCAAATGTTGAAAATAGTGTTCAAATTGCATTGTAGAGCTCCAAAAAGAACATTGAATGGAAAATTGTTAAGCTGCAACATGTTGATCCACTTGATCCCATTTTTATATTAGTTGAAGGTTTTTTCGCAAAAACTATTTTTTGCTCCAAAAAAACTTTGCAAACCTAATTTTTTTGAATTTTGCTTTCAGTTGGTATTCATAAACTAAGGTCGTAAAGCGTGGTGTTTTTCTTTTCTAACAAAGAAAAGCTAAGATCGCCTATATTGAGCTTCATATTGGAACTTGTTATTTGTACTTGAGACCGGAGATGTTAGTTTGTTCAGAAAAAGAAAAACCTATATGAATTACAAAAAATTTTCGTTTCTGCATCGTTAATTTTTAGCCGAAATTTTTGCTGTAGAGACAAACTGGTCATTTTCTGGGGAAGCATTTGGTTTTCTTTATACTTAAAAACGTTTTCTCGATTTATCTTCATTTTTAGAGGAAAACTTTTGTGAGCAATATGTTTGTTTCATATCTCATTGTAAAAGACACATTCTGAGACAAAAAACAATAACGGAAAATTATTGCCACGTGAACTCTTACTCTTCTTTGGAAATGCGTTTGGTTTGGCAAAAAACTCCCATAATCAGATAAATGGGGCAGTAAACTATCTACCTCATTTTGATATGAAAAGGAGCCCTGGACTTGAGCTAAAGCTGCTCATGACAGTTTGTGGAAGTATTTTCTTTGATTCGTCTATGGTATACAAGTTTCTGCATACTGAAATTTTACATTTTGTTCTCTTTTAAATTAAAAAGGGATCATTAAGTGCAATTATGTGCAGAAATTGCTTGCGGTACCTTCTGGCTAAAAACTTATGTCCATATAATTATTTGCATACAATCAGATTTCGAAAATAGTATCCAATTTATTTTGTAGAGCATTGACTTTTTCGCATCTTGTTTGCATAGAGACTAGGATTCTGATTTTTGTATGATTCTGTATGATTACAAGATATTCATATAGCCATATATGACCGTGTATGATAAGCAGGAAAAAAACGCAACCTTCTTTACTATGGCGTAAATTAGCTGACAAAACGTTGCAATGTGATTGGCTTGTGCTTTTGAATGATTTCAAGAAAAAGATGCTTTCCAGTTTATAATTTTTTATGACTACCAGGAAATCACACTTTCATATGTGACCTTGTACGACAACCAGGAAAATTGGATATGATAACTGAGATAAAATGAACTGTTATCATTATCAATCTTAATTCAAGCGAACTAAGCGTCACAATTGGGGCCGTTTCAGCGTCCTTTAAAAATTTGTGTGACACTTGTATGATTACCAGGATATCATACAAATCATATATGACCTTGTATGATTACCGGGAATCATATATGACCTTGTATGATTACCGGGATTTTTGTATGATGAGCACCCCGGGTAGTGACTCCAGGGTGATCTGTGCAAATCAAGCCAACTCTATGCAGACCATTTCACCGTTTAAGTGGCAGTTGTCATTGATAAAATGTACTGCTTTCAAAAAAATGGACACTATTATATCTCTATGTTTTGGACTGGGCTTATTGGTTCACGGCCGAAGTCTCTTTGTTCTGAGCAGTCTTTTGAGACTCAGAACAGTTTCTAATCAGGTCGTACAAACTCTGGAAATAGATCTCTTTAAACAATCTTGATCATGCCAGAAAACTATCCAGACTCTAGACCACGCCATCATTAGACTATAGATTCTTTGAGGGGCTCTGATCAAACTATTAGACGCTAGGTAGTGCGCTCATCAGTGTGTGCAGACACTGGATGAGTCCTGATCAAATTTTTCGGACTATTGGTGTTACTGTCAATCCCTTGGAAGAATCACGGCTTAACCAACTTGTCATTCTGATCAGAGCTGGTTTGGATCGCGCAACTCGACAGATATATCAGTTTTACCATTTTCAATTTTTTGTTTTTTTTTGAAGCCGTGTCTCCTAATTGGAAAACTATGAATGATTATTTGATAAAGGTAATTGATTTCTACCGTTTTTAGAACTTTTAGAACTACTGACAATTTAGTGGAAAAAAAAGAAGGCACAGCTATTTATCTATAAGCAATTGGTGAAAACGTTATAGACTCCCTTCCAGCCACACATGTCGCAGAGATGTTGCACTGGCAAATTGAAAATTTATGGGTAAAGGTTTTAAGGTAATGTTGGGAAAAAATAGAAGAGTTGTCAATATAGTTTTTCGTGACTTCTCCCAGGTTGAGGTCCTCGTTCAAAAGTCCTTATGAAAATACCCATCCAGACTATTTTTGCCTGCGTCATAAACGAGCACAAACGATAACCTCGACCTGGGCTTTGTTTTGCTTTCATGATTAAGATGGTTTTGGGTTTGTACGCGTTTTCTTAACGTTTTTTTTGAGATTCATGGTAATCTCTATTATTTGGACCGATCTTATTTTCTGTGCCTGAAATTGTACAAATTCTCTTTCATAGAACAAAAGCTGATCTAATTTACAAAATTCGGAAAAAAAGTATGTTGTTAAAGGTGCATGTTTTGGTGATTATGGTGGACCTCTTTACCTTCTCAGAGATGGCGAGCCATATTGTTTGTACGGCATTGCCAGCCATTCGAGGCAAACATGGGGATATAGCTGTGTGGACTCTTATTTCACTCGAGTGACCCAGTACGAACAGTGGATTAGGGAAACGATGGCTACACTCGAGTGCTAATTTTGATTCTGCCTTCCCGGGTCGAGATGTCAGCGCCGTTTCAGCGCAATATTTTGTAAAAATGCGCTGAATCTGCTAAAAGTACGTTATAAATGAGCTGAATGCACTGAAATGTGCTGAATTCCGCTGACTATTTTTCAAAAGTTTCAGCGCCCAAATTTTACATAATAATACGGTGAAATGCGTTGAAACTTTGTAAGAAATGCATTCAAAATCAGCGTATTTCTTAAATAATTTCAGTGGATTTCAACGCTTTTCGGCAATGATTCCTGAAATTGGTACCTTTTAAATTGATTTCACATTAACAATTAACGTTTTGTAAGAATTGTGGTGAAAAGCGCTAAAATTATATCAGAAAAGCACTGAATTTCCAGCGCAATTCTTACATAAATTCAGCGGATTCCTTTCTAAACTTCTCACAAAAATAAAATCAAAGTAAATGAGATAACCTTCAGGAATCGGAGGTGCAGTGGATTAAGTGATAGATACAGCATGTGAAAATAGGGTTAGAGTCTCAGACAACAATAGTTTTTTGAAAATTTTTGTTTGTTTTCAGCGCATTTCAACGCCTTATTATTCAAGGTTTTCTGCGCTGAAAATCTTGAAAAGTGAGCACACTTCAGCGCATTTCATACATAATTTTTCTCGACCCGGGTTACAATAAAACTTGTATCTGATTGTATCTGTTCCCTTAGCTATTCCATCCCCTATGACAGATGCGAAACAAAGTTAAAAAAAATTTAACTACCGAAAATTACGTGCTGAAATTAGAAAAACTGCTGTATAAGGTTCAATTTATTCACAATTAAAAAGAGAAAAAAATTCTCTTTTTTTATTTTATTCAATAAAATTTAATTTTTATTTTAAAATTTTCAATAAAAAAAAGAAAAAAGAGAAAAGAGAAAAAAAAGAGAAAAAGAGAACAAATCTGTGCCAGCCCTAAAAAACTATTCAAGAAGATGTTGCATCGAGAAGGTTTCAATACAGGTCAATCAAGGTGAGGAACAAGAATCAAGAACAATGTAAGTCGCGACGAATTGGTATTAGTTTGTCAAATTAATCGAAGCTGTTGATATAGAGTAATGGTTAATATAGCTCTATTCCTATATTAACCATTACCCAATGAAAAAATTAAGCACGCAAAAAACATTTAGTTTCACACGTTTTAATTTTAACTTCACTGATTCATTATTAACGGCTTTTTCATGATGTTGAAACAACATGAGATCACTTCACAGTTTTCCTTCACAATAAATTTTTATTAATTTTATTTATTAAGTATTTTACTCCACTTTATTAAGTATTTTACCCCAACTACCATGTCTGAAGGAATTGTGAAAAATGTGGTTGATACATGTAAAAACAGATAATCTTCTCTTGTTAAAAAAATTGTGTTGCGACTATATTTTGAACGCATTTTCAAATTTTCCAACCAATTTAAAGAGATTCAGGTTCTTTTGTTGAAGCAGGTCAGTGGAGGTTTTACACAGAGGTATACTGTAAAGCATTGCGATTAGAAATAAAGTACGTTGAAGTATTAGGAGTAATTTATTAAGTTTATGAATAGATAAAAGAAGCAGTTTTTTCTTGTATTATTTTTTAACTATAGGTTGTGATTTTTAAACAAATTTAGCCTTTGTTTTTCTTATTCAAACTGATTAAAAAATGATGTAGATCAATCAATCAGACGCAGATACATCTATTTAAAAACATGAAAAGTAACTGTTTTTGTGTAAAAGGTAAGGTTTTTCTTTAATAATTTTCTATCTAATGACTTTTTAACATTAGGTTACGCATTATATATTTTAAACCAGAATTTTTGCCGTCTAAATAACACAAAGATTTTCGTCTTAACGTAAAAAAAATACATCTTAAATTTGTGAATGAGAAAATTGTGTGAAGCCATGACAGAGTCTACGAGTAAATTAGGGACACAGATAGAATTTAAAAAAAGAGAAGAAGAATTAGAGTGGAAGAACAATAAAAAAAACAAGAATATTACTGTAACTTGGAAGATCAGATAAAATAAAAAAAAAGAAATCGTGTTCTCTTAGAGCACCATAAGTGTCTATTTTTTATACCATCTACATCTCATTTATATTCAACAGGCAATATAACATCCAACATAATTGAATTTATCTTTTTTAATTGCGCTTCTATAAATATGTACAGCATCAATGAGATCACTAAAAGCTGTTGTTGATTGAATATGTTGCTGTACAGTCTAACTTTTTCTACCTTTCAGTTTCAATTACAGTTTCAATATCATGTCTATTCATATCATTGAGTTTCCATAGAACGTATTTCTTAAAGTCTTGTTGAAAAAAGTACAATTTTTTTGCATTGAGTTTTCTTTTTTTTTCAATGTGAGAGTCTATAATACTGATTCAAGCCAACTAGATTCAACAAATTTATTCTTACTAAGACTAGTTGTATCTTCTAGGATCACTCCATCAAATAAAATCCGATCTAACATTCTACCTTCTTTTGCATAGTTATGTTTGTCAATTTGTGTCAACATTAACTTACCTGATGTTTTTATAATTATTTGGTAACTTATGTTTTTGAGATTCAATAAACCTTTGTTTATTAGTTTCAATGTTTTCCGGAAAGTATGGGAATCTTTAGAATGTTGTTTCACATCTTTATTTATTATTATTAAAATTTATTTAGTAAATTGTACCTTCATGTTTTTTTGGATGCCTTCTTTTTCAGAGTTGTTTGAACTGCGTTCATATTCTACGACTTCAACTATGTTGAACTCAGCTTTTGGTAATTTTTAACAATACTTGATGGTGTGAAGAACTAAAGTGTTGGAACTATAGATGACCTTCTGATGTCTCATTTTCTCTGTTCAATTCTGCACTTCTATTTAATTCACAATGTTCTGGTTGTGTGTATGTATCTATGCCATGGTTTTAAACAGCTATCACTGATTCGAGTTGATATACCACCTCTGATTTTTTTTCATCATGATTAATATATCATTTGTATCTTCTTTGTGAAATTATATTTTGAAATTTGGTTTCTATAAACCTGCTACCAATAATAATAAACTAGAAGTTGGTTATTTTAAACTTGGATCAATTCCAAAGTTCTCTAGTAATAGATCTATAACTTTCCAGATGCTTTTGGTAGACAATTTTTTTGTTTAAACTACGAGTAGACTGTTTCACGTGATGGAAAATCCGTCGCTTTATTTTTGTTTTCCCATTTATTTTTAAGAAAATTGTAAAGATGAACACCTTTAGCTTCTTTTAAACCAAAATTATTAGCAGTTACATCTACACTAAGACTAAATCGTCTCTCATTCTCTCTCTCTCTCTCTCTCTCTCTCTCTCTCTCTTTCTCTCTCTCTCTCTTTCTATCTATCTCTACTAAATATATATATATATATATATATATATATATATATATATTTATTTGCGTTTTAAAATATGCTTTTTAATTTTGTTTTGCATTCTGTTACAAGTTTAATGAATAAACATATGTCATACTGTATTCATTATCAAAATATGATTAAAAAGTGATTTCGATGCATTAAAGTAATATATTTTGTAAGCATAAACTCTAATTTTCCTTTTGAAGTGATCGTAATCTTTATCAACATCTTCACCAAAAGCTTTCTCGCAATGGTTACAATTAGTGTTTGAATTTAGCTTCAAATCTTCATATTGTTTTTGTCAGATGTTTATCAACTTTTTCGCCTGTATATTTTATTTCATGATCCTCTATTGGATCAGAATAACCAGATCTAATATCTCAATTATAACAATACATTGTAAAGAGACTTTGTTTTTGAAAAGATAATTATTAAAGTGTCAGTAATATTTATGTGATTATGTTTTTTTTCTTGCACCATGTTCTTGACGTAATGGTTTTTGATTTTCCAATAGGTGTTTCAGATGGACAACTGGCTGAAAAGTTTAAACAGACAAAAGACGTATTAATTGATGTGTTAAACATTGTGAATATTAGTCAAACTTTGATTTTCTTTGTTTGTTTTTTTTTGTTGGAAACGTATAAGCAAAACTACTCAATGATAAATCTATATAAGTTCCATCGACTGAATATATTAATGAAAAGTAGTTAATGTTCCATTATATTACCCACCCAAATTTTTTTTTCATCCTGCTTCATTAAGATTTCGAAATCGCCAATGTAAAATCGTCACGTCTAGTAGAGTATACTTGAGGAATAGATGTAAGTCCAATGATGAAATCAGTTTCAGCTTTTTGATATTCTAGATATTCTGTTTCTTTATTTAAAAATGATTAAATTGGATTGTTATTAATTGACGCTAATATTAGAACTTCTCCAAAGTTATCTGGTTTTTTTTTCTTAACTTAAAAAAAATTTAATTATTCTTAGAATATATAGTGTTGTTATTGAAACCAGTTGTAGTGTTATTTATTGTTTTCATCTAATTTTTCCTCCAGCTTTCAATTTTATTGTTCATTGCTTTCGTCCTTATGATTGATAGTACTAGATTGATTGCTTAAGATTTTGAATCGAAGCAAACCTTATGTTCAAAGAATGCCAGTTTGTCTAAGCCATCCTTTTAATCTTCATTCAAAATATTACTAGTTTTTTAATGCTGAGATAATATTTAAGCAAATGTTAATTTTCATACTACCACGATTTCTTTGTTGATAAAATAAATTTAGATTTTAAGTTAAGTTACCAGATAGTTAGGGTTTATAGTTACCTTTAAAGTAATATTAACTCTAACAAAATCTCAAAACTAAAAACAGCTTCGCAGACTATCATAATTTATGCTATAAAGATTTCCTGTCATCAAGTCTTTAGTACTGAAACAATGCTATCAGAAGTGAATTTTTTTACAATAATGATTTCATATAAATCAAGAATTATATAATTATATTGTAATTTCAATAAAAAACTATAATACAAGTTAATTTTACAGCTAAAAACTGTATTCTAAAAACATTATGAAAAGCTAATTGATAAAACTATTTTTTATAAAATTTTATCAAAAACTTTATTATTAAACTGTTTTAAAGGATGTATTATAAAACAATAAAATAAAAATCTAGTAGAAAACGTTTTTTTTTTAATAAAAAATATGTTTTGTAATTTTATTCAAGAGCTATATTAAAAATATATCGAAGTCTCCTGCAGCTATTATTTTTTGATATAATGCCCATTTGCTTTTAATTTTTTTAAACTACGCTATAACATTGATCACAATTATAAGTTGCTTCATGCATTCTCCTAATATGAGCCTTAAGACCACATCTTTCAACTCCTGAAATACAAGGCACACATTTACTTTTTCAGCCGGAAACTGTTTGAATGTACTTTTTTGATTCAGATCAAAAAGAGCAATGTTTTTAAAAATATAAAATATGTATTATTTTTTTTTTCTCAAAAAACGGGTTACCTGTTTAGTATTGCTATTAGCAGTACTAGTTGGGTAAGTTTTCGTGTCAGTGTAAAAATTGTTATTAGTAGTTATAATAGTTACGGTTACTTTCTCTATTACTGTTACTACAACTGACTATGGTACGGATGACTGTTACTAGTGATGATTTTTTTCATTGCTAGTGTTGTAGCATAAGAGAGACTGGACGTGCAACTTCAACCAATCAGAGACTGACAAGATACTACTTTCTTATATAGCGCTAACTCCACTAATTATAGTCAGTCTAATAGAGTAGTTGCACGATGTGTATACCTCTGATTCGTTGTTAACTCTTTTATACAACGCTATAATTGAAGTAAATCTTCAGTGTTTTACTGAGTTGATTAGTCTGAGAGATATAGGTTAGCCTATTTGGCGCGCAGAAATAAGTAGCCCTAGCTCTTTATACTTTAAGGCTGTAAAAAGAGCCCACCTCGGGTCTACCTTAACTGGTGCGACCTGTGAGTGAACAAACTGTAATCGTAAAACGATCGCACAGAAAACACAATATTCTTTCTTGAGAAAAACTTAGAACTACTTTGTATAATTTTATAATTTACTTACACTCAAAACTCAGAAAACGGGGAACACATTCCCAACAATTAATTTTTAAAATAACAAAAATACACTATTATTAACAAAATGAGTAGTCATACTGGCCAAACATCACAAAAGGCTCAATTCTTTTCATTTGTGATCCTCTCACAAACTCATATATCTCATAAATATATGACACTTAATTTGACCCATTATCAAACACAATATTTGATTTTCTTAAATGAGTATGGACAGAACTACAACACTGTGATAAACCTGATGTATCAAAAAAATCACCGTTTGAATTTCTAAAACATTTAGCATTAACAATAAAGACCGCTGCCTTGCAATCACGAAGAGAAGGCGTACATGAAATAGCTAGACAGAAGGTTTTACTTATCTCTTAAACATATATAAGTTCTGCTAAAGACGCAGACTTCTCTGAAGAAAAGTTATCGGACTCTCTCGCCCTTCTCTCTTGGTACATACATAGAATTTGGAAAAGTCTAGTGAGACATACTTTTCCAGCTACAAAACTCATAGCTGAAGCCTACCCACAAAAAATAACCCAATTACCAAAAACACTACATTACATTTATTACTCAAACTGGTTTCCTGAAAGCTTCGTAACTATCACTGAAGTACCCTCGGAAATTTTACAAAAACTAAAGATTAATCAAAATAAAATTCAAATTAAAAATCACAATGCAAAAAAATTAGCAATTCACTTTCACGAATATTTCGGAGAACACCAATACTTCCCTTCAAACATCACCTATAGAAAATTTGGATACTATAGTCCACCCAAAACCAATAGACAGTAATTTTAACGAAGCAACAGAAAGAGATTTTATTTCCACATTACTAGACAATAGAGCACTTTTTTCATCTCACGCTGTAAACACTTTAATTGATCTTGAGAGGCACGATGGCAATAACAACAACAACACCATGACAAATGATGCCACCAGTACAACACATGTTTACGAAAACCACAGACACAGACAACCTGTGAATTCAACTGAATTAACACATAGTTGAGACCCTTTAAACACAACTCTCCCACTATCACCAAATTTTAACACTCTTTTACCACGACTACAAAGACAAATTTCAGTACATTTTAAAACAGGTTTACTTCCTCACAGGTTGTTAGATGAAACACACAAACGATTTACCCCTATTTAGGCCGTTCAGAGCCCTCATCATAGGTACACAACTGAAGACTTTTTCAAAGCTGTCACAGCAAAAATGGCAATGAAAGCGGGACCTCAACACACTGATTCACCATATCATGAAGCATGAATTCTGAAATAAATCGCCATTATACAGACGGCCCTGATTGGCTTAGCACAACAATGGTTTTCACATTAACCACTGAATATCAAAAAGGCTGACAAGCGTTCTGCCGTGAATTTCACAACACCTGTGATAATCAGCAATCGCACACACAAGCAAAATTGGTTTTAGAAAGCATCACAATGCTTCTGGAGAACAAATAAAGACACTAGCACTTAAAATTGAGTAAATGACACGAAAAGCATATGTTAATAATGCTCCAGATATGCGTAATGCATAAGTGTATGACACACTTTTCAAAGCACTTGATCCGTAATTCACTAGAATAGCTCTAAAAAAATTGCAATTCACAAATCAACTGCATTGGAAAAACAGCTTTCACTTGCACAATTAGTAGTAAAAACAAATCAAGAAGACATCACGAGAACACACATCGCTAGACATAAATTAAGCACAAAAAAGCGCTTTCTTCATCACATCGCTAGACACACATCGCTAGACATAAATTAAGCTTAAATTAAGCGCTTTCTTCATCATTAAATAATCTATCATTAGACATCGACCACCTCACGATAGATGATATACATACGATGGAACAAGACATCGCGTCTGGGATCAATGTAGTACGCCACATGTACTCTAATGATCCAAAATTTAAAGGAAAACCACTCTTTCTAAAATTTTGTACAAAACTGCTCACTATACGGACATAGTACCTTCACTTGTTCCAAAAGACGGTACACAAAAATACTTGAAAAATCCGATTTTCAAAAACAAACTTTTTATCAGGAAATGTGGGGTCACCAATACCTTCCGAATAAACAAGTCACATCAAAAATATATCACTGGTAAACCACTATCATTTCCCTATCGCTCCCGAAGCAATAGTAGGGAAAACCGAGACACTTCTCGACCTAGAAGTCCCAGTAAATCATCGTATACTAACTCCAAACCTTACTATGGATGTATTAGTTTTAAACTACCAAGTAGAGGCGGTTCACTATATCCATGACCTTCAAACTTTCAGAAAAAACCTAACTATAATAATAATATCACATACTCAAATGTTTCCAGACCACAATCACCTAATCATAATAGAGATGACTGTCAACTCCGTATTGTCCAAAATCATTTTAACTCATTCTCAGACCAAGAACAAACAGACGACACAATTTCTAACAGGGAAAATACAGGCAACCAAAAGGTTTCAGAAGAACAACTCTTAGAACAACAATTTAATACTCTTAGAGTTGAATCAAGACACACAAGATGAATATTTCAATCGGCAGGAAGAATGCAACCCTCTCACAGAAGCATACATCCTTTCCGCATCATGTAAAAGCAATATATAGTTACTACCACTCACAAGAGAAAAAAACAACAAAGACTCGATCATACAAAGGCGATTTATCCACCACATCCTGAAATTGACTTCTTTTTGGATTCAGGCGCTACACTTAGTGGACTAAATCGTGATACTTGGAATAAAATTAAAAAATATCACAAAGTACAATTGAAAGTGTCGACATTCATTCTCTCAGCAGCAAATGATTCTAAACTACAATCAAACAGCACAGTAAAACTTACTCTCTATCCAGCCGAAGCGGAGAAAATAACTCTCCAAAACACACTTTATACCTATTTTCATGTCTCAAATACAAAAATCAACATCCTAGGGACACCCCTCCTAGAAAAATATGTTGACTCAATAAAATGTTCATCTCATACACTAGAAAAGAAAACATATTTATGATACAAAGTCCCTCAGCTTTTACGAATTTTCAATAAAATCACCTCGATACTATTAACGATAGTTCCCTGTTATAACTGGAACCGTTTCAACTTTTAGAACACAGAATTGTAACCTACTCCCTCACGGCATACGAATGCGAAAATAAATATGCGAATGGGAGTATTATGTATCAGTCTGATTTCTCATTTATATCACTTCGTAAATTTATGTTTCTCCCTATAATGGATATCAATCAACCTGATTATCCTCACCAATCGCTTATTCAATTTCTTATACAAAACTCCTGAAAACACCCACTAACACTTGTAGAAAGATTAATTGAATACGCACAACAAGTTGTTTCATTAACCGATTTACAAACAACGAAACATCGCATCAATGAACTCACAGAATTCATGGATGCTTGTACTTATCTTACACACGGCACATCAGTTACACAATACACTTACAAAACTCTATTGTCTCAATCTCAGAAAACAACAAGAACGTGAATATAAATTACTACAGAAAAGATTTGCCATACCATTTGAGATCTCTAAACTCACAAAAACAGACAAAGAATTTCACACGATGTTCAAATTTGAACACAGTAAACTGACAAAAAACGCAATTTGAACAACTACCACAAATACTAACACAGTAAAAATACTGCTACGGTACGTCTAAATTCGATGGAGGCAAAATTATAGTAGAAATATACCTACCCTTAAAAACAACAGCAGTATTTAGGAAACAGCGAGCTATTCACATTCCTCTCCAGATACAGGAACAAGTAAAACGTTAACTCATTTAACACATTTTCATATTATTGCAGCGGTGAATACAGATCCTCTCACCACAGGAAACACATTTATTAATCCAGTAATCAAACTCCAAAAAGGAGATTTACTCAAAAAAGTTTTAGACGCTCGTCAACTGAACACAATGATTGGCAAAACAAAGCGCAGCTAGCCAACAGAGCCAATCCAATTAATACATACACGTATTAAAGGTTTTCTCTATAGCCGGCATGAACAGCGCATATAACCAAATGCCGCTCAACAAACAATGACAAAGACTCACAAACTTTGTCATTGCAGGACTACAATACTGTTTTAAACCTTTGTTTTTGTGCATCTCCGTCGGAGCAGCAGCTTTTTCTTTTTTTATGAGCAATTCTTTTAAACCACTAATCCGCAAAAATAAAATTATTAGATATCTCGATGATGTTTTCATCCAAGATACTACAACAGACACAATGTTACATACCCTCGAACAAGATCACAACAATCTCAAAAAAGAAAATCTTAAAGGCACTCCCGACAAATTTTTCTTTATTCTGGAATCAGTTAAATTTTTGGGACATCAAATACAAAATAATCACATACACCCACTAAAATGTAAAATTGATGGCTTTCTAAAACTGCAACCTCCAAAAAATAAAAAGGAGATCCAAAACTAAGTTGGATTTCTCAACTTTATTTCAAAATTCATTTATGACCTACAAGTAACTTTGAGAACCTTTTATCTTCAACGTAGAGATACACGGACTTCAAATGGACTACAGAATTACAACAAAGGTTTGATAAAGTAAAGAGGAAACCTACGGATAGCACGCTTCTCCTCGCAATTCCTAACTCAGAAAAACCTTTTTATATCCTATGCGATTCCTCTAACTATAGCATTGGAGCTGCACCCCTACAAAAAAAATCAATTTTCTGAAATTGGAATTAGTCTCAGCAAGCTTCGCTTTTTTTTCCACCGCAGAACTCAGACATTCCACCATTCTTCTTTCCACGGGTCGCAACTCCCTGTTATTTTATTATTTTATTGAAACATCCAAACATACACATCATTTGGTAAGGTAAAGTTTCTTTGCTTCAAAGATCTTTTACTTTTAAGTCATTCTCTTACTTCAACAACATAGGAAGAACATCGTTCTCAAACGGCTGAAGTTCCAGAATCCATAAATGACACACAATCAACACACACAACTAATGAAGTGCCACTATGCATTATGAAAAAAAATTATTCACACAATAATTACAAAAACTACTGTACAATCAACACACTTTGCGATGTACTTACAATTCCGAGATAATTACTTTAAAGTACAGTTAGAGAAAGATCTCCATCTCCCTGTTTCATATCACGCAGTTAAATTTAAGGCGCAGCCTTTAGAATACATTCACCATAACGAATCTGAACTCTCTCAACAAAGTCATCCACACTAAGAAACTTACCCTAGTGTACAACACACAGACGTCACTTCAAATACTAACAAAACAGAACCACTTACACCCTTCTCTAAAAATGCGGACTATGCAGAAATATTAAAGAGCATTAAGTTTTCACTTCTAGCAATGGATGGTTTTATACCCAAATCACCAGAAATCCATAAATATTTTTACAATGAACTCACGAAAATAAAGAATACACACTTATACGAAACACAACAACAAGATCCTGTGACAACAAAACACCCCCCACTCCTTCATTAACGATTCGAACGAACAAAAAGATTGTTACGTTACTATCGACGTTTTCAAGACCTAATTATAAATTAAACTAATCACCTTCTATAATACAAACAAGAAACAAAATCACCCAAAACATATTTATCACTTCTTTTTTAGCTAACTATTTTTTTATTGCACACTCTCACGATCTTTCAGGCCATACCGGTCGTAACAAAACACATGCCGCAATCACATAAAACTATTATTTCCAAAATATCAAAACATGGATGCCAATATTTATAGAGGATTGTCTCAATTGCCATTCCAGCGATTGCCAGACCTCTGCATGGTCCCTTAACAGCCATTCTTAGAAGTTTCATCATACTTTAACCACCGTATTTCGAGATCCATTCCACAAAAGGCCAATGTCTCCATGTTCGCAATAAAATTTTTTTGTCTATGATATCGTCGATGCTTTCACACATTATGCTGTTTTGCATCCTTCTCCCAATAACGATGCAGCGAAGGCACTAACTGTACTTTTTGACCATTGGATAGATAAAATTGCAAAACCCGACAATTTAGTAACCGATAATGGAAATAAAGGCATTAACGCCAAATTTACTCATTTTTGCCGCAGATATATATATATATATATATATATATATATATATATATATATATATATATATATGTATATATATATATATATATATGTATGTATATGTATATATATATATATATATATATATATATATTTATATATATTGATAAATATGTATATATATATATATATATATATATATATATATATAAATATATATATATATATATATATATATATATATATATATATATATAATGTACAATTTAGACCACGCACGCCGTACGCCGCATAGTCAAATGGACCTGTCGAAATTAGTAACCGACAGTTAAAGACTTTTTGTACTGTTTTAGATTGACAATATATTACATGGTAACAGAAAGAAAAACATTTCCTTTTGCGTTCAATTCACAAGTTAGAACCAATATGAATTTGTCACCAAAAGAAATAGTATTTGGCCAAGAGCGCAAAAAACCATTTATGTGAAACCCCTCTTCTACTACAGATAGTGCTGGTAATTGTAAACTTTTGTCAAACTCCCCATGTAACTTTTTTCTCCAACATAGACACACTGACCATCTCGGTCATGACTCATAATTTGAAAAGTTACAAAAAGGGACTTTTGGCAATTGGTTTCTAAATCGTGAAAAGATACACTCAGAACTTTATAATGAAGATATTATTTAAACTATTATTTAAACCAAAAAAACATCGACGCGTGTTCATAAATTGCCGCTTTGGAACGGCTCAACCACTTAAAACTCACACTTAAATTCTTATTGTCAATGAAGCTCCACAGGTTGGTATATCGAGAAAAATCCCACCAAGAAAAGTTGGCCTTATAAAATAATTAGCACTCTTACATTAGTCACGTATAAATTAGAGGAATTTTTCGGTGAACAAGTATCTCGCCACCGAAGCCATATTGTACCATACTTTCCTAAAAAACTTTTCGTTCAAGAACAGATGGAGAAAAATTTTCCCGACAAGTCCTTGTTACGAAATCATCCTAAAAAATTGACTATCAAAAGTCAACGTCTGTTTTGTTTAGTCTAGACAACCCAGACATGCCATCAAATAATAAACCTTCCCCCACTGCCCTGTAGTTTGTCTTAAATACCCGAAAGCAACTCGGAAATTTATAATACATGAGACACTCGTTTACGCCAACAATCGACAAAAGACTATAGAGTCTTTATACTACAGTCAAAACTTTCGACTTCACGAACATCATACTCCTAAAACACATACAAGCACATGAGTATAAAAAAACATGTTTACTCTCCTCGATTTAAATAGCCGAACCCAAATTAGCATAACACACTAAAAAATCAATTCCCTCATACGCCGACACTTTATGTAGATAAATGGATATATTCAGTTATGGTTATATCCAGAAATTTAAACCTAAACAAATTCGATTTCAGGATATGTGAAAAAATTTAGACCAAATACTATAATCACACACTTGTTGTCAAAAGGTTTTCCTTTTCAGAGACTTTAATAACGATCACAAAGTTCTTTTCTACCTTCCAATCTTTCCACCACAAGCAACACCTAAAACATCTGAACTATTGTACGCAGATATTGTATAAACTAATAATCTTGAAGCTATCCCAACCTCTTATGATATAAAATATATCGAAGAACTACTTGAATTGGATGAACAATATCAACAACTCGCAAAACAACAATTCACAAAATGAACCCGTACATCCGCACATAATCTTTTCGATCGCCAGAAATGCTTACAAAATTACAGAATTGTTAACGGTTTTCTCTGCTGATTTTTTAAGATCTCATCTATCAACACCAGATCATCCAACCAGAATAACCCTTCGCAGCAATCCGAGTTAATATACCTAATTTAAACTCAATAAAAAATGTTGTTCCATCTTTACTCACTACAAAATCTATTATTGTGACAATTGCACCACTTTGAGCAAATTTATAACACCACAATTGCGCCCTCTAAACAGCAACCCAATATTAACCCAAGTGTTCCCCCAATCTCAGAACCACCAAGCTATTCATACAGTGAAACGACTAAACAATCCACCCCCGAAAAGGCATCATTTCAACTTTAAAAAAAAGGGCACAAGAAACCGAAGAACACCCCTAATCAGTCATAACTCCTACCAAATCTAAAGATAGACCTTGTCATACTGGACACCCCCATTTTACCCCTCAATCGGTAATCCCATATCCACCTATCAAAGTCAAGCGCTAATACAACAAACACAAACACAACAACAACAATTAAATACACAGACTTTTTTGTCATACCCAGTTTTCATTGCAAACCCGACACTCCAACCACCCGCTCTTATACCTTCTCCGCCACGAGCACAACAACCCGAAACAATTATTTATTCAAACACACTACAATTTTCCAATCAACTAATTAAATTTGCTAAAACGAACAAAACTTGCAGTTCTAAATTGCCACAGCCAATTCACACAGTCTCTAACATAATAGATACACCACAAGATATTAGTCTGCTCTCTGACACCTCCATCTCCAATTCACTAACTTCTCACTTTTCTTCAACTACTCTATCACAAATGGCGAGTAACCCCTTTAGTCCGCACAAAGACCAGTAAATAATATTGAACTCTTCACTAGCTCACGGGAATCACTCATTTAATATAGCCAATTCATATCAATCTTTTCAAAGCTCACTATCACTCAGGTTTAAGGGTACACCACCTATAATCTCACTTGCCTCAAATTCGCCATCACCTGACCCAGATCAACATTCTCACCAATGTATTCGAAAACAATCTGACACTTTCATGACTTTCATCACCGCTGAAGCTTGACCCAAAATTTGTTTTTCCCCCACCTAACCGCCTTTTTTGGAGATCTAATATTGGTGAACAACTACATGATTGGGCAAAAGAGCGAATTTCTAAATCAAATAAGATTACCCCGGTACAAAAACAAAGGGCACAAAAACTCCTCAAGCAATCTAAAATTGTTTTTTCTGTTGAAATTGTCGTCGAACAAGAGAAAATAATCTTTCACCCACAAGCTACTGCTCCAACTATTTTCCGGGTAAGAACAAACCCATCACCCTTTATTTGGCGGGAAAAACACTATAAAAATGATAGATACACCAATAACTCAGCTGGATTTTTTGTACGCTACAATCCTCACCCTGGACTCTCTTACACATGTTCACTACAATTTTAATTCTCTCATTTGATTAATCTATTCTTTTCGAGCTCACTCCCGCTAAAACAACCTATTAAAGCCGATAACCATAACATTTCTATGCCCAAATCAGGAGTCCAGGACTTAGTAGTTACACACTATGATTGCTACCCACAGTATATCATAAATATGCAGTATTATCAGCTCAATAAAATTGGCGATGTAAGATCAAACCGGCAGACTTTCCAATTTGCCCTTCTCAAGTTTCCATGTTTTCACAAATTCCAACAATTCAAGTACGCACATACGCTATATATACTGGGAAAAGTCATGGGAAAAGTATTCTTGGGGAAAATACTGAAGACGAATATCATGTCATCCATACACTAGGATGGTCTCGTTCATGTTAATAAAATCACGCTTAGTTTTGACGTTAAATCTGAAAGTAATTATTACGGTAAATTCAGTATTAAATGCGATCTCGAACGAGGCTACTGCACTCCAAATCATGCTATTAAAGCAACAGTTATCTGGGAACCCTACAATCACTGTCGTATTTTTGACGTTGGTAGATTATATGCACGTAAGACTAAATTTCAAAAACTGTATTTTATTGAAACACTTGAAAATAACGAAACTATTTCTGGCCACAAACACGAGGCACATATGTATTCTAGCCGTTTTCAAAAGCACCTTTATGACGAATCGGAACTTTCCCGTTTGAAAATTTAATAAAACCTATTGAAAATTGTAACGAAGACCCCCCATTTTATGGTACACAATATCAAGATATTTTTTCAATATGATGAACGTTTTAATGTTACCACAGGCAAAGCGTCAGCCGAATTTAAAGATATTCACGTATATATTCCTAATATCACACAGTACACTAAAGCAGACATCCGCAGCGGATATATTATCCCACAAAAATCACCGGTATACCGCAAATCTGAAAAAATTGAATTTTTCAGAAAACAAAAATGGTTTCATGCTGTAGATCCAAATGTACAAAGAGCTGCTAAACTCGACTATATGATTAGCCAAGCCTTGCTTGAAATGGAACACACGAGTCTATCTATTTACAAAACTCTGCGATATCGATCGTGATCTTAAACAACCCGCATTTGTTCTTCTCAGACAAAACCATCCACTTGAATGTTATGTCATCACAGGACAGCAAAACACATTCGCTACACTTAAAAGCTCAAATTTTATTTCATTCTTTCAATGTAAAGTTGTTTTATCACCTTATTATATTTTAGAGAGCCAATGCCTTGAAATAATTCCCATCTTTTACCAAAAGAAACTGCAATTTATAAGACCAAGTCAATCGTAAGACCTTTCACTGGTCTATTAAAGCACCATGTATATTCGATATTTTTGACCAGCAACTATGATTAGACGCGGATTGTGATGACACATATCGCCTAACACCTCATCCAATTAAGGCGCAAAACCCGGTTAGAATTTTCACAGCTGATGAAATTGGAAACCACTCCAACCACGCAGATTTTGCTACACAACAATTTGGCATATACAGTCAACGTGACTGAACTAATTCTATAGACAAAATGAAATTTAATCAATTAGTCGATGACACTGCCGAGAAATTTGAAGTAACACAAGCTGTAAATTTTGCGGACCTTGCAAGGCCAGCAAAATTACAAAAACAATTCTCACAATTAAAAAACCAATACAATAACTGTTTCAACAAACTCTTTATTAACGGAAAACAATTTACACTTCTCTGTCTTGATTGGAGTGTTTTAATCAACGGCAACTATTTAAAAGAATCCCTCATCGGAATCTTCGGATACCCTTGATACGTACTAGAAAAAATAGCCGTTTTATGGACTGTATTTAATTTTTACAGTTCGTTTTTGGATTATTTTGTGGCGCAATTAGTGCATGCAACCTCAAATGACACTTTGGCCTTAATATCATATTAGCGAAGATAATCACCTCTGGATTATTTGGAGTATATTCACTAACTAAATTTCATGTTTTATAATCTGAATCTGCATTATATAATCCACCATCACCTAGGAAAAGACGGAAACATTCTGTTGATAGTTGTACTCCAGATTCTCAATATGAATTAAATTTACTACACAGAAAATTTGAAAACTTCAAAAAAAATTCTCCTCTCCAGCACACAATAATTCTAATCAGCACCGAGCATCTACTCTCCCCACCTCTATTTATGAATTTTACGAATCGCCTGTAGATTCACATCGAAAACCTCTTTTTAAATCATTACATCCACGAACTTTCCAACCTATTAAACAAAAACGCTCACGTGTTATATCACTTCCAAAAGACTCTTTCGAGAATAAACCTCACTACCTGAAAATCCCGTAAGAATCCAATTTAAATCTAACTAGTACTCGTATTGGACTCTTACTTTGGTTCAGCGACTCCACAGCAGTCACTACCACTGTGCAGGAAGGAGGTTCACCGACCCTCCTAATGTTGACCCCACAGCGTATGATCTCGTCATCCTGGATGTTGACGACCTTTTGCCCTGGCCGATCACACCTTTTGTGCTGCCTCATCGAGTACCAGAGCCTGTATGCGAGATGGAAACGCCGGCCCTTTTTGTAATGGCCCCGACTTCACTTCAGCCACAGTCTGTGGATACTGCAATCTATGTGCGGGTGAACCCACTGCCTTCAACCGCCACTTCATCCCCTTACTCAGGTGACCTCAACCTGTATATTGAGAGTAACAGGAGCTCACCCTCAGTATCCGTTGGACCCCCGAGCTCGTCCCAACAACTTTCACTTCAAGGAGACCAGCCGCTTCGTCAGCCATCACATCTATTTCACCCAACAACACAACCTCCATCTTCGTTGCCACCACCTCAAACTACGCATAGCTCTTCTTGGGCTGACGAAGTAGCCGCCGCAGAACAATCGGGTCACTCTGCACCCGAAACGGTATTCCCCAATTGGGCCTACTCTGGAAGAATCAGTGGAACACGACCTTGATCACAACTGCTGGTGCATCTGCCACCAGTGATGCCTCCCCCACTCAATCAATCTCTATGTATTCCATCACACACATACGAATCCACAATCCCACCACGACAGCCTGAACCGGATTTCCCTCAACCTCCTCCGTACGATCGACCAACCTCCACGGATAACCTCCCGTTTACGAACCCCTCTCCAAAGAGACGCTCCAGAGTCCCCGTACATGAAAATTACCCAGTTCGCTAATCAAAGATCCATGCTTCACAATCACCTACTCTGCATTCAGCTAGCCCGCAAGGCAGCCCACAGTTTTCCTCATCACGAGGCAGAGGTCGAAGGAACCCCTTGGCCATTACACAAAAAATAACTCCCAGAGCACTAGGACCAAACTTCTTGTTCCCCCAATTCACGAATCATGTTGGCGTTGACACGATTCACGGTGTCCATGTTCCCGAGAAGATTCCTCACCTTTCACCAAGCCACCATACGTTGAAGTCAACAACCAATTCCTGCTCCCTAGGACAGCTGGAAAACGAATAAGTAGTAGAAGGACGGGATAAGGACCTCCCACTAGAGTGCCTTCCCTTCCCGATCAATCCACGCTTCACGAAGCTCTTCTGGCATCTTTCACAATACTTTTTTTCCCACGAAGACCGGCAAGAAGACTACCTAAATACAAATACATTTTTCACAAAAGATGTCGCCCCTTGCCGTATCTACCAGAAATACGACACCTCCTATCTCCAGTTTGTTTTTTTTTGCATCCAACACAAATGGATGTAAACAATCAGACTCATAAGAGAACCAGAGGAAGATGCTCCACGCGATCCACAATTACCTCTTCCCACAACACCATTATCATCGGACTAACCCTCTAGTACATATGAACTCTCGTCTCCAATATGCAAATACTAAGCTAACCCCACCCTATTATCTCAACTACAGTTATGTGATCAACTTCACTTAATGCGAGGGAACACTCCAAAACTTCGACCCAATTAAGATTTCTTTCTTGTTTTTGCCATTTTATTCTAAGACGAATCGTCCGATCGTCGTCCTAACTGGGTATCTGCAGTGTGTAGAGGGAGGCAGGCGCCACAAAGTGTATGTATGGACACACCTTCAATCTCCCCTACAGATAATGGATGGTACACAAATTAGACAATGGAATGCCGTCACCAGAGTGGACACAAATCCTCAACCATCTTCTCGCGTTGCAACAACACTGCAATGTCGATCTCTATCCCCGCGCCCTTGCTGCATATCTCGCACGGGACCAAGCTTTTCTCGAATTTTTCAGAGACCCCGCAAACCGAAGCCCTGACTTCGAATTCGAGTTTCGAAAATAGGTCACAGACCTATCACATGGGGCTCACTGACCCATACAAACTCGGAAAGCACTGTATTCAAGCACACTTCAAAATGATTATCTTTTATTTTCTTTCTATTTCCTTCTTCTACTTTAAAATAATTCCAATTTCAAAATTTTCTTTTCTTCTTTTCTCCTGTCGGAGCTTACTCAGCAGGCTTTATTTTTCACTAAATAGTCTAAGGCAAAATTAGATAACACAGTAGCTAAAAGATGGATTTCCTCGAGAAGGTAAGCTGGTAAATCCGACTGGAACACATGATCCTCCAACTGGGAGCAAACTCTAACTACAGGACAGTGAGAGGTAGTTGGGTATCCTATCAGGACTGTCGTTACTGGCCAGCAACCCTGTAACTGGCACCTCTACTGACTCCAGATTTGAAGTTGACACATTACTGACTAGTCAACACTCTACTGACAGTGATTTCAGATGACGGCACAAATCACAAGCTCACTTCAACGACAACACGACTGTTCACTTCTTCCTCAACAAAGATCACTCATCCAACGTATTTCTGCTGCAACTTACAGATTCGGATTTAAAATTGTTAACCCCGGATGAATGTAGCAGTCCAACTACTAAGTGTGCTGCTTCAACCAATCAGAGACAAAGAAGACACTATTCTCTTTTATAAAGCGCTAACTTCACTAACTATTCAGTTTAATAGAGTAGTTGCACGATCTGAGTACCTCTGACTCCGGTGTTAAATTTTTTTACATCGTTATGATTGAAGTATATCTTCAGTTTTTTACTGAGTCGGTCAGTGTGAGAGATATAGGTAAGCCTACTTCGCGTGCAAAAATAAGTAGCCCTAGCCCTTTATACTTTAAGGCTGTAAAAGGAGCCCAACTCGGGTCTGCCTTAGTGTTCATCGGGGAGGCTGCTTCGCGTATATTAGTGTTACTGTTAGTGTTTTTTGTTAATATTATTGCTAATGTTAGATTAACTGCAAAATATAATAAGACTATTATTATTGCCACTGATACTACTATTAGTGTCAAAGTTGATACATTTATTTTAATCTCATAGTTCACTGAATAATCTTTCTTCAAACTAACTTAACAAAAACAATATATAAACAAAAAGAGAGCCATATATTTTGAATATCCTCAAATGATGTAAAAAATTTTATTGATTTTTTGCCGAAATTTCAATTACATTAACATGATCTCTTTAATCAAGAAAATCGTTTGATGTAGCTAATCAATTTCTTTTCATATTGCTTAATTTTTTTCAATTGTCAAAGAACCCGGATTAGGAACCAGTTGTGTTTTCAATAACATATTCAACATAACATCAACTCAGTCTCTATCGCTTGTTAATACCTCGTTTGTCAACTTAAGCCCTTGTTCATTTAAAAGTTTCGTATTAAAACAAAATTTTCTTTAAAAAACCTTTATATGAATAGTTATTCACCTCGGTAACTTACTTTACCGGCAACTTTTTCCATTTGCCATTTTTTCTCCTCTCAACCTTGGTATTTTGTTCAATATTCACCTTGATAACCTAATTTACCTTCCCTAACGCTACGAAATATTTTAGCCCACGTATCAGCTCAACTCACCTTCAGATCAACAACAATTGCAATATTAGCAATTGTTTCAGCACTTAGATTAATGTATGAAAAAAACTCAAATTCCAAGAATAAAAATAAAAAAAATTACCAGCGTATATGAATCTAACATTTTTATTTTGCTTTTTAGATAGAACATCATCAAGAACATTTAATTAATCGTTTTAACTCTAAATATTTGTTGGAAGAAATTTGTTTTTATTACCATCGATGACATCCTTATCAACATCCCTGATCATTGAACTAATTTTTTATACTGGCACTGCACTGTTGTCCGTCAAAGCCTATGAAGCCTAATCTTGGAAAATCTTAAAGCCTAATCTTAAAAAAAAATGCGGAGCGGACAATTCCGACATTAGCAAGCAAATTTGCTATCTCAAAATGTGGGTTTTGTTAAAGTTTCACTAATGAGCTTCACTTACCCAGTGATTGTGGAATTTTTATCGTGTAAGATCTGACAAGTTTCTGACAAAACCATCTTGCTAATAGCCTGTAAGGGTATGCATCTTCTTATCAGATCTTATAAGACGATCGCCAGATCTTACACGATAAAATTTTTTCTTATCAGATCTGACACGATAAAAAATGTCTCCTATCAGATCTTAAACGATAAAAATTCTGTCTTATCAGATCTTACACGATAAGATTTCTGTCTTATCAGATCTTACAAAATGAACAATCTTTTTGTCAGATTTCTCATAATCAAAGTTTAATTTATCAGATCTTGTATCGACACATTACTGACGACACTAGTCAACACTCTACTGACAGTGATTTCAGATGACGGCACAAATCACAAGCTCACTTCAACGACAACACGACTGTTCACTTCTTCCTCAACAATGATCACTCATCCAACGTATTTCTGCTGCAACTTACAGATTCGGATTTAAAACTGTTAACCCCGGATGAATGTAGCAGTCCAACTACTAAGTGTGCTGCTTCAACCAATCAGAGACAAAGAAGACACTATTCTCTTTTATAAAGCGCTAACTTCACTAACTATTCAGTTTAATAGAGTAGTTGCACGATCTGAGTACCTCTGACTCCGGTGTTAAATTTTTTTACATCGTTATGATTGAAGTATATCTTCAGTTTTTTACTGAGTCGGTCAGTGTGAGAGATATAGGTAAGCCTACTTCGCGTGCAAAAATAAGTAGCCCTAGCTCTTTATACTTTAAGGCTGTAAAAGGAGCCCAACTCGGGTCTGCCTTAGTGTTCATCGGGGAGGCTGCTTCGCGTTTATTAGTGTTACTGTTAGTGTTTTTTGTTAATATTATTGCTAATGTTAGATTAACTGCAAAATATAATAAGACTATTATTAGTGCCACTGATACTACTATTAGTGTCAAAGTTGATACATTTATTTTAATCTCATAGTTCACTGAATAATCTTTCTTCAAACTAACTTAACAAAAACAATATATAAACAAAAAGAGAGCCATATAATTTGAATACCCTCAAATGATGTAAAAATTTTGATTGATTTTTTGCCGAAATTTCAATTACATTAACTTGATCTCTTTAATCAAGAAAATCGTTTGATGTAGCTAATCAATTTTTTTTCATATTGCTTAATTTTTTTCAATTGTCAAAGAACCCGGATTAGGAACCAGTTGTGTTTTCAATAACATATTCAACATACCATCAACTCAGTCTCTATCGCTTGTTAATACCTCGTTTGTCAACTTAAGCCCTTGTTCATTTAAAAGTTTCGTATTAAAACAAAATTTTCTTTAAAAAACCTTTATATGAATAGTTATTCACCTCGGTAACTTACTTTACCGGCGACTTTTTCCATTTGCTATTTTTTCTCCTCTCAACCTTGGTATTTTGTTCAATATTCACCTTGATAACCTAATTTACATTCCCTAACGCTACGAAATATTTTAGCCCACGTATCAGCTCAACTCACCTTCAGATCAACAACAATTGCAATATTAGCAATTGTTTCAGCACTTAGATTAAAGTATGAAAAAGCTCAAACCCCAAGCAAAAATTTTAAAAAATTACCAGCGTATATGAACCTAACATTTTTGTTTTTTTCTTTAGATAGAACATCATCAAGAACTTTTAATCGTTTTAACTCTAAATATTTGTTGGAAGAAACTTGTTTTTATTACCATCTATGACATCCTGATCAACATCCCTTATGATTGAACTAATTTTCTATACTGGCACTGCACTGTTGTCCGTCAAAGCCTATGAAGCCTAATCTTGAAAAATCTTAAAGCCTAATCTTAAAAAAATTGCGGAGCGGACATTTCCGACAATAGCAAGCAAATTTGACATCTCAAAATGTGGGGTTTTTTTTGAAATTTAACTGGTGAGTTTCACTCGTAAAATTTTACTGAAAAATTTGATCGAAGATCTTTGAAAATGGTGAAAGAGCAAAAAAAATGTGACGAAAGGCATTGCATGCTCAGGGACCATTCTCAAGAACTTACTGTGTCCGCAGATTGTGGTGTTGGGGTGACTTTGGTATTGGTGTAAAATAAATACGTACTTATTAGCATTGA
This sequence comes from Convolutriloba macropyga, assembly GCF_964194025.1. Classification (NCBI taxonomy): domain Eukaryota; kingdom Metazoa; phylum Xenacoelomorpha; order Acoela; family Convolutidae; genus Convolutriloba; species Convolutriloba macropyga. Next base: position 37,784,744 of record NC_134482.1, on the reverse strand, counting down.
TATTGCATAAATAAGCATCGAAAATTTTTTTAAACAATGTTTAACCATTTTTAACCATTTTAACCGTTTTTAGTCCAAATCAGCACTATCAACTGTTTCAAAACTGATTCATGAAAAAAAGTTCTTAAGAAAACTAAACTCTGGTGGAGCTGTGTTAGAAGATGTGACAAGCGCCTCACAGAAAAATTTCAATAGATATCGAGACGGTGAGTTAGAGTTAACGCGAGATCGAGGACTCAGTGGCCTAAAAAGTCGGAATTGATCGCCTAAACTGATTGAATCTTGGCAGTGGAATATTGAGAAAGCTTCTAAAACTGCGGGGCAGAAAACGCGGACTCTTTGAGGTGTTCATACGGCATATGCCGCTGTTAAATATGGACTGTTTGTAACACACGTATGGCTAGAATGAGAGAGGGGTTGTATGAATTTGTACAGGGTACTGTTTCATGGAGGCAAATTCACAGGAAGTCCTCACAGTCTAAAATAGCTATTTGCGCCGCAATCTCAACAGAACAATTCAATCAAAATTAATTGACTAGGTAAAGGAGTCAAACGCGACGCGAACCCCGTCACACTAAAACAATAGAATTTGCTGTGCCGATTAATAATTCAACGTTTATAGCTGCACAACAAGGCGCGGATAGCAAAGGACTCACTCAAAACATCACTTAGCACAGACGCCTTGTGGAGAAACCGACGGCCACTCGATCACTGTCTAAGAAGAAATGTACAACACAATGGAAACTTACACTTTTGGCCAAAGAAAATATACACCTAGACAACTTATTGCGAAGGTCTCCAGCACGAGTCACACAGCCATCAAAACCGACATATGAGGCGGACATCGAAGGTAAAAACTAAGAAGCAGAACGCGACCGAAGAACAAGAAACAATCAATTGAGAGTAGCATGGAAAAACCGATACATGAAAGCTGCTAAAATTGGCATAGCATACTATGCTTTGACAATCCTCGGACATCTGTGACCAAAACGCAACATCACTTCTATATCTTTGTATTGGAAATGAAGGCCGACGTTTTTTCAACACTAAATACCCACATCTTCTTTTCACCTAAACAACAAAAGGTGAGTCCATCAAAAGCCTCTACGGACAACTCATCAAAAAAGCAGAAACTGCTATCGACTGGCTATAACCAAAATCGTAAAAGATCTACTGTCTTAACCGTGCACCACGTTGAAATAACAACCATCGACAAATTAACCCGCACAAGAAAGAAACTGCAACATTTGTGAACTCCTAAACCATTTTGCCAAAAGGTGCAGAAAACCAAAAAACTGCAAAAACAATCGGCATCGACACAACAAACAAATGCTAACCAAATGGGGAAACCCCAGATAACGACGATAATGAGGATTCAATATATTTATATAGTTGCTACAGAGAACTATGCAACAAAGTATACGACTCAAATTACTAAAGCACCTCAGATGCAAATGTTTTGCAGCAATCTTAAACCAAACAGCCACTAAGTTAAAAACCCTAAAAGAAAAATTTCATTTTGGAGACATCACCTGTAACAAGATGATTGACTCAAGCTGTGTAAGCAGCATTGTCGAAATACGTTTTGCTAATGAAAAACTTGCAAACATTCCTTCTTCATAAATTTTGAATGATTCAGTTGAAAAAGATCCCAAGACAATCTCCAATGAACCAATAAAAGTAATCGACAATTTGACATCAGATGTCATCTACAATGTCTAGGTACTTAGAAGTGCAAACGTCACAATTGTCGACGATGGTCGATAAGTCACTCTGGGACGAGATATATTCAAGAATATGGACTTTCAGTTGTTCAATAGGAATTGCCAAAGGGTATCACAGTTATTTGCCCACCTAAGAGCCCCTCATGCACAATTAAACAAGCAGTCACGGTGCAATTCTAAAAATGGTTTCTAGAAAAATATTATCAAAGGCACGTCTCGCAAAATCAAAACTTCATTAAAAAAAATCGCAGCAAAACACCTAAAAGGTACACATGTTTCAAATTCTATTCAACCTAGAGTTAACGAAAAACTGAACATATTGCAAGCAGTAGTTCGAATTGAAAAATCATCAAAAAGCTCCGATAAGAAGTTATTCTTCGCAATTGTATTCACTGTGAAAGGAGATCAGTCAATAAAGTTAGCATTAGATTCCAATGTCTTAGGAAACATAAAAACATACAAAAACCATACACAATAACAAATACACAAAAACGAATGTCGAGATGTTGTTTTATTTGAAATCAAAACATCTAACTGAAAGGAAAAAAGGCATAGTTTTTTGAAAAATGATTCGAAATATGCTTACAGCTAGTTACAATTACATAGAGATACAGCTAGGCGCTGTTTTTTTAGCTTCATCTGTGGAGAGTCGACAGGTGTCTATAAATATAAAACCGGCTTTCATGGACAAACAGATATGCTGGTTGAATTTCAAAAGCAATGGACTACACACTTTTAGATCTGCAAAACAACGTTTTGTTTTTCGGAAGATATAAGAGTACTTAGTACTGGTTGAGAATAAAAACATCTCAGTTATGAGACAAAACGACTCAAAAAATTTTCGATAGATTATGCGTTGATCTTCAGATTGGTCGTTTTGACAGATATTGAATGGCTTGGCTATAAATTCCCTCACACTGGGTGTTGAGCACTCATTTTGAAACCTGCAACAATTTTGACAATCCCTCCTCCAAATGCCCTAAAGCGATTAAAATTTTTCTTTGGATTTGTTCATCATGTTAGTAAATTCATAAAAAGTTTTGTACAGCTTTGTCAAGCACTGAAATCCGTATTAAAGACATCGAAAAAACTCATCTCGACTGAAGATCACACAAGTCATTTCAATGAAATAAAGGATAAAATTGCTTAAAGCACAGAGAATTGCAGTCTTAACCCATAAATAGAAGTTGGACAAATTGTGACGCATCAGGTTCTGGACTTGGGCTGCAATTAGGCAAAACACTAAAGATAGGTGGAAACCAATTGCATTGGCGTCTCGTTTGTTTAATACAACAGGAGAACGTTATGTCATTAACGAATTAGAACTACTAGGGATTGTGCAATCCGTCGTTTACTTTAAATATTACCTATAAGCTAAAAACGATCATATTTATCGCAGATCATCGTACACTACTATCAATTTTGAAAGAATACACATCTAACAAGTTTTACGATAGTAGACTAAGACCTTGGTTCGACAGTCTCCTTCGTTTTATTTTTTTCTCAGGCAGTGTATGCAGCATTGTCGAAATAAATTTTGCTAATGAAATTTTTGCAAACATTCCTTCTTCCCAATTTTTGAATGATTCAGTTGGAAAAGGTCCCAAGACAATCTCCAGTGAACCAAAAAAATTGATCGGCAAGTTGACATCAGATGTCATCTACAATGGCTAGGTACTTAGAAGTGCAAACGTCACAATTTTCGACGATGGTCATTTAGTCTCCCTGGGACGGGATATGTTCAAGAATATGGACTTGCAGTTGTTCAATAAAAACTGCCAAAGGTTATCACAGTTTTTAACCCACCTGAGAGCCCCTCCTCATGCACAATCAAACAAGCAGCCACGGTGCAAGTCTTAAATGGTTTTTAGATAAAGATTATCAAAAGCACGTCTCGTAAAATCAAAACTTCATTAAAAAATGCAGCAAAGCACCTAAAAGGTACACATGTTCCAATTTATATTCAACCTAGTGTTAACGAAAAACGTCACAGATTGAGAACAGTAGTTCGAAATGAAAAACAATCAAAATGCTACGATGAAAACTTAATCTTTGCAATTGTATTCACAGTGAAAGGAGATCATTCAATAAAATTAGCATTAGATTCCAAAGTCTTAGGAAACATAAAAACATAAAAAACCATACACATTAACAAATTCACAATAACGAATGTCGAGATGTTGTTTTATTTGAAATCAAAACATCTAACTGAAAGGAAAAAAGGCATAGTTTTTTGAAAATTGATTTGAAATTTGCTTACAGCTAGTTACAATTACATAGAGATACAGCTAGGCGCTGTAATTTTAGCTTCATCTGTTGAGAGTCGACAGGTGTCTATAAATATAAAACCGGCTTTCACGGACAAACAGATATGCAGTTGAAATTCAAAAGCAATGGACTACACCCTTTTAGGTCTCCAAAACAATGTTTTGTTTTTTGGAAGATATAAGAGTACTGAGTACTGGTTGAGAATCATAACATCTAAGTTAGGATACAAAACGATTGAAAAAGTTAGACATCGATAAATTGTGCGTAGATCTTCAGATATTTTGTTTTGACAGAATATGAATGGCTTGGCTAAAAATTCCCTCACATTTGGTTTTGACTAATCAAAATGAAACCTGCAACAATTTTGACAATCCCTCCTCCAAATTTCCTAAACGATTAAAATCTTTTCTCGGATTTGTTCATCATGTTTGTAAATCTTAATAAGTTTTTTACAGCCAGCTTTGTCAAGCACTGAAATCCGTATTAAAGACATCGAAAAAACTCATCTCGACTGAAGATCACACAAGTCATTTCAATGAAATAAAGGATAAAATAGCACAAAGCACAGAGAATTGCAGCCTTAGCCCATAACTAGAAGTTAGACAAATTGTGGCGCATCAGGTTCTGGACTTGGGCTGTGATTAGGCAAAACACTAAAGATAGGTGGAAAACAATTGCATTGGCATCTCGTTTCTTTAACACAACAGAAGAAAGTTATGTCATTAACGAATTAGAACTACTAGGGATTGTTCGGTCCGTCGATTACTTTGAATATTACCTATACGTTAAAAAAGATCATATTTATGGCAGATCATTGTACACTACTATCAGTTTTGAAAGAACACACATCTAACAAGTTTTACGATAGTAGACTAAGACCTTGGTTCGACAACCTCCTTCCTTATATTTTTTTCTGTTGAAAATACGCAAGGAGCCGAAATTCGTCTTGTCGATTTTATTTCAAGAAGCACCGTTTGCTAAGGCAAAAAAATGTCTACTTAAGATGAACATTTCGTAATCTCTACTATCTCAAAGATCCGAGACTCACTTCAACAAACTGTAACATCCAATTCATCAGCAAAAAAGGGTTATTCATCAGTGTTATCACCAATTTAAACCAAATTCACATGAGTTTTTGCCACGAATAAGTCACAAATGCCACTTAAATTTCAACCTAATCAATTTGCATCACATAAGTCGGATAAAATAAATCATTTTCTTAGTAAAAATGAGTGAAATATTCTGCAAATTTCAGCCGAAAATGAATGCGAGCAACGTTAAAAAACAGGTCCAAAGAGGCATATTTGAACCAATCACAAGCAAAGTCCTCAATTAAACGCGCAAAAAACAGTGTACCAACTGTAAAGACAGGGCAAATAAGTAAAATTCGCTTTTTTGCCGAGAGTTAAATTAGCAGTATTACTTTTTGTAATAATACTCTAAACAAATCAATAATGCCACTATGACGATCAGCTAAAATTGCAACACAAACAAGATTCCGAGTCACAATCAGTCAATAGGACACCTCAGATAATTCGCCAACAAATACAAAGCCTGACTCCAACGAATATCAACAGGCAAAAAACCGATCAAAAACAACTTAGACGAATCAGAAGATCAGAGATTTAATAAGCGGATCAACAAAATTTTCAATAAGAAACTACTGACTATCTTGATGGGCAAAGAAGCAAAGAAGTGAGAGACGGCGTCATCAGAAACGATGAGCAGATGCCGCAATAAATACGTTTTATCACTAACTGTGGAGTGACAAGAGTGTAATAAACGCATGCCTTTATATAGATTAGGGTATTTTCATACCAAAGGCTATAAAAGAAATTGCTTGAGTGTACATTCACTCCACCCACCCAGACAGTTTTGTAATGAGCTCGCTAGCCCAATGTTATCGGAGGCCGTATTTCTACGGAACATTTGAGCAAAACCCATCGAGTGTAAAAGCTAAATACCAGTAACCCCACGTAGTACCTGGTTACCATTAACTCATTGTATATAAACAAACGAAGAAATTCAAAAAGATTTTAACCCATCTAAATATAATGTTTAGGCTTCAACATAAAATACATTTAAGAAATCAAACACTACGAATTACTAAGCAATTACTAAGCATAACATTACGATCATAACTCCATTTGAAGAACATTTTGGCAGATCCGGTAATACGACAATAATTAGAACAGTATTGAAACCAAATAGGGATAATTTCAAGTATGATGAAAACAGTTTAAGCACTTTTTATATGAAGATGCGATGCCAGGATGCTCGTAACTAACAGAAGAACATTGGGCCAATAGAGGCGTTTGCATTGACTTCGAGGTGGAAAAGTTCATTTGCGCTGCAACTGCCAAGGCACGCGAAAGGCAGGCTCAATTGCATGCAGGACGATGAAAACAGACTCGTCTGGTCGGAAAAAATTTCCTGCCCTTTTGACTGCACAGAGAGAGCGTTCAGGTTTAAACCACCAGCCAGATAAATGCCAACAAGTAGCAGAAGCACAATTTAGACGGATTGTATGAAATTCTTGGACCCGGCAGCTGAGAGGCTATAGTAAGTACGTCAATCAGTGTAATAGAAGAGCCAAATAAAGTTGATGTCCGCGTTCAAAATAATGTCCAGATAATGTCGAAATGATTTCCGCGTCAGATAAAATTTCATGCCTTTTTGACAGCACAGAGAGAGCGTTCAGGTTTAGACCATCCGTCAGATAAATGCCAACAAATAGCAGAAGAACAATTTAGAGGGATTGTATGAAATTCTTGGACCCGGCAGCTGAGAGTACGTCAATCAGAGTAATAGAAGAGCCAAATAAACTTGATGACAGCGTTTGAAATTTAGATATCGTTTTTTGGGACATAAGATGAACGTGGCACTTGTATTGACGTGCCGAAAAAACGAAAAAAAAACGCTATAGCAAAGGATCACAAATCATAAAAGAGACCTATTGAAAAAAACACAGGAATTGAGCAATTCCACCGATACTGTCACGCAAATCCACCGACGATGTAAGTGTGGTGTCATCACGGTCATGCAACTCTGAATCAAGCAATGAAATAGTTCACACCTGACACAAATATTAAAATTCGGTACATCACTGCCCTGCTACTAACTCCAATACTTAGGCCAGCTAAAGGTATAGCTACAACTACTTCCGACACAATCTGTTCCGAAATTTCAGTGACAACAACACGTGGCAAACGTCACAATGGGGAAAACAAAACACATCAAACACAGACAATTGTAGATGAAATTCAAAATACTGCAGGCTACAACGATCCAGTCTCAAGTAACAGCGCGATCTTTAATGCTACCTGTTCATCCAGAAATCCGAATGAGAGCTGGATATGCAATTAGAAAACCTACCTGACAAACGCGAAATGATAGTGTTAGAGGAAGACGAAGGTGATGAAAACAATCAGCTTTGGAAATCATTATAACTTAAAATAAATTCTATCTCTATTTTGTAAATAAAATATTGTATATTATAAAACTGGTGAATAGTTACTATTCTTCTGATTTAAACTTTAAAAGAATAATGCGTAGTTAACAGTTTTTCCCGCAAGGGAGAAAATATCAAACGGATAAAACACCAATGCCATAACACAATTTAGTTCATTTTAGTTTGTTGCAGTGTATATTTTTGATCTTCAACTTGTTTCTCTCTTCGTCCATTTGTGCAGTTTATAGACAGGATATTGAATGTTCATATAATAAACGAACTTGTCGTTTCCTTTATGTTGCGTGATCTCTACGTAATCGCATTATTACCTGTTCAGATTTATTTTGTAACTAATTTCATTAATCTCATTTTCACTTTCTAATTGAGTTGTCAACTTACTTCATAATCAAATGCTCTTCAATTATTCCTCACTGTCCAAAATAGTCAAACACGACGCAAATGCAATCACACTAACTCAATTAGAATTTGCAGTGCAAACTCTTAATTCAGAGTTTCTAACTGCATGACAAGGTCCGGGAAAGAAATTCCTTTTCGGTTCAAGGCAATCAAAATTTTCAACATTACAAAAATGACTACCAACGAAACTACTACCGGTCTGGTGATATCTCTGCAGCTCTTATCAGCTATCTTCACAAATGATATACAACCAACAAACCCAAAAGTGGTCATCTGCTTAATGACTCACCTGTTTTCGTGGTTCCGTAGAATGTTCTCACTGCTTGAAGAAGTACTGAAACTAATCTCTATGGGAAATACTTGTAAAATGCTGATGTGAATTAAAGTTGTAGTGCGATTCCATTAATCATAGCTGCCGTGATGTAGGAGGACTCCAAATGCCTGACCGAAAGCAATATACTTGATCAATTAATACTTTCTAGTGCAAAACAACCCTACACTGATCTAAATGAGTGAACTCAAATAAAAATTTCTACTAGATGATTAAGTGCACGATTATTTTCCCTGCTTTGTAACGAAAATCGGAAAGTCACAAACACATACGGCAACGTATAACATGCATGGTAACAATTAACCGACACAACAAGGAGGACCCCGAGCCACAATTAATCTTCAAATGAAACTACAAGTCGAAATGAAACAGTTAATCGAATGTAGAAGACGTAAAAAGATTTTCAGATCAATTTTTATTTCAACCAATTTCACAACTGCTGTCAAAACAGAGCAACCTGTAAAATGAGCTCTTCGCCCAAAATATCTTAGTAAATAACAAAGAATAAATATGAAAAATTACTCATTCACAATATATAGTGTTTTGAAGCATTATTATACAAAATATAGATGCCCTTTTCGAGAACCAAGATAGACTGAAATTCCATAGTTAAATAAGCAATGATTGTTTTTCAGTTCAGATGATGTGTAGTAGCATTTTGGACGAATGCTGGCCTGTCTGTGAGACAAAAAAAACCTGTGTTTGATCTACAATTGCCTGAAGATTTACCACTAAAAATATCGACGTTACAATAATGCCCGTTCCCGATCTACTTTTCTTTGGTTGTATGCGTACTTTAAATGCCATTTTGTATATTTTTATCTGCTTTTTTAATTGTGTGTCTGGGTTTCTAACTGTTCACCTTTGCTTTTCGGCAGAATTCAAGTGATTTCTGATACTGCAATTGATTAATTGTTTTGCTTGAGCTAGACAGGAAAATCAATGATCTAATAACAAATTAGAACCATATTTTTCGAAATCGGTTGGTTTTTATCAATTGAGCAGTCAATTTTTTTTAAATGACTGATACGGAATGCGAATTCATCATATATTATAAATTGAAAGTAATTGGATCCGCTTGTGTTGGCCAAGGGTTGAACTGATGTTTCCATCAAAAGAATGTTTTTTTGTCACAATGAATTTTGCTGGCTCCATTAAACGTTTTGATATGTTTTTCTCAAGCGGATACCATTACTTCAATTTATAATATATGATGAGTTCCCATTCCGTAGCAGTCAATTAAAAAAAAATGATTGCTCAATTGATAAAAACCAACCGATTGCCCAAACCATGGTTCTAATTTGGCATTAGATTATCGATTTTCTTGTCGAGTTTTGCCATCAGACGTATTGGCAATGAAGACATCATGCATAATCGAGTTCACATTAATTATAAATTCACAACTGAGAGACAATTCTTGTCATAGGTATTCTGAAGTTCTCATGTTGCAAACTTATCGATTTCATAGTGTGATTCTGGCAAAAAGATAGTTCGTCGGTTTCTGCTGCAACATTACATTGCAGAGGTATACCCAAATCGTCACGGGCAGATCTGCCCGATGTTGGTCTCTCGTGTTCGTTTTACTATGTTAATACATTGAAAGTGGTACAATATTGCGGAAAATAGCTACTTTAGCCGAAACCGGCAAAATGGAAGGGAATATCGTATCCCGTGTTCGCAAAAGTGTCCTAATTTTAGCCGCGAAATACAAGTACAAACTCAATAACCTATTTTTCGCGCGAGTTTTATCACGCATCCGCTCAATTTACGTATCGATTTTTCGCACGCAATGTAGCTCAATTTCGCATATAATCCGCAATTAAGCCTACCTTAATTACTACTTATTTAATTAAGCCTAATTTATTACTACTAGTAGTACTTTACTACTACTTTATTACTACCTATAGTACTTTATTACTACTTATTAAAATTGGCCAGTCCCACATTGATCGACAAAGTCTTTGATGTGCGAGAGATTTTTCGGGAAAAAATCAAGTTTTGTGGTTGCATGTATTTGAAGAACTTAAAAGCTTTGAAACTCATCATTCTGCACATTACGACGCAGAGGTATACCCCAAAATTTTCGCCTCTGTAAAATTGGCTCGAAAATTAGATATTTACGATGAACGAATTTTGGAGACATCCTTTTAATCATAATTTTCGCAAAAGAGGTCCCGCCAATTTTGCAAAATAAAAGAACATTCGGAATGAAAAGTAGGTTACAGGTCTTTTAGCACGTTTCCGCTCATTTTAGGTTTCTATTATTCGCGCTCATTTTGAGCATGCAATAAGCACTTTAATAAAAGATTAATTGAAACATTCAAAGCTTTAAAGTGCTTTAAACACATGCAACCACCAAAACTATTTTTTTCCCGAAAAAATCCCTCGCACATCAAAGGCTTTTTATATCAACGCGGACTGGCCGATTTTAATAAGTAGTGATAAATAGTACTAATAAGTAGTCGTAAGAAGTAATAAAGTACTATAAGTAGTAATAAAGTAGTAAAAAAGTACTACTAGTAGTAATAAGTTAGGCTTAATTAAATAAGTAGTAATTAAGTTAGGCTTAATTGCGGATTATATCCGAAATCGAGCTACATTGTGTGCGAAAAATTGATACATAAATGGAGCAGATGCGTGCTACAAGCCGTGCGAGAAATAGGTTATCAAGTTTAACTTGTGTTTCGCGGGTAGGATTAGGACACTTTTGCGAACATGGGTTTATAATTTCCCTTCCATTTTGCCGGTTTCTGCTAAAGTAGCTATTTTCCGCAATTTTGTTCCATTTTCAAGTTTTTAACATAGTAAAAACGAACACGAGATACACGCTTCGGGCATATCTGCCCGTGACGATTTGGGTATACCTCTGCGTCGTAATGCAATTGCTTTGGGTTTTACATTTTTCTACATCTGTTTTGTATATGAGGTCAGAGCGACCCCATATACGAATGTACCTTTATTTGAATATTCGTTTAACAGACTTTTAGTTGGAATTCTTTCTTTCTAGTGCTACTACTCTTTGAATTCATCGTCTTTCGCAACGATATGCAGGTTTAAAAGTGAATTTTCATGAAACGGTTCGATACACAAAATGTTTGTGCGTCATACAAACTTTTAGATCTTTCCGAATAAACAACCAACCATTTTTGTTTCAAGTACGGTGGAAGTAGTCGGTGGAAAGTACGTTGGCCAATGACCAAAGCAATCTGTAAACAGGGACCAGTTTACAGACTTGTGTTAATTTCTGTTTGCGCGTTTCAGTTGTGTATTAAACATAACTTACATCCTTCTTAGTAACCCTGGTCAATCAATGAAAGTGTCATTTGAGAATAATCCAAACATTTAATCGGATTATTTTATTCTTGGCGTTCAATACTTTCTTTTTCTTGCAGAACATGAATACATTTTCAAGTTTGAAATCCGTATTTTGTCTCAAAAGTCTTTTATGCTCATAATTTTAGAAATATCTGAGATCACAGCGGCGCTGAATCTGTTGGAGATAGAATCAGGTCACTCACTGCTTATATGCAGTTTCAATCACTGCTATATGAAGTCTTTATACTGGGTCATAGGAAATCAATCAAATAGGGTTTAGTCATTGGGAAATCAGTCAAATGTTCACAAAAAATTACCTTGATGATTCCGTTCAAAAAAAATGAAATTTCAAAAAAATGCCTTTGTAATCATATTCTACGTTCGACGGGCTTTCTAATGATAGCACTTGAAACTAACAGTAGCCTAATCTATCTATAGCCTAACCTAAACTAAGCCTCTAAACTAAACTATCTATAGCCTAATTATTGTGATAATCTTACTAAATAGTTTCAGAGAACGAATATGACTACTTCTCATAGTGAAGACGTACAACAGACGACTACTTCACCGAGTAAAGACGCAAAAAAGATGCCAGATCTAAGATACCACGATGAATCACCTCTCGCTAAAGCAGACAACAAGCGTCTATGTAGTGCATTGAGCCCGGAAGGGAATGAAAGTGACCCTACTAAAACGGTTCAAGAAGCATTCAAGCACCAGTATCATCGTCAATGCCCGATATTGTGAAAACGATTCAAGATCAACTCACTACGAAAATCAAAGCCGCCGTTGATGAGAGCCTTAAAAGTTTGACAAAAGACATCGCGAAGTAAGTTAAGGAAACAGTATTTTACGGCGAAGAAAGAAGTGACCTGAAAGCTGAATGTGAAAGTGAAAGGGAGGAATCGTACAACAGACAAGGGAATGTGCAAAAAATTGGTGTGCCTGAAAGTTCTACAGATGTAATAGACAGAGTTGTTGATCTTGCAAGTGTACTTGAGGTTGAGGTTAGTGCAAACGATATCTCTATTGTCGACCAAGAAGCCAAGTCCACGTCCTATGATTGTTCGTTTCTCCCGGAGAGTTACAAAGGTAAATATGTTAAGAAGCAAGACAAATCTGGAAAAGTTCGACAATCTGAAGAACGTTAGAATTTTTGAAGACATGACTGCACCTAGACTGAAGTTTTTCAATTTAATGAAGAGTGAAAACAACATCGAGAAAGTTCGGTCAAGGGAAAGGCAGTACACTACGTCGAAGCTGGAGGTGACAATAGAGTGTATAAAATCAATTCCCTTTATGATGGTGCTCAAGCGTTGGGATACGACTTTTATACTATACCGAGCTGGTTAAACTTTTTATACCGATATGGTTAAAAGATACTCGAGTTTTATCAGAAAAAAACGAAAATCTGGATTCTAATCTGTCTCTTCCTCGTAGTGCTATTATACCAACTACTATGTCTATATTAAATGTGAATCTCAAGTCCTTAAAAAACATCTTAATGATTTGGAAGCACTTGTTTACAGTCTTGAGTCTCCACCAAATGTAATATGTCTCACTGAAACTTGGTTAAGTGATAACGATGACATTGATTCCTTATTGGTTCGAGGCTATAATAGTTATGCAAGTAAGAAGAGAAACACACATGGCGGAGGTGTGATGATGCAAATTCAGGATTCAATGTCATTGTTAGAAACACACTTAACAGATATGGAAGAGACCCTTCTTTTCTCATTAGACTACAAAAAATAAAGCTTCAAGTTGGCTACTGTCTAAAATTAATAAAGAACAATAAAATAAAAATCGTCGAGAAATTGGATAATTATTGAATGATTTAACTTCCTTGAATTACCCTACCGTTATAACTGGTGATTTTAACTTCGACATTCTTGTCAAGAAACAGTTACAATCTAATTATTTATGTACGATATCTTCTAATGATTTTGAGATTGCCAATCTTGAATCTACCAGGGAAGTTTCTAACTCCGCAACTTGTCTAGATAACTCTATGTATCAAAATTTTGCCAGCCCTGATTTTAGTGTACTAACTCATGAAAACTTCTAGGATCATTATCCTATCCTAATGAAGTGGCCAATTAATTCCGATACTGAAGAAAACTACCTGCTGTTTAGAAGCATAAGCTTTTGAAAAAATCAAGAGCAACTGTCGAACTACTCAATTGAGTTAGACTGAAGACTAAATAATCGATGTCAGTTTTTAGATTCTGATAGTAACAAGGAATTATTTACGAATTTCTACAACGTTTATCCTTGAAACCACTAACAGGTATGCTCCTCTGAAATGCTTGACCGATAAAAAAGTCTACGGTACCGAAGTGGTTTAGCAACTCACTTAAAAACTTGCGCTACAAAAAGTAAAGCACATCGAAGCATGAAACAAAATCCACAAAGTAATGAGGCAGTGACAAATTTCATATTATTACGCAACAAGTTTGAAACATGTGTCAAAAAAACTAAAAAAGAGTTTTATAGAAAAAAATTTGAATCATGTATGGGAGTCTCAAGGCAAACATATAAGTTAACCAATGATATAAAAGGAATTAATTGCTAAAATCCGCAAGTACCGGCGTCAAACTCATGTAGTGAGCGTTAAACTGATCCCAGCGGTGCTGACATTGCTGAGCAGGTTATTACAATCTTCACCAATGTTGGTCCGATGTTGAAAGAAAAAATTAAACATGTTCCTTTACCTGAGATGAACGAAGTTAACGACTCCATGTATCTGAAACAAATAACCATAGACGAGGTAAAAGAAATCGTTGAAAATCTAGACAGAAACTTCTCATCTGGTGATGATGATATCTCTAATGTTATAGAAAATTATCATCAAATATCACGATTCTATACCTAACTCAGGTAATCAATAAATCATTTGAAGAAAGAAAATTTCCCGAAGACCTAAAAAAGGCTAAATTGATTCCCTTTCACAAGGAGGATCGAAACTAGATGAAAATAACTACAGAATAACTTCTCTTCTAATTTATTGGAGTAAAAGTGTAGAACGTGCTTTGTTCATTCGCATGTATGCCTACATGGAATATCATAATTTGCTTTTCAATAGGCCATTTGGATTTCGTGCCAAACACAGTAGAATTGACGCTCTTGTTGAATTAGTCGAAAAAAAACAGATCGAATTGTCAAAATGTAAAATCTACAAGCTTCTTTCTTGATTTTAAAAAAGCTTCTGATACCATTGAACACGATATCTTATTGAAAAAGATCAAAAACACTGGTATAGGGGCGCAGCTTAAAATTGGATAACATCATACTTAAATGGGAGACAGCAGCGGGTTATTGTTAATGTGGCCCGTTAATCGTTGAATTCCACAGTTTGTGAGGTTCCACAAGGCTCAAATTTGGGTTCGTTGTTGTTCCTCATTTTATTTACGAATGATACAAACCTCACCGCAATCAATAAAGACCATAAATCAGTGCAAGAAGATCTGCAGAACATCAATAATCGGCTGATTGCTAATAAGTTAATACTAAATATGGAAAAAACCGTAAAAATGAATATAGGGGACAAAAATACTGCCTCCAAATCAGTGTTTAAGTTTGATGATGTTTCTATTGAAGTTCGAAATGTTTGTAATTATCTCGGAATCTATGTAGTTGGTAAGTTAAGTTTTCAATCACATATAGAATATATCAAAAAAAGCCTCTCAAATCAGTGTGGAATTATATGTAAGCTGCGTCACAATGTACCCCGAAAACAATTAATTGATTACTATCGAAATGTTTTTTTTTCTTTTTTTTTCACCATGAACTCTAGTCAAAAATTGTTCCGGCACTTACTTTGTAAGTGCCGAGGCTTCAAAAATGGTATTTTGTTGCAAAATAACAAATTCTACATATAGAAAATCGACGAAGATAATCGAACATATATTTTTTTAATTTTTTTAAATTAATACATAGTAGCTAGGAATCAATGGCTCTCTCGTTAGCAATGACAAGGTGTTAGTTGTTCTTCCGATAAACATTGTTCCTCTATCATGTCTCTACGACAGCGTTCTGAGGTTTGTTTGCCTTGGCTTTGGCACCAGAGACCTGGTCAGGGCATGCTAAATATTTAACTATAACTTTTTAACTTTAGCCAGGGCAGATACTAGGTGGGTTTAATAACCCCGTCTATCTGTCATCTGCGAGATACTTTTTGTTGTTATGTTTTCTGATTAAATAAATTTTTAAAATATTTTGATTTAATTTGCTGTCTAATAATTGGAGAAATTTATTCTTTCTTTCCTTCTTTCTTTATCATGAATATCTTCATACGATTAATATAGCGTCAAACAAAATTGACTGGAGAAAAAAAGCAGTTGAGCATATAATATCTCCCCCACTAAGTTGTGACGGAAGAAGGAACACTGAGATAGGGTGCTACATGTGAAAGGCTCGAAGCTTCGAGAAACAATTATGCGCATATAAATTCCTCTACTATAAATTATCAGCTCTTTTTGTCAATTTGGAGAAAGTTTTGTTTGTTTCGGCAAACAGTGATTTATGCGAAAACTAAAACGTTCTTTTCAATACAATGAGAAAGAAAAAAATCTCTTGAAAAATAAGGTCAAAAAATGGTAAATTTTTTTGTACAGCAAATAAGATTTATTTAGGCTTTTGAATATGTCGATAGAAGGAATTTTTGGGGAAGATCTTAAAGAAATACGCTGAAATGCGCTGAGTTTTTAAAAGTTCATATTTGGAATATCTCATAGTATTGGGATAAAAAAACACTGAAAACCGCTGCAGTTATCAAGAATTTTCCTCTAACTCTATACTGCATAAGTCTTGAACAGAGTATCAGTTTCAATCCTTATAAGGTATTTTGATTTAAATGCCCTGAATTGTGCTAAAGCTACAGTTAAAAACCGCTGGAACTTTCTATCATTTCTCACACGATTTCACTTAATTCACTATCTTTTTAGTATAATTAGATTGTGCCTGGTTTAAAAAATTTCAGCGCATTCAGCGATTTTCAGCAGATATTCCCCTAATTTCAGCGCATTATTGACAAATAGGGTTGTCTATCAATGGACCGCTGACGAATCATACAGTATAAAGCGAGCATCAGATGGCGTCAAAAATTGACGTAACTGGCAGAAACATTCTTGGGTTATTGACTCAAACTTAAGTATAAGTCAACATTTTTTCTCCTACAGAACAAGTTTAAAATTTAACATTTCAATAAATCACACCTTGGTACAAATGGTAACCCGGGTCGAGAAAAAATTGGAAAAATATGTAAGATAAGCGGTGAAAAGTTAGTTTTTTCACCGCAAATTTCGTACATAATTTTGCGGTGAAATGCGGTGAATGCGGTGAAATTATGTAAGATCACCGATAGAGTATGCAGTGATCTTACAAAAATTCACCACAATTCACCGCTAAAATATGTATTTTCACCGCCTAATATTAAGCGGTGAAATTACATATTTTAGCGGTGAATTGTTGTGAATTTTTGTAAGATCACCGCATTCAAGGTTGTTTTAACACAACTTTAACACTTTTTTTTCCAAGCGGTGAGTTTGTGTAATTTCACCACTAAAGAAAGCTGTGATTTCATGTAATTTCAACGCTTTCACTGCTGTTCATTTCACAGCTGTGTACAATTTTGCCACTTTTTTCTAAGCGGTGAACTTATGTAAGTTCACCTTTAAGTTAAGCGGTGAATTTATGTAATTTCACCGCATTCACTGTTGTTCTCACAAAATTTTAACACTTTTTCCAAAGCAGTGAATTTATGTAAGTTCACCACTAAATTAAGCAAAGAATCTATGTAATTTTACCGCATTCACCGCTTATCTTACATAATTTGGACACTCTTTTTCAAAGCGGTGAATTTATGTAATTTCACCGCTAAATTCAGCGGTGACATTATGTAATTTCACCGCAGCAGGCGATTTAGGTTTTTTTCACCGCATTCACCGCCTGATTTATGTAATTTCACCGCATTCACCGCTTATCTTACAAAATTTTCCGCATTCACCGCTTATCTTACATAATTTTGCGTTGAATTGCGCCCGGGTCGAGGTTTTGTCAAAAAATAATGTAAGATTAGCGGTGAATAACGGTAAAAAAAACTTTTTTCACCGCAAAGCGCCCGCATCTTTTAGCGTTGAATGCGCTCAAAAGCGGTGAATTTTTGTAATAATTGCGTTGAATTTTGCGGTAAAAAATTTGTTTTCACCGCATTCACCGGAATTCTTACAAAAAAAACTGCCGTACAAGGGTTCGAACCTCTACCTTATGCATGTCTCCAACTTCGTAACCCACTGCGCCATCTGTCACTAACTTCATTTATATTTCCTGTGAATATATGATAAGCGTTGAAATTAGCGCGGTCAATATTTGTAAGATTTGCGATTTTAGCGGTGAAAAAATTTTTTTCACCGCATCCTGCTTGTAGCGGTGAAAAATTTTCTTTCACCGCTTAAGCGCTGAATAAAAATTTTTCACCGCTTAAAAGTTTTTTTTCACCGCATTCATCGCAATGAACGCAAATCTTGCACTTTACTCAAATTAACCGCAAATCTTACATCTTTTAGCGATTTTTAGCGGTGACACCTCGACCCGGGCGGTGACGCCTCGACCCGGGAAAATCATAGCAGTTTTTAGCTATGTACAAACAAATCTCTGAGTATAACTTTTTTACATTTTATGTACAGAAGATTGTCTTTTATTCGACATTATAATCATGTGGATCATTTGGCATGAGGCGCTTCTGGACGTAGTCTTTTCCTTTTTTCACATTACGCAGCTGATTTAATCTGTCCTCATAGCCGACAGTGCGCTCGTTGAGTTCCTTGTGGATGAACATGTCTACGAAGTCTCTCCTTCCAGGGTTCTTCCAGTTTTCCAATTGCTCAACCTCCTTTTGGAATCTGTTCACTTCCTCTAACTGAAAAAATTGATTGATGATAATATTGACAACCTTGCAAAACATTAAAGTGGGAAGTTCCCGATTTGGATTCGCAGTGAATCCTATTGATGGATCATAGAAATTTCATAAAACCTAAATTTCCATCGATGGATCATAAAAAATCAATTTTTCTATCGATGGATTATAGTTTGTGGGGGGGGGGGGGGGGGGGGGGGAGCTGTCATAAAATTGTTATTAAAGCATTATTTATAACATTTACACCAGCGCTGATATCCTACCCTTAAAAAAACCTTAAGCTGAACTTGATTTGATTTAAAATAAACATCAGTGGTATTACTTGGATATTTCAGACAACAAAACCGAAAAATTAATTCGCCGACGGTTGAAATTAAGTTCTATGTTTTGTCGACGGTTCCTAATGATTGAAATATCTTTCAAATTTAATTATTCTGTAGACTTCGATGTAATCATCAATTTCGGCCAACACAAAACATCACAGAAAAAAGGAAACCAGTGAATTTTCCTTTAATTAAAAACCTCAACTTAAAGGTCGCTCAAAGAATTCGAGAATTGTTAAAGATTTGAATTCGTACTTTTTCGATTGAGTACTTTGTCAATTCGTACTTTGTCACTTTTTCAATCGGGTATTATTGATTTTATTATTTTTGAACTTTTTGTCTCATGTGTCTTGTAAACATTGAAAATTTTTGTTGGTTGGTTTTAATTTTTTAAAAAACACTGTAAATTGTTCATATATAGTACAAAAGAGTCAAAATAAATAAAATCAAGCTTCTTGAAAAAGAACAAACTTGAAAAAGAACAAATGACAATTGTTTTCCGAGGATTTCCTCTTGTTCGGTAATTTATTGCAACGCAATTTGACTTCAGAACTGAGTCAAACTGAATGGTACAGAATAAATCAGTGCAACAATTTTTAAATACAAAGAGAAATTCAAATGCTTGCTACTCGTACCTGTAAACTGATTACTGTAATTTTTTAAAATCAATTTACTGCATGTTTTTGATTTGATAAAGTGTCTATGCTACTGATTTCCGTTGTCAAATTTTCTGGAAATTGTTTTATAATGCAAAATATTTCACTATGCATGTGAATTTACATCAATTAAAGATTTAGCAAAAAAGAGAGGGTTCTCAATTCCTAATTTCTCTTTTTAATGAAAATTGTTGTCGAGGTGGCCCAGAAAAAAAATTACTTCAATTTCAATTTTTCAAAATTGGTTCTAAAATAGATAGTTCTTATTTTTCCGAGAAAATTTTTTGAGAAACTTGATATGTGTGTTGGAACATTTTGCGCAACGCAAAATTGCGCGCGAGCAGGTTTTGTATGTACTAAAGCAGCCCTTATTTGCTGATGCGTCCCAGAGCTTGGTAAGCCACTGTCTCGTCTCAATAACGAAAAAGACTCTTGGAGTAGCTAAGACGTATTGAATCGTTCCAAATTCAAATTGCAAATCTTTTTTCAAGTTTAGGCAATCATCTAGCAGTGGTTCAAATTGATTTGGAAATTTTTATTTGATGTCGTAAACTGAGAGTTATCTTGCAATCTTTTCGACAAACATGAGCAGTAATCGCGCAAGGGCCCAAGCAATCTTGTAAATTTTGCAAAATTCTTACACTCGTCTCTCACGTTCATTAAAATTTGAAACCAAAATCTGCAAGCATAAAAAATGAACCTTTAGCTCAAAATTCTCATCATTGTTATCATCATTTTCGTCATCATTGATCAGGCTGATATTAGGCAAAATTAGTATCTGATCAGACTGTCACAGACCGTAGTGACCTCTGATCAGACTAGTGTGCGCTCGAAACTCATTGTGCCGTCAGAGTGCGTTCGAAGCCGCCTCTGATCAGACAAGTTCCAGAGATAAGTAACTTCTGATCAGACGTGTCATAGCATAATCGAAACGAGTTCTAGAGGACTAGTGTACGCTAAAAACTGCGTCTGATCAGAATATCCCAGACCGAAGTGACCTCTGATCAGACAAGATCCAGACCATTGTCCAGAAAAACCGCGTTGGAAGCCTTTCCCAGACCATGCAATTCGAGCGCACTCGACGTGGTAACTTTCACGTTTTACGTAATGCTAAAATGTGGGCTTCGAAATCAACCTTATGGCGGTAAACCATCAACAAAGAGAGAATTTTAACGGACAGCAGTAACAGCTTGTGTGATAATGGTCAGATTTATAAAAGGGAACCTGAGCAATCATTTGGAGGAGGAGATGCGCGATATTCCTCTGCATTGCAGCCACCAGCTTCTCACCCTTGCGAATGTCAGAAGCTGCGATTGAGTACCGCCTGAGAGTTTCGTGGACAACCTTAATCTCTATCTTCTCCTCGTACTCAAGAACATCCGAGTGTCGAACGTTTGAATGTTGCTTCCAGTGACAATGCTGTTGGCATATTCGACAGTGTCTCGCTTCTTTAGCTTCCTGGTGGTTCATCGCCCAACACCCAAACTTGTCTTTATCCTGCTCAATCATGCATACTTCGTGACACGTGTGCATGCAAAGTAGGCAGGTTGTCACGTGATGTCCTGTGTGAACACATATTAACCATGTTATACACTTCTGATTTCAGCCAACCAAATGATTACAGCCAGCTCAGAAATAAATAAAACTTGTTTTTTTTTTATAGTTTCAACACTTAATTTTTACTCGCATGTTGGCATTTTTCATTTTGAGGTCCTCTGAAAAGCACCCTGCGAACAAAATTTGCCCAAATACTTCAACCGAACGCACATTTTTTTGTTTTTCTCATCAGACTCCATCATTTACTTGGAAAAGCAATAGACAGGTAAAGTTTCCGCCCTTTTATGCCTAAAAACAATCTCAGAGGGGCTAGATTTTGATTATGTAAGTCTCGGATCATTATAAATTGTAGGATCTTAAGAATACTAGGAACTTTCAACCCGTGTTATATTTTGCACCCCCCTCCCGCCGCTTTCATCCCCACTACTGTATATGCCCTTCCGGAAGATAGCAGCGTGAACAAAATGCAATTTCGTCAAACTTCGTTCTGATGCTGGTTTCTAGCTCTACCTTATATACCGAGAGAAAATTCTTTATTCTAAATTTTTGATTTCAATTTTACGTTGAAATGTACTAGAAATGAGATTTGATATTTAATCCACTCAAAACCCACTCAAAAATTTGAGCCATTTCGGAAAAATTAAAACACATAATGAAATAACCGAAGCAAGGGGTGTTTCGAAATGAAAATGAGAGCCACTTTTGCGAAAATACCAACTGATTAATTTTGTGGATCAGGTCTGAGGAGACAAAATAAAAAACTGTTAAGAAACTAAGATTTTGCAAATTTAACCACTATGCAGTATTTAGAGAAAATCTTTTGCATATACGTACCCAGGCTTGAGACGACGCGAAGCCGAGCTGAAAGGAAGCCCGTCACCAATAAAGGAGGCATCAGAAGTAGTTCTTTCACTGTTTTGTACAAACTATATAAACTGGCGATATTGCACCAATTCTCAACGAACCATTTTCGGGACATTTCTGAGAAAAAACAGCTGACAGGTGAGGAAATCTCCTCTGCTGAGCCAAGAATGTTGCAAACGAAGAAGTTAAACTTAGTATTTAAACAAACGTGAATCTAACGACTGACTTATAACCAAACAAGAACTGTGACACGGCCAATCACATAAAATAAAAAATGCGCAGATTATTCTTTTTTTACCATATCATAAGAATCTCAACACTTTCTGGAAAAAAATTTCTAGCTTGTGAACAGTATTCAAACGCTTGATATGAAAAAACTCCTAGACCAAAACTTCGACAATAAAGGCTACTTAGGAAACATAGCCGGCACCGGCGCGGTTGCCAGAAAATAGTCCTGATAGATGCTTGTTGCCTTCCACGGAAATAAAACAACTAAAAGAATCGGATACAAATTGGCAACCAGTACTTTAGTAGACCACTAGACATTTAGGGTTAAATTCGGACCGTCATTTTGATGAGACACGCTTTATGAGACACGCTCTGTGAGGAAAAAGAGCTCATAGAGCTTTTTCAAAACTCAAACTCAAAATAAAAAAAAATCAAGACTCCAAAACTCAATAATTAGGGCATATATTTTTGGCTTAACTTTGGGCAAGCCACGCAATTGACCTAAAAGCAGAACAAATGACGTCAGACACACACATTTTCACTGTAAAGCAGTAGAAGTCACTGAAAATGAAGAAGTCAATGGTCGCAAGAATCATCAATGGAGACGACGAACTGAAACAAAAACGATGTTACCAATGATAGCAGCTATCACTTCGCTATCAAATGGCAAAAATGTTGCTAATCGAAATGGTTGGGGAGTAACAAAAAAACCAAATCAGTTTGTTTTCAGTTGTTTGTCATATTAAACGAGTAAATTTATTAAATGCGAAACTTATGGATATTTTGGGTCCTCACTGATAATCCGGATCAAATCCGTTAATGATTTTAATGGTAAGGGAAATAGAAAACTGGCTCCCACGAAATACCAAATTAAACAACGCAAGCTAACGAAGGTTTACATTTAACAAAAGATTCAATTGACATTGTCACACTTATGCTCTTAACGAAAGTAACCAAGTTTTGATGCAAAATTCTCTATTTTTTAGTCTTCTGATGGAACTCTTTTTATGGGACTTCAAAGTCAAAAGAGCACTATTAGAGCGATGTACTGTTTTGTTAGACTACTGATTAATGTTCTGTAATGTTGTATAATCGGATTTAGAATCATGGTTCGCGCTCAAACATCGAAGGTTTGCTTGCTTTTGAATTCTAGTCCAAGTAAGTGTTTGAGCATATTTGTGGAGCGTCAAAGGCAAGAAGAATGCAAAGCTGAGAAAAATTGCACTCGAGATTGCTCTCAAATTGTTTAAAAGTGCCCAGGGCAAATTTATTAACATTTTTGCTGCTTCAAGTGTCAGATATACGTATCATGTTTATTCGCTTTGGCGCAAGAATACGCCAAACGTAACATTGTTCTCTTACTTTTTCTCGGTGAAACGAAACCTGTACATGGAAAACCCACAAATTAGATGTTTTGTGGTGCATACTTCAACCTTGAAAGGACTTGCAAAATAAATTTTTTCTTAAATCGAAAGGGGTCTTCTAATTATTTTTTTCAGCGCATCTGTGGCCAGAAACGGTTCAAGTATTTTTTTAGGTTAATCTTTCAATCCAGTTCAGTGGCCAAAGATATATAGCATCGATTATAGCTCGGAGCCGCCTGGATAATGTTTCTAGAATTTTTCGCAGGTTTCGTATCATAGTTTCATGAAATGGCTCATAAATTTGTGTGCTACCATTTTTTTATTGAGAGAGACTGTGAAACAATGAAATCTTTCAAAGTCTGAGGGGATTAAATTTTTTAAGCTTTCTTGAGCTTTCACTGTTCATCAAGCAACAGAATTTGTAGCCAAGCAGTGGGCTAACAGCTTTCTCGCTCCTGAATTGCAATCTTTCGAATGACAGCATTGTTTTCGATTTTATCCTACTTATTTTGTTTTTCTATAAACATCTCCTCAATGTCGTATAGCTTGGAGGGCCCAAAATTAGCACAGATTGTTGACAATTCACTTCAAAACAATTATTGGTAAAACAGTAGTTTTCGAAAAAGATCAGCAAAGCTTCAATTGTTTCATTGCGTTGTGCTTATTTTGTTGCTTTCTTATTTTGCGCACAGTTTGTATTTCTTAAATAGAACAAAGTGCCTTTATTAAGATGCCTATTTTGGTCTTACACGTTTGATTGCACCTGTTAGTTTTGATTCATCTGTTTAATTTTATTCTAAATGTTTTTTTGCATTTCTTGATGCGTTACGGACGACTTCATAAATTAAGGTTATTAGAAGCTTCTCTATACATGATTGGTTCTTTTGGCTTCTCTATACATGATTGGTTCTGTTGGCTTCTCTATACATGATTGGTTCTTTTGGCTTCTCTATGCATGATTGGTTCTTTTGGCTTCTCTATACATGATTGGTTCTTTTGGCTTCTCTATGCATGATTGGTTCTTTTGGCTTCTCTATACATGATTGTTTTTTTTTGGCTTCTCTATACATGATTGGTTGTTTTGGCTTCTCTATGCATGATTGGTTCTTTTGGCTTCTCTATACATGATTGGTTCTTTTGGCTTCTCTATGCATGATTGGTTCTTTTGGCTTCTCTATACATGATTGGTTCTTTTGGCTTCTCTATACATGATTGGTTCTTTTGGCTTCTCTATACATGATTGTTTTTTTTTGGCTTCTCTATACATGATTGGTTGTTTTGGCTTCTCTATACATGATTGGTTCTTTTGGCTTCTCTATGCATGATTGGTTCTTTTGGCTTCTCTATGCATGATTGGTTCTTTTGGCTTCTCTATACATGATTGGTTCTTTTGGCTTCTCTATGCATGATTGGTTCTTTTGGCTTCTCTATACATGATTGTTTTTTTTGGGTTCTCTATACATGATTGGTTCTTTTGGCTTCTCTATACATGATTGGTTCTTTTATACGATGTAGTATATAGTAGGTATAGTCTTTATGGTATGTACAGACAAATTAGATCAGTCTTTATAGTACGCATTGACAAATTGGACCAATGCCCGTATTGGCGAGATGATGGCGTCTGTTTGGTCATCAAACAATCCATTCTGAAGTCCAGACATAGAACTCTTGCAGGGCGCTGTTACATATTGCTGGGTTCTTGTAAGGCTAACTTTCTGGTGCAAGATCGTGCAACATATACTTGGTATTGCAAGGTCTTGCAAGATTATTTTTTGTTCTCGACTAGAGCTCTGATCATCAGTTGACAAAATTTTTTTGATTCAGTTCCAGCTCAGAGTGCTAACAAATGGGTAATTTCATTCTCAATAAATTAGTCTCTTAATGGAAGGCAGTTATTTTTTCACTTATAATAAATTAACCTGATAAACAGTTCTTAGCTAAGACGTTTAAGGAGGCTTTGTTATTGAATAGCTCTACTTGAGTTTCACATACTTAATCAGATTACACAACCGAGAAAGACCAGCTTCACACTGTTGAAAAAAATAGTCAATCAGCTAAAACAGTAGCAATGTTTTCCGTTTAAAAATGACGGTATTAACGAACAAGGAGGCTCGCTATTGTGCGTTTGAAGATAAAGTTATGATCCCGTTTTCTACCTACTTATCTACCAAATGAGGAACAGATAGAATACCCAGGTTGAGCTCCCATCTGGAAGTGACCTGTGATCATCCGGAGTCCAACTCACACGGTTTGTTCCCAGACCATATTTACAGGTTCTGGGTTTTGGTTCCGGATGGGAGTTTTCTGATCAGAGGTGACTTCCGGATGGGAATGGTCTGATCAGAGGTCGCTTCCGGATGGGAATGGTATGATCAGAGGTCACTTCCTGATGGGAATTGTATGATCAGATGAGCTTTCAGTCTGGCCAATACCCTTGTCTTAGCTTTTGCATGGGTCATTTTAGCTTCTTTGAAGACTAGAGCCGGTGCATTACTGTGCTCCATAAGGAGTGCACCTGAGCTAGCCGCCAAAGAAAAAAGCAAAGCACCTAGCTAAGACTAATGCGTGAAGGGGTCACGAACAATTTATGTCGGAAAATGTTTCAAGTTGATTGAAAAAACCAACTTTTGAGATTTTCCTTTATTTTCTGGTGGTGTTTCCCTCCTCCTTTCTCATCTGGGCTAGGGATCGGCTACGGCGGATTTACAAACAAACAATTACAGGAGAACTGAGTCCGAGCAAACGGTAAAAATCCGCGCTGTAAGACTCTCCCCAAGTAAAACCAAACATTCGCAATGCAAGTTAAAATTGTTAGTATAAATGACAGTTAAAATTTGTTATTCGCAATATTTGCAAATTTTTGTACGAAAATCTAACTTTTTTTCCTAGACAAGCTATAGCAAAATTCTTTCTGTTCTACACTTTAAGTACACAGGGGAAACTCCATACAGAGTTTGGTTTAGTTTGGACAACTCTATGACCCAATAAAAAACATTTTTGGTCTGGGGATAGTCTGAGCAGAGGTCATCTGACGCGCACAATTTTCGGGACGATGCTCTTCGTTTGGTGTGGGCCATGATGGTCGCACAATCTTCTGGAAAATAGTCTGGAGGTGGTTGGAAGATGATTAGAAAATGGTCTGAATAGTGGCATTTTTCACCTGGGGATATTCTGATCAGAGGTCATCTGACGCGCACAATCGTCTGGAAAATTGTCTGGCTTTCGTCCGGACCATGATTGCACAGTCGTCTGGCAATGGCCTGATTTGGGTCTGATCAGAGGTCACTTCCGGATGGGAATGGTATGATCAGAGACAGTTTTCAGCGCACACTTAGCGCACACGCTGTTCTGAGCTCACTTTAGTCTGATCAGCGGTTACTTTCGCCTGGGATGGTCTGATCAGAGGTTACTTCCGTCTGGCACGGTCTGATCAGAGGTCACTTCCAGATGGCACCTCAACCTGGGTGTTTGAACAACTCAAATAGTGTTCGAAGATAATTGATGGATCCGTTTAAAAAACTGCATTAAACTGAAACAAAAAAAATGAAACAATATGCAATTCGAGATCC
Source organism: Convolutriloba macropyga (assembly GCF_964194025.1). Taxonomy (NCBI): domain Eukaryota; kingdom Metazoa; phylum Xenacoelomorpha; order Acoela; family Convolutidae; genus Convolutriloba; species Convolutriloba macropyga. The sequence goes on along the minus strand of NC_134482.1, from coordinate 37,757,761 downwards.
GGTGACAACATTCAATAACTCAATTAGCAGACAATACAAACAACATAATTAAATAAAAACAACAAGCCTTACTTAGGGCCAAAACTCAGTTTCTTTCTATTTAAATTTTTTTTGAAAATATCAGAAAAGAATCAGTTGATAATTGAACTCAACCAATTGACTTGTTTTTAATTAGAAAAGATTTGCCCACAATTTTTATGATAATAATTGTAAGTAAGACAAAAAAACAACAAAAAGGAAAAAATTTTAAAGAAATTCCATATTTTTGTTCATACAGCTATTTTCAAGCTCAAGAAAATAGTAGCCGTCTCCTGAGTCGAACGAATGACAATATTTATGGCTTCAAACAAAAACAACTGAGAGCTGTCATTATTTATAATGTCATTCGCCTACTAGAAGTACAAATACAGTAAAATCAAATGGTCAGTATAAACAGTTGCGCCTCCTTTAAACCACTTCTGTGATCGGTGATTTGTCGTTAAATATGCCCTTAATGGGACAATCTGGCAGCAGAATAGAAGCTGAAAAATTGGAATTTTTAAACTTTCATATATAAAAAGTTACGAAAACTCGTAGTATCAACCACAACAAATCATAATTCTAACTATAAAAGAGTAAAGTGAACATTTTTAAAGAGAAACATTTTTATGGACTTGAAAAAAAGAACAAATCTCTCATTACGCTAAAGCACTGCCCTAAAATTTACGAAAAATTAGAAAAGGCAAAATTAAAAAAACTAATACAATTAATTTTGAAAACAGGTGTCTAAAAAATCTTAATGCACAACAACCCTAAGTTTGCAAAAAAACTAGTAAATAGACTTATTTGTTGCTGCTAAGACGGCCATTCGGACATGTCATTAGTGATAGGTAGCTAAAAACGACGAAATAACAGTACAGGCAGAAATCAAGCTTTCAATTTTAACCAACATTAAGCTTTTGTCCAAAACTATCAGATATTTTCAGTATTCTTAGTTTGCTCGTAAACTTGACCAATCACATAAACCTGACCGGTAAACCTGACTACTCTTTTCTCACTTAAAGAAATCACACATGGCAAAAATGATTTTCTAAAAAGGACAGCTTCTCATAACAATCCGCATAACGTTTGAGTTATAAACTCCCTAATAAGAACAAAACTGTTCACGATATTGCCGCTTGTTCACTAAAAAATGAGTGATTCCAAATGACACCAAAAATAATTTGACCAAAAAGTCAATATAACTAAGACAAAATTTTAATTTTTTGAAATTTATTGAGGTGTACACGCAAAAAAAATTAATTTAAATCAAATGAAAGCATTTGATGCGTTCTTTACTAGGTCCTATTGGACATTTGATTGGTCAATAACAGTCAAAAGACAGCAAAAAGAACATTAAATGTTCCCAAATCTAAAGGAATTTAACAAAAGAACCTTTACTCGGAAAACTCAATAATTTTTAATTTGACAGCACTTGAACCAAAATAGGACCAGTTATGAGCCATGTTTTAATTGAAAGCAGATTGGCTCGAAACCGTGAATGAAAAAACGCAAACAGTATATGAAATGGACCGACAAAAAATACAAATGAACAGAACAAAATTGACCTTGCCATCACTGCACGGATGTTAAAAAATACTATTTTTTCTCAATAAAAGCGTGATATATTTTTTAATAAAAAACTTGATATTAAAAAAATGATAAATCGGTTTGAATTAGCTAAAGAGAGCTAAAACTTAGTTCCAAAACTTTTTTTGAATCTGATGATAAAATAGCCCTTTTTCTGAGTAGACAAAGATTGTTTCAGCAGTCTTTGTGTCTGCACTACCAGTCAAGCATGGCAAAGGGCGTCAAAAAAAAATCTGATGCCAATTTTGTTTTAAAAAAAAAGAAAAAAAAATTGAACACAAAAGTGTAGCCAAATTTTCAGCCAAAACTGTTAGTTCAAAAAATTTTGCAACTCTCTTTTATCTCCAAACGAGGCACTAATGAGACTATCGTTTCAATTTTATCGTATTTGGTACAAAATTGATGAAAATTTAAGCAAATAGTACAAAAATGTAAACAAAACAACGGAAATTGCCTAACGTTTACATAGAACGCTGTAGCTCCTCGAAAAAGAAACTGAATTTCAAAAAAAAATAAGTTTTAATCATTACAGTTTTTCTGAAAACAATTTCATCGACAATTGGTTGGGTGTTTTTGTTTGCAACTGGAAACGTTACTGGAGCTACATTGTCCTATTCTTCTGTGTCAGTATGTGGGACCAAACTATTTTGTTTTTTTTTTCATGTCAATAGTTTTTTAATGTTGAACTAAGACTTTGTAACAAAAAACCAAATTAACCAACTTCAAAAATGGAGGTAACTGCACAAGCAAAGTAGAATGAAAAAAACGTTGATACAAGAAATTTAGAAACTAAGAGAAAAAAAAGAATATAAAAAAGCAGTAGTTTGCAACAAGGTGAAATTGGTGAGCTCAAAGAAATAGAATTATATAAAGAAAATGCTGCGTCTGATGAGAAAAATAACAAAGAGCTTGGGGGACCTTTAGACAACAAAGAACGATTATATGATCAGGCAACATCGGAAGTTATTCAAGTAACACCTCAAAATGGCTGAAAAAGATTATGGATGACATCTTTGAAAGTGAACAACAAGCGTCTGAGAGTGCTATTAAAAAACATTTCTTCCCGCAAATTTGCAAAAAGAAATAGTTATTTTGGTGTTCTGGACACCACGTTCAAGTTTGTAAAACAAGGCAATAAGAGTAGCGAAAAAAGCTATATAGTCCTACCCATCTGCAATCATTAAGGATGTCAACGGTAACAATGATTCGTATTCAACACGAACAGATTCGGAAAGCCTTATATTTCATCTGGGCATAACACCATTGATCAGGTTATTGAGGCCAAAAAATCAGCTGAGCACATTTGTCAACTGGTTGGAAAATGTTTTAAAAAATTCAAACCACATAAGGTTGCCAATTGCAAAAATCCCAATTGAAGAATGGTAAGTATGGAAGAGATTTGAAAAATAAAGGAATTAATGTAGCTACAACGAAGTCTACAATATAGATGACCAAACTAATTGTGAATTTCAGTCGTGTCAATTAAATGTCTTGTAATAAGACTTGGAAAACTCAGAAGTAAAGCATGACGGTTTTCACCTTGATTAATAAAACGGTAACCACTCTGTAAAATCACCTGAAAAGAGTTGGTTACATTTGTTCAGCAAACGATGTCTCATTGGAAGAATTCCTCCAATGGGTGAAGATGTGGAATCCTGGAATTGAATTCTGATATATTTTGGTGAATTCATAGAAATCATTGAAAATGATCTTTTCGAGACATAAATGGCATTTAATCTGTTTTTGTTTTTGATAAACTTCTCTTTCTTCTAGAAACGATTGAGTTTCACAAAGGTCTCTCCAATTTTTATATATATAAAAAATCTAACTGCCATTATATTAATCACATCTAATTTTTATTCTAAAGTTCCGGATATATAACATTAATTATCTACTCATAGTACTGAAAGTTTTTGAAGAAAACATTAGTGACATTGAAAAAAACTTCTTTTTATCGAATTTGGATGAAACAACAACAACCGAAAAGCACAATCGAGTGTCCGGGAAAAATATCTATTCTTAGTCCTGATTTTTTTTAAGGAAAAATTAGCCACATTAAAAAAAAACTTCTTCTCATCGAACTTGGATAAAACAACAACAACTGAAAAGCACAATGAAGTGTCCGGGAAAAATATCTATTCTTAGTCCTGAAAATTTTTGAAGAAAAAATTAGCGACATTGAAAGAAAACTTCTTCTCATCGAACTTGGATAAAACAACAACAACTGAAAAGTACAATGAAGAGTCCGGGAGAAAATCGAAGTGTCCCAGGTTTTGGTATATGAGTTGTAAAAGCCTCGAAAATAAAAATGTCTCGTTTTGTCTCGTTTTTCGAAATGTCAATAAAAATTCCTTCTTAGTTGTTACCGACGCATGGATAAATGAAAAAATGACATTCCAGGGTTTCTTTGTATGCAAAAGGTCATCACTGTCTGCACGACGCAAGAAATATGATCATTAACTAATTTGCAGAAAGGCGGAGAGATAGGTATATCTGCTGCCAAGCAGTTTAAATAAAAATGAGAAACGATTTGAACACAATCAATCGACGATTATTTGAGTCAAAGTGGACTGAATTTAGTGAAACTTTAACAGAAAACCTTTGGTGAGCCTTTGGAGATTACAAAATAAACTTTTTAGGTTCAGAAAGTAGACAGCCATTTGATATTTTCACAGTTAACAATGGGTTTGTTTCCTGGAAAAAAGGTGGAAATTATGTGTTAAATGATCATTGTTTTATTTCCAAAAACCAAAATTTTCAAGTCAATATTCTGGAGTCGATTCTCGGAGTTGATCGCTTCACAATTGTAAATCAGTCATAAGTTAAGATAGATCACAGTAATAAAAAAGACAGTTTTTGAAAGGTAATACCAATAATTATTCGAGTCTCTATTGTGACAGTGCGCTGCAATTTTGGTCACCAATGAACCACATAAAGGAGCCCAACGAAATGTCTGTGTGACTCATCAAAAATTTCGCAACGTTTTATGAATTGTCAAGCACTTTTGAAGTTGGTAGAAAGCAGTACGAAGAGACTACCTAATATTGTGCACAAAGGATTTAAGTGGTCTGATATATGAAAAACACGGTCTGTTTGATGCGTGCAAGAAAACCCAAAACTATAGATGATTAATAAAAACTAATCTTAAAAAAATTCAGGGAAAAGAGAACAGAAAAAACTTAAAAGAACAATGATAACTCAACAGAAAACGCGATCAACTCCAACAACTAAATAGAAAAAATGACACATTATTGGAAGGCAGTCGTCGTGTTGAGGATGACAGAAAGATTGCAATTGTTCTTTAAAAATATTTTTTGAGGCTCGGCTTATACAAATGTAACGAAGTTTCTCTACATCCATTTTCCCTTACATCCCATGGATTGAAAAAAATTCAAAACAATCACGGGAAAAAAATTGTCTGATGTTATTGATTATTTACCTATGCGAAAATCAAACGAAACGGACTATATGCCAGCATGGGCGCTGAAAGATCAATGATATGTATTAAAAAACACTTTCCCTAAAGTTTTGAAAGCCAATGTTACACGTGTTTATAAGAACAGAGACCGGTTAGAACCAAAATCTATCGACTCATCTTGGTCAAACCAGCTCTAGCATAAATTTTCGAGCGATTTCTATTGGACCAACCAGATCACTACTTAAATTTTGAAAGTCTAATTTACGAGAATCAATGCAGTTCTCAAAAGCAAAAGTCAAGTCTCGATAGTTTCCATTTATAAACTGGAAAAAAACCGATGCATTGACAAAAACGATTTTGTTGTCACTCTTTTTTTTCACTCTTAGCAAATGCCTTCAACTCATTATCTATAAATAATGTTATGGATTTTTATCGATATGGAACTGACACACTAAAAGCAACTCAACAAAGTTAGTAAAATGTCTTTATCAATCTTATTATTATACTTAGTTGCTTCGTCATCATGTACCGTTAAAAACAAGAATAAATGTTTCATATCACTTGTATTGTCTCGTTTAGATTTAACGCGATTTTTTAAAACAAATTTACCATCTTACACTATCGACAAAGTTAGCAAAGAGATTAACTGGGGCACTGAAGTTTGCTTTGCAAAAACAAATACGCGACTGCTGATGATTTTCGTCCGAAGACTAAAAGCCTTCCAGCAGAACTCCAAATAACAGGAGTGTCATTAAGTGTACTTTCCAATATTCTTCACCAAAAAAATTTAACATTTAAATTTTTAGAAAAGGTACCAATTATTGTTAACAAAAGAACCCATAATTTTTTCTTATTAACACAGTGTAAATCAAGATGGAGTAATGGTTCAACTGATCGTAACATTATTCGAAAATGGAACACATTTCCGATTACAATTTTAAAATGAATGTCGAAAGACGAAATTAAACCAAAAGTTGTAGCAGAAAATCTTAAACAACACGAAATGGTTTGAAAAGACAGAAGGGTACCAGGATTCAAATACCGTTTTTTCTAAAGAATATTAGGAAACTTAATTTCTTGTGAACCTTAATTTCTTGTGAATAGAACATATTATTGTTTGATTTTTAAATTTTCGATAATTAACTTTAACCAATTGATTACTTTAATATACATGTTTTGGATTTTAAAAAAAAGTGAAGGCAAGCTTCTTGGACTATATAGCAAAAGCATATGTGAAATCTTGTAGTCTAATGTAAAAAGCAGTCGCATGTGGTGTTTAACCATTGTGAGACAACTATTGTGAGACAAAACTTATTAAATCATCCATTTTCTGGTTAGGTCTGTTCAAGTGCTGGAACAAGTTGAACGCATAACTGTTTTAATATCTGCTGCATAACTCTCAGCGTACCGTACTATGATTGCGTCAGAACATAAACTTCTCCTTGTGCTTTTGGTAAGAAATTCTTCTCTGATTTTATTTTGTTTCGCAAGGGCAATATAAAATAATATTTTGCAGATACAGGCTTTTTTCTCATTGATCAAATAATAGATCATTGCTTCTCTGAGATCCTTTTTTTGAAAAGCTGAGCTAATAGAAAAGTCATAAGAGATTTTTTTTAACCGTAACTATAGCAGTACTTTGTGCATTTAGACAGTTTTCCATAATTTTCCAAATGTGCTACTGTGTAATTCGCCAAGTCTTCCAAAGTTAAAACCAATTTAAACCGGCGGTTATCATCAAGACTTTGAAAAAACCTCGCAAGATGCTTGCAAGGTTAGAAATTATCAAATCAGTGTTTTGCAAAATTCTTACAAATTAACCTTCTCTTCATTTTTTTTGAAAACCCACTTGTGAAAATGAAATTTAATTGTTTGAGTTGCCATTGGGAAACATCTTTATTATACATTCCACTGTGAAAAAAATTTGCAAAAAAGAAAAGACACAAATTGGTTAAGAAGCTTTCAAAATTTTGTCTTTCAGTTTTTTCGCCATCGTCTCCCATGAAATTTCAATAGTTCGAAGTTCTTAGTCCCATTGTTACTACGGAACATTTCTACAAAATCTCCTTACAAATCAAGTGGAAACGCTCATGTCTTCCGGTCGTATATCTTTATTGAAATAAGTGCCTATCCATTAAGATAACTTTTACGGTTATTAGAGAAATTGTTTTTCAAGGCCCCGCTCAGCTTAAGTTGTTTTAACTAAGAAAACTATAGTGAGACAAAGTCTAATTTCCCGGCAGAAAACTGAAATACTTTACAATACACTGTACTTTGTGTATTGTAAATTATCCCAGTGGTAGAACTAAAAAAGGTAATCAACTGTCGGGAACTTTTCGATGTCAAATAAAACTTGGCTCCTGCGAAAATCCAGTTGTCTTTTTTGGCTTTCTCGCCATCTTTTTTTCTTTGATTGGGACCTGCCGCGGCTAATTTACTAAAACAATTTATAGAAAAACTGATAGAGTATTGTGAAAGGCATACGTCCAAGGCATATTTCTTAAATCAATAACTTCCTTTAATTAATTGTGTATACTTTTTGTGGGTGTTTTTCAGATCTCTTAGGAGGTTTTTGTTGAGTTGATAACAGTATATATATATAAGATACTCCAGGGCTGACTCCAGTATAAAGCCTATGGTTTTCTTGCAAAATCTTCTATGATTCGAGCAAAACTCTAACAATAATTTACACAATCTTATCTCACAATCTTATACAATTTTGTCTCACTATTAAGCGAGTGTCTTTCTTTCAATAATATATGGAACACTCGCGGCATCATTTTGAAAAAACAATAATCACGTTTGTGCAAGTTCTTAGTTCCAGAGTTGCTAGGGCAAACTTCCAAAAACTTTTCTGCCAAATCAATTATAATTCGACCCAAACTATAATCTCTCAATAACGACAAGTTAACCTAGGTTGAGATACCACACTGAAAGTCTATATGTCCAGACCGTGCCAGACTTTTGTACGTTCCAAACAAGAATTTGTGCGATCTAAAAATGAAAATTGGTTTGTTCATGTTCAGACTATCGGGCGTTCAAAAAGCAATTACCAGACTTTCCGGTTCAAAGTTGTCTAAGTCCAGGTTTATGTGCGTTCACCAGCCGATAGGAAAATATGTCGGACAGGAAGAACCGATGAAAGCAAAAACAAAGGGTTTCATGAGTCTACAAATACATATTTTTTAACTCATGAAACGCTCTTTTTCGCTAAAGGAAAAATTTTTGCACTTAAAACAAATTTTCTTAGAATTAATGTAACTATTTTTGAAATATGGTCTTTTTCATCGGGTCAAGTAATAGTTCAATATGAACCGAAGTTGGTATGCAGTAAGCCTGGTGTATACCGCTTGTACTTTCATTTCGATCTGGATATAAGGAATTTCCGTCTAGCACGTCAACCTGGGTATGGTTTTAGAGGATCTTTAAGCTAAGACCTCGCTCAGCTACATGGCTACAGGGTGGAGATGCAAAACCCAAGTGACCTCTGATCAGATTTTGTCCTATGATCAGACCGTGCCAGACCAATAAGTCCCATAAGTGGGAAAGAGCCCAATTCCTTGCAAGAAAATTTTAATTACTTTTTACACACCCCAACTAATATCATGTTTGCATTACCTTGCGGCTTTTCGGGTTCCTTAGCAACTAGGATTGTCACTGAATAGGTGAGTTCTTCTGTGGCAACAATGTTGATTTGTTCACGCATCTCGTTCACTCGCGCCCTTTCGCGTTCGAGGTTTGCCGACTCATAGAGAAGTCGCGCAAAGGTATGCTGAACTTCCAAAACGGCGTTCTCCAGGTCCACTAAGTTCAGTTTTGGGGGTGCGACCCAGCTCTTAACTTTCAACGACGATTTCAGATTTAACACGGAAGAGATTAGCTGTTTACACTTGTCCTGATTCTTCTCCCATTTGCACTGCGAATTTTCATTCATTTCTGATATGAGCGTGAATAAATTTTCAGTGTCCACGGCAAACTGTTGTCCAAATCTCTCAATCATTGCGTTTTCCGAAGAGGCCTCACCATCTAAAAACACGCATAACATTGGAAGCAAGCTGATCGGGATTCAGGTTTGTTTGTTGGTGTGAGGTTTCTTTGGTCCTTTTGTTTATAGTAATTTATCGCTAAAAGCAGATACTAATTAAAGCAAACTTGAGTTATTGCAACTCCATTTATGCTGTTTATTGAACTATTTTCCCTAAGTAAGCAGGGACAATTTTCGTGAGGCACAATGTTGGGCATTTTAAAGAAAAATGATGAGTATGACGTAATTTATGGGTTAATTCAGGGTTCATTTATCATCAGAGTGTCATATAGTTATTTATTGTCAATCCTAAGGAGCTTCATGACTGAAAAAATTAGATGTGTATAAACATATTGCGAAACAATATTCGAGCCCTGTTGCAGCTTTACAAGGTCAATGTCCGAAAAAGCAAATTTCAAAAAATTTGGCCTTTTGTGGAAACGAGTGCTGCATTTTGTCCTCATTTTACATTATGGATATCACTTTACCATTTTTGTAAGCTGGAAAATATTTGCTCGTGGAGCCAAGTAACCGAATATCAGCTAAAGCAGAACTGTAGACCGTTGTTTAAGACCATTTCTCAAGCCCGCTGGGGTGTAATCCGGAAATCGAAGGTCGGTTATCGTGCGGTTATCAAAAGTTCCTGTGTTGGATTGAAAGAGCAACCCAGAAATGTCCGATCCGGCTAGTAAGAGGAGTCACTCATAGGGATATTTATATTACAAACACGCTCAACTTTGACGCACAAAGAGAGCTACTCCGCGAGTCAGTTATAACAGACGAAGCCCTTGGGAAAACAATTCAATTGTAACTGAGATTTCAAAATCAACAACGCATAAATCAAAATTGGACGGGTAAACAACCCATAACTATGCTGAAAATCTCTACAAAATAAATTGCAAAAACACTAACAAACAACGCCAAAATTTCAGCTGCATCGCTTAGGGCTATTCACAAAATGAAACCACAAACAATTGCCACAAGTTTGATCAAACATGGAAAACTAACCATAAAACCATTTTTCCTGCAGAAGGAGAAAAATGCAACAATTTCGGAAAGGTTGAAAATTTTGCAAAAATTGATAGAAACTGAGAACTAAACAACAAAAACAGTTCGCCAAAAACGTTAATAAAATCAAAGACGTCCATGAAGACAAACGACGATGAAGAAACTGTTAATTATAATAGCAGCTAGAGGAAAAAAACAAAATCAAGTGTAGGACTCGACATACGAAGGCACAGATTAAGGTTATGGCGCAAAAAAGCTGCGAAATAGCGACGAAAGTTTAAACTCTTCGTACAAAATTCCAAACGGGAATAATTTTTGTACTGCCATGATAGAGTCAGGAAACATATTTATCATCATCGACAGGAGTCTGCGGAACAAAATAATTGAAGACACTTTAAACTCGAAAGAGGTGCAATCGTAGATTAATATTTGCAAAGGGATGGTTAGAGTAAACGGCAAGCTGAGGACTTCAACCAAATGCAACGTAACACCCAATGTCCTATCAAGCGACTGGTCCTATCAAGGTCTTTTTCAACGGATTGGGTTTTCGGAACCACATATTGCAAAATCAATGTCTCAAAAAAAACGACAGCGCAAAACACCAAGATGTAGACGAGACCTTATTAATTGATTTTCTGAACTAGAAGAATTTAAACGTCTACAAAAAATGGTATCACAGAAAAACGCTTCAATTGCTCTGATACAAAATTCATATCTCCAATAGTAATTGAAACTAACCATACCATCATACCAGCATTTGACTAAACCGTTCTTAATGAAGCAATTCACTATAATAAGTACTGATTGCCGAATACAGTAATGCTTTTTGATTCCAAATTACACAACTTAACCGCAGCTTAAAACCGCCAAAAAGCATCTTTCTCAACAACCGATCAAAAATAAGCTTATATTCAACTTTAATTAATCAAATAAACATAAAATATTGCTTTTTTACTGCCATATATTGTTACTCGAGTAGCATGTTCCAATTTTAAAATAGATTTTACGGGTTACCTGATATGCCGGCAGAGCTTCATAAGGATAAAGACGACATAATAATTGTCAGCACTGGTTCGAAGGAAGATAAACTGAAATATGCCAACCAACGTCTAAAACGATAAGACGAAGATAAAATACGCATTAACCCACTCGAACGTCGTTTTACAAAACTAGAATTCGAATAAGACTTGGTTCAAAAATCTGTGATCACAACCTGTGATATATCCGCTCGAAATAAAAACAACGACTCTTTAGCATTTCCACCTCCTAATGCCCTACAATGATTCAGATCATTGCCACGATCGGTTTAATATATCTGCAATTTTATACGTATTTTATCACAGCTCTGTCATTCACTTCTCCATTACTGGGGAAACCGTAAAATTTGTATGATTTAAAAACCACGAAAAAAACTTTAATGAAATTAATTAGAAAAAAGCATCGGGTACTGAAAAAATTGAACTGTTTAGAAAAGTATCGCTAACAGAATTTTTCAAAAACTATCTTTACGGAGAACATTTTAAATTCATCGCTGATGAAAATGCAAAAACTTCGATAATCAAAAAACGCAGCCCCCGTAAACTTATATAAGTTTATTATCCGGTGGTGTAGATTGACTACTACAATGAAAATTTACAATTGAATATCTAATTGAAGCCAAAATGATACTTGCTGATCCTTTTTTACAATAGTTTTGCAAAAGATGAAAAAAATTCCGAAGGTTTTGAACACTTTACCAAACATACTACCAAACATACTACCAAAGATTTTGACACAAGTGGTACAACACAGCAATCTTGTAGATGAACCTGCACCGCAGTCACCCGCTATCAAAGGAGATATATCATATTTTCATAAGCCGTTAAGTGACCCAAGGAACAAATTATTATCACCTAATTATGCATATCTATCACCCAATTTGATTTCGAAACTCAATAAACGAAATCGAGTCGCTAAAATCAAATTCATTTTGCAACATTGGTTTTGCACCTCAAAATCAATTGGAGATAAACAAATTCGCCTTGAATTGATAATAGAGCTATGACAATGCAAAAGTTACATGCAAATAGTGAACAATGTGAACATTTAGAAAATTTCTACACAAATTTTGACATCAACTTAAGTAATCACAAATAGCTCCACAACTAAGCCGCAAAACTACAAAAAACTCCAAGTTTAAATAAAGCGCAAAAATATACAATTTTTGTTTGCATATTACTCGGATCGCGATTAACCAACTCAATACTCAAATAAGTTGAGCGAAATTTTTGGCAATTCAGTCCACACAAAATCAATGCCTTGACCAAAAATACGGAAACTTATCGAAGACGGCAAAATCTCATGCAACTTTCAATACAGTGAAGACTCCGATACACCACCAATCAATGCCATCCCAGGGACTAACCAGAATACTTACAAGTCACCTGGTCCAAATTTGTCTATCAGCAGATCCCCTAACAAATCTGAAGACAAAAAAATAACAGAGGAGAACGCGGAATGACCACTAATCAGTACCACCATAGGATGAACTGGTGTATATACACTTCTCCAGGCATAAAATCGTCTATCAATAAGTCTTTAAACAAAACCGAGGATAAAAAAAATTAGCAGAAATTGTGAGGAAGATTTATTGCAAATTCATTCTTGCGATCCTCACATGCAAGAATCGAGAACTGGATGAAGTAAGGACTTGGTTGTGATGAACTATGAACATCGAGTGAAGGAGACAAGCCCATAGATCAACTCACTACGGCGCAACAAAATTTTTATGAACAGCTTCTCTGGTTTAGTGAACGAAATGCTCTTTTAAAGGCAAACAAAAAAGTTGCTTTTGAGGACATCCTCCCACGCACCCGGGCAGCTTCTCGATGCTAAGAATGGCGCAAAACAGCTTCTGGCCGTCTATCTGTCTCAAGATTATAGCAAAAATTAGTGAGGTTAAAATCTGAACCGAAATTGGCAAGACTTTTAAATCTGTCCTTTGGCGTAGCAAATGTTAACCATAATCAATTGTGAGGAGCCGAACAGAGAAAAATCAAATTGGTTTCGGCGGTCCCAATCTTAAAAAAGCGGTTTGATCAAATTTTTCTGACTGCTGTGTACAGATAAGGGATGTATCTTACTGTTGAAAAATTTAGCAATGCTTCTTCCCCCAGTGTAATTAGATTTGTTAAATAATAAAATTATAAGAAGAGAATTGAAAGATCGTTCATACTACGCGTGTGATTGGCAAATTACGCGTGTGATTGGCAAAAAATTCAAACACTTCGAAAAGAGAACTTAATTGATGCTTTATATACAGCCGCAAATGAACATAGAGCTATCGGACTTGTTGAAAGGCCATATTTCCCTCTTAGATAGTCGAACTAACGCACAGTTGAACTATGCACAGACGCAGGTTCATGCAGCATTATTGAGATAGAGAAAGTCATGTGCGCCGCGACAAGCAAAAACAACCAAACTTTGGCAACAAATGCAAGACAACAAACCCAGATTGATATGTTCAGCATACGCTCTATGCACAACGGAGCATACACGTGTATTCAGCATGTGTAACGCTAATAGAGAAATTGAAGAGAAGATTGATGGATTATACACGATGGTAGTATTCTACGAAAAGTCAGTCCAACTACAAATTTTACCGCAGAATAGTTCGAATGACTACAAATATTACTAAATTACCCAATCACAAATTCTATTTTTTTTCTATTTTTCTTGTTTCCTGCTATCTGGCGGTTCTTGGTGCTGTTTAAAATTGGTGTCAACACTATTTTTTGACATTTTGAGTTTTTAATGAATTGAAATTAGGGAGAAATCCGAGTTAAATCCCTATTAACGAGTACTAAGCAGTAGTCTAATCTGTTTAAATTACAGGGATGCAGATACCTATTGATGCGTTAATAAAGTTGCAGATATATTTCCGCAATGAAAAGCATCATTACGATGCAGAGGTATACCCCAAAATTTCCGCCTTAGAAAAATTGGCTCGAAAATTAGATACGTGCAATGAACGAATTAAGAGACATCCTTTGTATCTTACTTTTCGCAAAAGGGGTTCCGCCAATTTCGCGAAATAAAAGAACATTCGGTGCGAAAAGTAGGTAACAAATCTTGTAGCACGTTTCCGCTCAATTTAGGTATCTGTTATTCGCGCGCATTTTGAGCATGCAATAAGCACTTTAGTAAAGATTTAATTAAAGGTTTAAAAGCCTTAAAGTTCTTTAAATACATGCAACCACAAAATCTGATTTTTTTTCGAAAAATCCTTCGCACATCGAAGGCTTTGTATATCCATGTGGGACTGGCCGAGTTTAATAAGTAGTAATAAATAGTACTAATAAGTAGTGATAAGTAGTAATAAAGTACTATAAGTAGTAATAAAGTAGTAATAAAGTACTAATAATAGTAATAAGTTAGGCTTAATTAAATAAATAGTATTTAAGTTAGGCTTAATTGCGGATTTTATGCGAAATCGAGCTACATTGCGTGCAAAAAATCGATACATAAATGAAGCGGATGCGTGATACAACTCGCTCGAAAAATAGGTTATTAAGTTTGTACTTGTATTTCGCGGCTAAATTTAGGACATTTTTGCGAACACGGGATACGATATTTCCCTCCATTTTGCCGGTTTCTGCTAAAGTAGTTATTTGCCGCTATATTGATCCACTTTCAACGTATTAACATAGTAAAAACGAACACGACATACACGCATCGGACATATCTGCCCGTGACGATTTGGGTATACCTCTGCATGATACGCACACCTGTAAATTAGGACAAATTATGCTTAAGCGCATAACACAACCGCTTTCTACGAACAAAATTATTCGTTTATGCTGAATTTTTTTCAGCTGTCCAAAAGACTTCCTATTGCTGGACGGCTCACCTAACAGCCAGTATTATTTGACAGTCGACGTAAGGAGCAGCGAAAGTATTTGAACGCACGAAAAAACGCACAAATATTTTTGAGCGCACGAATGTCTGGACATAGGTACGTTCCGTCTGGAGCGATCTGGACATAGACATGTTTTGTCTGGGACGGTCTGGACATATGAAGTTTCGGTCTGAACCTAGGAGCTGACTAATCGAATTTGACATAAAAATCCGCGTGAATGGCCAGTTTTTATCATAGTACTGCTGATTAAAAATCACGCACGTATGTAAACTAACAGTAATTCTTACCAAGGCTATTATCACCAAGGCTCCTGTTTGGTGATGTGCTGGTCCCAAATGTCTTAACCAAGAAGATGTTTTCGTTGGACACACCGTTGAAAATTTTCAGGACCCGTTCAAGCCAGTATCGACTGAATTCAGAAGCTTCCGTATTGGGTTTGCTATCAACCAGACAAACAGCATTGATCTCTGCTAGACTCACGCCTTCCGTTCTCTTTGATATTAACGCTTTCATCAACTGCTCATCAAAAGCACAGTCAACAATTGGGCCTTGATCAAAGCCAGGTGTGTCGATAATAGTATACACAATGTCCCGATCTTGGAACGAGTAGGCCATAATCCAAGTAGTTTCCCCACTCGTCTGTCTAATGGCTCCCTTGTATCTCGACTTTCCTTTGTGCTCGTCCTCAACTTCAAAACGGAAATAGTCGTCGAATTCCACATCCAGGAGGGCGTTAAACAATGCGTTAACAAACGTTGTTTTCCCGCTTCGAGATGACCCTAAAACTAGTATCGTCTTGTGTTCTTTCACTTTGACCGTTGTACATAGTGGCGAGGAGAGCAGGTCTAGTCTCAGCCGATGATGAGACTCTAGTATCGTTTTGTCAGCTTTAATGAAATATCTCATCGGCTCTATTGATTTATTCGTCGAGATCAAATGCTGATGCCGCAACAACTTCTTAGTAACAGCGCTGAAATCATAGATTGTAACACCAAAAAGGTAATTTTGAAAGAATGTCGCCGCTCAAATTTTCAAAACACAACGTTTTCAACTAAACTCCGACGAAAGCAAATTTTATCTTCTTTGAAATGAAAGATCCTAATATGAAACCAAAGATAACATATTCGTTTTCAATCATATCCGCAGATTTTGTATTTTGTAAAAAATTTTCTTTGATCTGTTTATGAGGACGGGGAAATGATACAACTAAAATACGATCTATTATAATCACAGAGTATACTTTTTCAATCTTTTTGAATGTTGATCGATTTTTTGTTATCAGCATCTTAGAGCATAATAATTGAAGCCTTTAGGAAGTGAGTTGTCGTATAATCATTGTATGGCTACCAGGAAAGCATACAAAGCATATATGGCCTAGAATGATTGCTAGGAGTCAAAGAAAACCTTTTACGAAATCAAACAAAGCTGTATAATGCGTAACCCGGGTTATCAAGACGTTCCTGTAGTTCATTAAATTTTCATCGGGAAACATTTAAGAAACATTTAAGGCAAAAAAGCGAACCGTCGAGTGCAAGATGTAATAATCATCACAAAACATGAAAGTCTAAGTAATGAAACCAAAACCTCGATCGAGACTCTAAGGACAAGCGACAAGCAACTTAATTTGATAACATGATTTTCAAGTTGTCGTTCAAATATTTCCAGATGCCTTTGTGAAAAACTGAGAAGCTGCCGATTTACGCGATTTGATTTACGAAACGTCAAAATTTTCCGTCGAAGGTTCTCACGAATGTAAACCGCTGTGAAACCGTTGAACCTTTATTTGATGGGACTGATATTCAGAATCCCGAGTAGAATCTAAACTTGTAACTGTTGAAACGAAGCCTCATAGCGTTAAACAAATAAACCAAACTGACGACCGAAAAATTTCCGCACTTTTTCATGCCTGTCTTTTTTTAAAAAAAGTTATTCGAATTTTGTTAGTTTCAGTCACTTAATTTTTCTCAGTTATGTTTTGCAAAACACGGCCCAATCAAAGAGCAGCGATTTGGAGTTTATGAGAATTCACTTTCGAGATGTACCGTAAACACCATGGGCAAAAAAAACTTATAGTAATTTTTTAGCCAATCGCGGATTAAGAAAAAAAGATCCTTAAGGATTACATGCTCATAATAATATTTTTGAAGAATTTTGACTTACAGCCCCTTAATAAGTTCTCTTAATACAGAACAGAATAATAAAAACTTTTCAATTAGTGATCGGATGTATCAACTTTTATTCACAAAAGAAATTCAACTGCCACAAAGTTGATCAATTCAGACAGTAAACCTTTATACACGGAAAATTTTCGATTACAGCTATTTTGCCGTGGAAAACTTAATTTGTACAAACTGATTTCCTTCCGCCTTCTGCTGCTTTTAGAAGTTTAGGTGTACTTTATTTTTGTGTTATGATGACCCAGATTGCCTAAATTTAACATTAATAAATACTATTTATCATGTGTATCAGAATGCAGTTCACACATGTTTTTTAACAAAAAGTACTCGTTCTCACAGTCAATGAACCATCAATGATATTGCGTTGGGTAGGGGATATCTGTAGAGCAAGTTCTCAGTTTGCTATTTGTAATAATCGCAATTTGTCGCTGTTTAGATAATAGACGCCGTTTTTGACCGAGAACGGGCTCTTTTTGTTGTCGTGACTGTTGGGAGGCGGGTTTAAATTGAATTCATGGATTGGTAAGACTTTGTAACGGAAGGCAATGTTCAATGACGTCTACTCGATATCTGTCGGTTTGTGCTGATTGCTGTCTGTCTTCTTTTTCGCCTCTGCGGTGGTGTTGTTATCTCCAGCTCCGCGATTGTATGTTATTTTGTGGATATGGACTTGATTGGTTCTAACTTTTTTGGAATTTTTGGCGTTCTCACTCGTAGAGCGCGAGAAACATTTGAGTGAATGGAGAAAGCATAGCTCGAATGGTCAGTTATGCGGTGATGTTTGACTTTTTTCTTAATTTTTGTTTCTAGTGTCCTGTGCGTGCTCTTGAATTAACTCTTCCTTTGATATTTCTTATTGTGTTTTTGTCTGCAATCTGCATATTACTGTAGGTCTGTCTTCCACTCGGCTTTTGTCCCAATGTTAGCTAAATCGAGTGGCGAATTGTAACCTCCCTTTTTTCCGGCTCGTTTTTCTAGTCAAAGCTGTCTGTCTTAATTGCAGACAATCTTGGGGCCAAAAATTCGCAGAGAACATCCAGGGTCTTCTTAGATTGTTTCTTCATTGAGATTTGTTGCTAAATTTAGGGCCAATGATGCCTCACTCTTGGATGCCGTAGCCCTATTTCGAGTTGTTGCAGTACTCTGGACTCTTGTGCCGGCTCATTCTTTCTTCTTACAACTGAATCTTCTGAGAGTCTGTGGCGTCTCTATTCGAAATCAATATCACAGCGGGATCCATACGCCCAGCGATCTTTGGGTATGAGTTCGTCCCACTGAACGGTATCTAGACTAATTTTTTATTGTATTATTTATTGTATTTCTAGATTGAGTGTATTTTGATAACATATTCGTAGCTTATGGAAAACCAAGATTACAGAAACCCTTGAGTTTAAAAGGATTCTCGTGCCACGGTTTTAATACATGCTAAGCGACACTTTAGTTGTTTGTTTTAGCTTTTTTAGATTACCAATTGCTCTATGATCGTGCGGCGGAGTTTCAATGAACCTGTGTTTTTATTACAGGTTAATTTGATTTGTTGACAGGTTTGTCAATTAACTTTCTGATATTGCGGGTGGTATGCCAAAACTTAATACGTAATCTTGCAGGAACTTTAAGGCATTCTGTACGTTCGCTCTATCGAATACTTCGGCAATTTTGAAAAACTATCTATATCTGCAACGAATTATAATTCATGATCTTTCCCGTTGTAAAGAGGGCCGCCAAAAAGTTTAGGAGTTCTTTTATTGGGAACTTTCCACAACTTCAATGGTGCACGCATAGGAGAAGATGTCATGGAATTTATAGTTTTACCGGGATTGACAAAAGTGCTGCACTTTGTTTTTTGAGAGCAAATTGCAATGCATTTAAGTCAACATGCGTGTATTGCTATCGCATTCATACCCCAGCTTCCCGAGTGCGTCGCGTATATGGCTTCCATGTAAGCCTCTTTAATTGACTTAGCTATGACATTCTTGTCATCCAGACCAACAGACACAAACACACACACACACACACATATACACACACAAAAGCGTTCTTCCCCTGGAGATCATTCCAGTGGCTGTGGGTAAATGGTGAAAATTGCATGCCTCTCTTCTTTATCGGCCGTGATACAATCGAGGATTTCTTTCAACATGTAACACTAAGAGGTAAGTCTAGCCATCAGGGTACTACAGAAGAGGTTTGAAAGTCCAAATTTGGATGAGTCCGTATACAGCTTGTCTGTTGATGTGGCTGCATTCTCCATATTCGTCGTTTCATTGCCTGGAGTGTGTTGTGACCGATGAAAAGGCAGTCGATGGTCTGGTCTCGTCAGCAAATCTGAACTTCAATGGTGTCTGATCTTTAAGAGTGTTTTGTTGTCAGAGTTAGTCATCATGAGCACTGACTGGTAATTTTTCGCAATTGTTTCCAAACTGGAGATTGAAAAAGGCAACTCATTTGATGTATGTTTTGTATGTTTGTTTCCAGAGGGGGAGTGACCCGCATGTTTTATAGATCATAGCGATTTCAAATCAATTTTGTCACCCTTAATTTATCGCAGCAACATGTAAAGATAGGTAGAAGACTTTACATTTATTAACATTAGAGTTATGTGAGCAATAAAACTAAAGACTGGTAAAAGCTCTTACATGTATTAGGATTTGAATGAAGGCAGCAACGTATAAAGATAGAAAATAGATTTTACACGTCTTAAAGTTCGAAATCAGAGAGCAAAGCCTTAAGATTGGTACGAGGTCTAATTTTCTTAGCAATATAAGAAAAAAGCTCATAGATAGCTTATTGGAAAGCAAGCTATTTTTTTTGTTTTCCCATGAGTCAAAACGCTGATGCATTAATTTGTTTTGAAGATTGTGCTCTGTAAATATAAGTGCAATTGACAGGAAATTCAGCACTGCTAATACAACTTTGAAAATACTGAATGTTTTCGGTGTTGAGATCGCTAATTTTAGTTTTTGAGTTTTTTATGAAACGTTTTTCAACCAAAGACATGATTGTTGTATTATTAAATTATCTTTATCGTATATGACGTCACTGCAATTTTTTGCTAATTTCCCTTTTCAGTGGTTTTTCAGGTAAAAAGAAAGAGAAAAGTGGATCAAAACGAACCTCTGATGAACCAGCAACTTTATAACACCGAATGGATCTCCTTATACGCATGTTTAAATTGATACATCAAAAATGTTACTATTAAAAAGCATGAGGTCAAAGTTATCCATTCGGAAGAATGGGAACAAATGGATTTAAGAATTTTCCAGGTTTCTTTTATATCAGAACAGCAAGCCTTGCTTAAATTTTTTAAACCAGGTAAACCTGCAGAAGTGATCAACACCTTGCAAAATGAGCCGGCAAAAAATGATTACTTTAAAGATTGGCCCATCAGATTGACAAACTTTTATTACAATCACATCACATGTTCACAAGCATTGAATTGATTTAAATGAGAAAAATGTTTTTAAAAGAATCAGATAATTATGAATTTATATCATCAAAGGTTTTCTGTGAAATCCATATACATCCACATTTTTTTTGGATAGAAAAAAGAAATCACTTCTTAGTTTGCTAATAGGTCAGAATTTGGTGATTTATCGTTTCTATTCCTCTGTTAGTTGAGGTTTTTTTTCACTGCCTCATCTAGAACTCGTCTGTACATTCGTAAAGGTCTATCGCTGTTTTCCCCAAGAACATTCTTGTTGAGTCCTTTGCTGCTGAACTTAATTTTGTTGGATACTGAAACAAAGCAACAATATTTCTTGCAATATATACATAGCCTTTCAGTAGAACGGAACTTCTCGTTGAAAAATCCAGGCTCAAGCTTGTCCTGTTTTACAGGTTTATCACATCATGTTCCTGAAAAAAATCGTTGCACTATTATTATGAAAAAAAAATATTTTCTCCTCATCGCATTCCAAAATTTCCTCATTTCTGGTTTAATGCACTCATAGAGATCTTCATGAACCAAGGACAGATACAAAGAATAACTGTCTATTGCTTGAATTTCTGAAAATTGCAGAACTTGACAAGGGAATTATAGTAGAGCTCCATTATTTTCAGTTTGCCCTAATGTAAGATAAAGAATCCAACAATTTTTGCTTCACCATGCTCAACCGTGATTGCAACAAACTCAACGTCATTAATATCTGTCGAAAAGTTGTTCACTTTTCTAAAAAGGCGGTTATTAATAGCTTTATGCGTCTTTTCGTCGTTAAGATAATAAATGTTTTGTGCCGATATCGATCCATAAACTGATAGCCATACGAACTGTTTCCACGAAATTTCATAGTTTCAGCAACAACGCTAGAGTTTGGACCTTCATCATTTTCTCGTCTTGCATCAACGACAGTTGTTGCGAAACAGTTCAGTTTTGTTTCAAAACAGTATACTCAATGAATCTGTGGCTTTTGATACAACGTAGACCCAGCTTCAAATTAAACCTTAAAAATGGTATTATTACTTTTATATTGTTTAATTTGTAATTCGAAATCAACTTTTGTTGAGGTTATACCAAAAACGCAAATTCACAGCATATTCCAGCATGAATTGCCCAACATCTTAGTTTTTGAAAATTGGAGAAAAGATTGAAAATCCTTCACGAAGCTCTTCATTAACTTCTAATCCACATTGTACACATCCGATTAGTTTGTCTTCGTCTATCATCGCCAACAGAGTTGCACTGCTGAGGGGTAGTTTGTATGATAATTTTTTTGGGATGACTTTTCAGGTTGGAGTTCTCTTGAACATGATCACACCATTCAAAATCTCTAATCTCTGTAACTTTATACCTTTTCTTTTCTAGATAAAAATTTTGCAACTTATCAGAGCCACGTTTTTGGATTCCACTCTCAAATTCTTCCTCGCTAAGGCTTGGCTTTGCTTCCCTGCACGCACAAAAATGGTAATAGCATTCATGGCCTGCGAAAATTGTTTGGCAAGACCAGAAAAGACATCCACAATAAAATAAATCAATTTTTTCCCGTTTTCCAGTTGTATAAAAACTCTCAATAGTACCTTCGGGTCTGGTTGCTTGACAGAAAAATATTACCATGTTCTCTAGTCTCCTAATTTTGTTTTGACAAGAAGTTTTGAAGATCGATATCAAACTCCCATCTAGTGTTCAATCCAGTTGGCCTTGCAGGCACATGGAGAAAGGATAAAATTGACTGGCATTTTTTCCAACTAATGCTTTACATATTTTCTTGCCTCCGGATCAACGTTTTGTCTACAACAGTTTTCCTCGTAAACAGCATTGATGGACCACCAGTCATTTCGCTTCCGATTTTCTCATGCAAATATTTGTCAGCATCGATGAGAGGGTAAAAATTTCTATCAGTCGATTTATAAAGACAGATTTTTGGATAAATTGGGGAGTTTTCATCCGTGCTTTAACAAACTAATTTTTGGTCGATATAGAGTTAAATCATTTTCTTCAGTGACTGCCAAACGGTACAACATCTTTGATGTTATACCAGCAAAGGAAATTGCGAAAAGTTTTAATGTCTCTCTTTTCCTCAAGTCTTCATGGAGAGCATAACTCTCTTTTCCAGATAACGGTTTTCTATTTAAAACCCAGTTCCCAGAGATCATCTAATTCTTCTTATCCAAACTCTATCAGTTTCTCGAACTCAGAAAATTTCGTCTCCAATGGACTTAGATTTGTCAGTTTGCTGAAGAAGGAATAATATAGTAGAAGACGATTTTAGTCAGGTTTTTTTCCGCGAATTGAGCCATTCAGGTGGGAAACAATCTTTTGTATCCTCTGTATGATATAATTTCAGAAAAGAATCTAGAGATATTGCGCTACCAAGATAATTTAGAAAAAACTAGAAACTGAATATCACCAAACCTAAATGTAAAAGAATTTGATTTTTTTTGGCTGAAAGTTGAATAGCTCTATCGATATGGAGATGATGAATGAGGTACATTTTGATTAAATATAGATTATAGTTGCAACTGTTGAAACCAAAAACTCGTAGAGTGTCAACAAAATTATTGAAACGAGGCTGTAGATCAAGGGGCTGCTTTTGATGGTATTGAAAATAAATTTTTAGATTTTTTACTTTTTTTCGCTACTGATATTTGGTTGAGTTTCGGAAACAATTTACAGTCTAGAGGAAATATCACTCAAACCCGTTTTGATCTCTGCTTCCACCGCCAAGAACTTGGGTCTCCCGTCTATTTTGTTTTTTGCTGCTATTGTTTCAAGTTACGCTACAAAAGATATGTTGATACAATAAGGATCCTTTTGGCATAAGAAAACTGGTTCCTCCAACTAATATGAAGAAGTTGATACCAATACAAGCACATAGTACCAATCCAAGATTTTGTCGCCTGTTATTGGTTTTCACTGATTGAACACATATTGTTTCGAATTCGAGGACGACAAATTTATTGAAGAGGGTATAATCTTCTGGATAAACGATTGAGAAGTTGTCAAGCTTCTAAAATGTTGTTTCCCGCTAAAATTGAACCCTTCGGGGATAGATATTTTTCATTCTTTCTTCACAAATTTGCAACTGCCGATTGAAATGAACTGAATGGTTGAAAAATACATCACAGCTCAGACAACGAAACTTCTTGATGATTTTGTTGATATTATTATCATAAGAGATATGATTGTTATACTGAAGCAGTTATGTTTTCATCATATCGTTCAACGCTGCGTCTGACAACTTTATTAATATTTTTACGCCCTTCAATGTCAAAATCTTAGATAAAATGTTTTGATTGATAGGTTTTTCAATTATTGGAACTTGATCGAAAGAAACACCTGTGAAATTTTCATGGTCGCAATCTTTTGCAGTAACAAGTTTGTGAAATAATTCTTTTGCCTGTGTTTCAACACCAACAGCTCTAAATAAACGGATATCAGTTGCACGGAATAAACATAAATTACTGTTGTACGGCTCATCGTGTCTTTTGCAAACCAGAGAACTTACTTCAGGATTCCTTAACAATGGCTCTGAGAGAAGAGAGTCAGTGAAACCCATAGAAGTGCTTTTGGAGAAAGGCTGCGAACATAGTAATGCTTGTAATAAATGTGATTCGCCATTTTGAGGTTTTATGTTCTTGTGAACATGTTTCAATCAAGTAAAATTTTTCAATTTCGTTCTGAAGATTTAATAAATTGTTTCTATTCTTGACAGAAAAGCACGGTCCAGTAGTAAATTATTCTCATGTGGATAACAACGTCGGTGATCATTTGTCCCTACAACTTTCAATAGAAACCCCTAAGCTAAGATAACTTTTGCAGCAGAGCTAATGTTTGCAAAAAATTTATCAAAAGTTTTGTTGATCTCTTTGCAGCCCAAATCCGATGAACTGAAATTGAAAACTTCTTGTCTGCCGTGTCTGCAAGTTGATCAAGTAAATCCTGACAAGCTGCCAGCACTTCTTTCAATTATTCACTATCAACATTCTCCACAATCTCACGGACACGTTTTGTGCGTGAGGAACCATTTTTTGTACAAGCTTGATGTACATTTTGCGATGAAAGTGAAGTGAGTAGAAACTTGGGAACTCTTTCTGACAGGCAACACACTTATATAATGTATTACAAATTTTCGCTCCATGAGCTTTTGCAATATTGTAGAACAATTGGGCTGCAATTTTGTTGCGGGGTTACAACGCCGTTTCTTGCAGTATAATGTGTCCAGCACACATGTGGCGAGCAATATGGGCCTTTACAACAAATTTTCTACATTTTTCACAGTTGACGGGTAGGTTTCGAACTTTTGTATTTCGTTTAGACTGGGTAATCTCTACTATGGAATGAGGAAAGATGTTTTTTAACTTCTGTCGAAAAGAATAAACTGAGACTAATAATATGATTTAACAACTGGCTCTCAAGTTTCGCAGAATTTCAAGGTGTTTTCATGACTAAATGGGAACAATATTTCTTTATATTATTACAAAACAAATTTTATTCTGAGTCGTCAAGCAATCACAGCAAAGTTTTGGACTTTGGTTAAATGCTACAGCCTTGATTAGTGTACAGTACGTCGGT
This sequence comes from Convolutriloba macropyga, assembly GCF_964194025.1. Lineage (NCBI taxonomy): Eukaryota > Metazoa > Xenacoelomorpha > Acoela > Convolutidae > Convolutriloba > Convolutriloba macropyga. The sequence continues at coordinate 37,732,624 of NC_134482.1, read as the reverse complement.
AAATTATGACAGTCCGGATTTGTTTACTTAATGCCTATACAGAATTTGTTTTCAAGCAATGAAAACAATCCAATTTTACCTCAGGTTAAATTTGGAGGAATTTCCGGAAAAAGCGACAGCTTTCATTCGTTTTGAGAGCTTCGGAAAAAACCCGACAGCCTTGATTTTTTTACCTAATGTCTAGAAAGAATTTATTTGTCAGCAATTTAGATAACCAAAAAAGTATTTGATTTTTTGTCTTAGAAGGACCTTCATATCTTTATTACGGAGTGTTCTCAACTCAACCCCAGTAATTATTAGAGGTAACTCACGTTTTGCTCAATAAGTTCAGTCTCTTCCTATGGTTGAGGCAATATACGAAAACAGTCCTGAATTTTTTGAAACTTTTCAAATTTTGAAACGTTTCAATTTGTTTTGAAAAGAATTTTTTGAAACGTTTCAAAACGTTTCAAATATACTATTTGCGACACAGAACCAAAATTAAAAAGTTCCGAAAAAAAGTAAGCATACGGTTATTATTCGTCTTTTGTTGATATCGATGGATGTGTTTTAGTTCCAGGCATTGGCATCTTTTTTTAGAATACAAATCGGGAATGCAATATCGTTTTTCTCCCTATGCTCCTGCGACGATACCCTGTCTCGTAAAATGCTTCATAATTCTTATTTTGACTACGGAGAAAAACATTGTTACTCGTGGTGCGATTGTTTTTAGCTTACATGTTGCTTTGGAGTATTTATGAAAGTTCAATCAAGTTTCAACGAACAAACTAAAAAAACAATTTCCTTTGCCTAGTCCTGTGAAAAGTCTGAAAAGTCTCTCATCCATTACTACTAAAAGTTCCAAAAAACCCGCTTCTATTATCCCCGATGTAACTATAAAACGGCTTTGTTAACTAACGACTGGTTGACATCCATCTTTTCTCTAAAACACTGTATATACGCTTTTAATTGGACAGGGAAGTTTTATACGTGAGAATTCAGCCTATCTACTAAACTTTCAGTTTTATAATAATTATAGTGTTGAAAAATGTGTAGCGGTAGAACGATTATTTCAATTTTACTCCATATGTTTGGCAAATGCTAGCAATTTAAATTCAATTACATCAGGTACAAATGGAAACTTACAGCTGTACAAATAGTGAGCAATATGGAGGCAAAAACAAACCACACAGTTGTGAGTCTGCTGATTGCAGAGAGACTGAACATCTCTTCTGTGCTCCATAATATCCATCATCATAAGAAATACAGTACATTGCTGTAAGTGAGTGAAGACGTCTTTATAGGCGGTCAGAAGTAGTGCTAATTGATCTGCAAAGTGTATTACGGGGTATGCGTATCGTTTTGCAAGCATCACCCAATGTAAATCAATAAAATCAGCTCGCGATGTATTCACAATTATGAAGCTGTAAACTGGTAAGTTTAAGGGATAACTGTCATCTGCATAAACCCCTCGAAACAAAAATTAGAGATGCTTGCACTTGTTAACTTGAATAAAAATTTGGTCTTCATCCATTAGTAAGCATTCACGGGCAGAACATTCATAGACAGAGTCAATGTCAACATTAGCTGAATTTTCTTCCAGGAAAAAAATTCAAAGTTGTTAGGCAAATCAGCATTAATTTTCAGTTCAACCATTAATGATGAATTTGTTAGTTTGGGATGAATAAAATGTGTCCCTTCTTGAGTGCTAGATAAATCAAAGACCATTATGAAGTGACGCCTATGTAGTGGTAGGGGATGACATTAATAGTTCCAATGAATGCATTGATATTGCGCAATGCAATAATCGTTCGCCTTATTGATTCTTTAGTAAAAATGAAGTTATTTTTCCAACTCCATTGAGCTGTCGCAAGAAATGTTTTTGTTTATACTTCATTGCAGCAATGCATTGCCTGAGTTCTTTTTCAATGGCTGCAAAAACAAATGAGGCAGCCATCTCTCAAACAAGAAGATTGGCTTAATCAATTTTCACTTCGTAATTTATTGCCGATGTCTCACTAATGGTAAAAAAACAATCTTGCAATTTTCGGGAAAAATGTCTCAGATTAACAGCACATACTAGATGTTTATCACAGGAAAAGAAGTCAACAGCGAGCTTTCCATAAAAAGTAATTTGTTCCGATTATCTCGCACTTTCCTGCCTTGCATCTCTTTACGCTGCAGCAATACCAACAGGGTTCGGCTCGTACTCATAAACTTGACTCATAAACCAGGTTTTCTTTGCATCGACTCCATGTTAAAATTATGTTTTGATAAAACTTTTTTGAGCATAGAGACCATTAGTTGAGGATAATTTTATTCCACATGCAGAAAAACTGCAGTCGGTGGGAAATGAATAATGAATATCGTTGACAAAATTTGCGGCATCCGCTGGGGTTGCATCATCAGCGTTATATCGCAAATCAGTTTCATCAGTATTTTATATTCGACATTTTATTTCCAAATCAGTTTTTTGCAGATAATTAAATTGTTGAGATAGCCTACAACTTCAAATTGAAGCAATGACCCAAAGGCAGATTAAAATGGTTCAGTTATTTGCTCGAATGATTGATCAAAGGTAACTAGGAAAGTACAAGGAGCTGTAAGTGGCTTTTGAGTGTATTACAATGTTAGTTCGCATTTTTCACTCTCGAGAAAAAATCCAGTCGACTCCTTGTTGGCTGTGGTTTTCGAAAAATGATTATTCGAGGTGAACTTTTTTCATAGCTTTGAGGTTTGTCAAACTGTTTTCTCCGACGTCTAATAGCTTGACGACCCCTTCTTATGCGTGATTGTATCAACACACTAAATTGCTTGCGCAATGTTTATGCTTCTCTGCTATTCAAAGCTTGCTTGGTCTACTTTTTTGTTTGTACTTCTATCAACTCATGTGAGCCCTGCACTAAAAAATCTCGGCCAAGTCTTTTCGTAGCAGGCCAAATCAATTTTCTTGTCTTCCGATACCTGCGGCAAGGGCTCCAAAAATACTTCCTCTTTCACGATATCAACCGGAGAACTGGGGAATTGATTGAGAAGCTTGGTTACTGTAGTAAATTTCCATTTTGCTTGTTTTTTGGAAATTTTACGATCACTATCATTTTATCTGTACCCGTAACTGGAACGAGTTTTCCGGATTCGTTTCCCAGCTCCTCTTTAATGTTTTGAACTTTAATAGAAAGTATGGGCTCGTAATCCAGAATGGTAAATGTCTTGTGATAGATGGGTGTAGCAGTGTTTATGCTTCCATTTCTCAAGCGTTTTTCGGATTCAATGATTTTAATAACCGGGGTTCCCACGTCACCACTATTCCGTTATTCTAAGATGTCTATGTAGACAAATATCAATTGGCAGACACAAGTAATGTCAACTGGGAAGTCGCTTTGGTGTCTGTCGAGAACTTTGTCTGACGTGTATCCAATATGAATGTATTCATCAAGAAAGTTCTCTTTTATACCCTTGAAGCCGAGAATACTAGAAACTTTTTCGTGTTCAAATGATAAACCTTCCTTCGCCCCAAACTTAAAAGCACTTTTTGAGTAATTTTGTCAAAACTGAAATCATGTTGCTTCAAGTGAGCAATTTGCACATTTTTCTTCATGAGCTGATCCAAGCTATTGTAAATGCCTTTGCGAAACTTTTTAAGGTGTCTGCTACGTTGATGTGATGCATCGAATTTGGCGACCGAGTTTATATAAACGACTATCAGCTTTGTAATTACGTTTTTGACTTTTGATTGAAACGATATTGAAGTTAGAGATAATTGCCATTCTTCTTCCAACATAAGTGGTTGAGCTATCTGTTTACGGAAATTTGCTATTGTGTTTTTTACCAAATTTTTCCGTTATTGCGTTGGATATTAAATCAATTGTGAGTTCTCTTCCAGTCTTCATTCTTCTCCTTCACATTTACTTTGACTAGCTCGGGCTCGCAAAACTTTCCTTCAATTTTTACGATGCTTGCATCCAAAAGATTATAAGTTGGTGGACTCATTGTGGCCATTCTGATGACTTAAAAACTTTTGGTATAATATTGAGTTTAAACTTTTCTGAACGTCTCGTCTGGTTTTGCAAAAAATACTACGTCAACCTACTCAAAATTGTCTTTGTTACAATTCATGTTGTCCAGGGCTAACGCAATTTAAAATGGCTCATGTTTTTTAGAAAATTTGTTAGAGGCTAATTTGTTAACAGTGTTTACACTGTAAGACCAAGTCCAATTTTCCTCGAGATATTTGTAAATGAGGTTTTCAGTGATCTTTTATTCCTCACTGCAATGCCGACTTGGTTTCTCTTTCAGTTGTATATAAATCAATGCCTTCTTTTTATCGCAAATTGTTTTGAAAAATTCTTTGAAATCTGTTTTTTTTATCAGTCCATCCTTTTTCTGGTTAATTAGTTGTTATCATCTTTTTGAACGCTTCAGAGCAATTGGTTGCCGACTTTCTTTTCATTGGCTGAACACGCAAGTAGCGTATTACACCAAAGGCATTCAGAAAACAATTGAATACCATGTTGTAATTTGCCACCTTCTCCATGTACGCTAAATTAACATACTCTGCTATTTAACTCTTGCTTGGTCTACTTTTTTGTTTGTACTTCTATCAACTCATGTGAGCCCTGCACTAAAAAATCTCAGCCATGTCTTTTCGTAGCAGGCCAAATCAATTTTCTTGTCTTCCGATACCTGCGGCAAGGGCTCCAAAAACACTTCCTCTTTCACGATCTCAACCGGAGAACTGGAGAATTGATTGAGAAGCTTGGTTACTGTAGTAAACTTCCATTTTGCTTGATTTTTGGAAATTTTACGATCACTATCATTTTATCTGTACCCGTAACTGGAACGAGTTTTCCGGATTCGTTTCTCAGCTCCTCTTTAATGTTTTAAACTTTAATAGAAAGTATGGGCTCGTAATCCAGAATGGTAAATGTCTGATGATAGATGGGTGTAGCAGTGTTTATGCTTCCTTTTCTCAAGCGTCTTTCGGATTCAATGATTTTAGTAACCGGGGTTCCCACGTCACCACTATTCTGTTATTCTATGATGTCTATGTAGACAAATATCAATTGGCAGACACAAGTAATGTCAACTGGGAAGTCGCTTTGGTGTCTGTCGAGAACTTTGTCTGACTTGTATCCAATATGAATGTATTCATCAAGAAAGTTCTCTTTTATACCCTTGAAGCCGAGAATACTAGAAACATTTTCGTGTTCAAATGATAAACCTTCCTTCGCCCCAAACTTAAAAGCAGTTTTTGAGTAATTTTTTCAAAACTGAAATCATGTTGCTTCAGATGAGCAGTTTGCACATTTTTCTTCATGAGCTGATCCAAGCTATTCTGAACGTCTCGTCTGGTTTTGCAAAATATACTACGTCGCCCTACTCAAAATTGTCTTTGTTACAATTCATGTTGTCCAGGGCTAACGCAATTGAAAATGGCTCATGTTTTTTAAAAATTTTGTTAGAGGCTAATTTGTCAACAGTGTTTACACTGTAAGACCAAGTCCAATTTTCCTCGAGATATTTGTAAATGAGGTTTTTCAGTGATCTATTATTCCTCACTGCAATGCCGACTTGTTTTCTCGTTCAATTGTATATAAATCAATGCCTTCTTTTTATCGCAAATTGTTTTGAAAACTTCTTTGAAATCTGTTTTTTTTATTAGTCCATCCTTTTTCTGGTTAATTATTTGTTATCATCTTTTTGAACGCTTCAGAGCAATTGGTTGTAGACTTTCTTTTCATTGGCTGAACACGCAAGTAGCCTATTACAACATCAAAGGCATTCAGAAAACAATTGAATACCACGTTGTAATTTGCCACCTTCTCCATGTACGCTAAATTAACATACTCTGCTATTTTACGCTTGCTTGGTCTACTTTTTTGTTTGTACTTCTGTCAACTTATGTGAGCCCTGCACTAAAAAATCTCAGCCAAGTCTTTTCGTAGCAGGCCAAATCAATTTTCTTGTCTTCCGATACCTGCGGCAAGGGCTCCAAAAACACTTCCTCTTTCACGGTATCAACCGGAGAACTGGAGAATTGATTGAGAAGCTTGGTTACTGTAGTAAACTTCCATTTTGCTTGATTTTTGGAAATTTTACGATTACTATCATTTCATCTGTACCCGTAACTGGAACGAGTTTTCCGGATTCGTTTCTCAGCTCCTCTTTCATGTTTTAAACTTTAGTAGAAAGTTTGGGCTCGTAATCCAGAATGGTAAATGTCTGGTGATAGATGGGTGTAGCAGTGTTTATGTTTCCATTTCTCAAGCGTCGTTCGGATTCAATGATTTTAATAACCGGGGTTCCCACGTCACCACTATTTTGTTATTCTATGATGTCTATGTAGACAAATATCAATTGGCAGACACAAGTAATGTCAACTGGGAAGTCGCTTTGGTGTCTGTCGAGAACCTTGTCTGACTTGTATCCAATATGAATGTATTCATCAAGAAAATTCTCTTTTATACCCTTGAAGCCGAGAATACTAGAAATTTTTTCGTGTTCAAATGATAAACCTTCCTTCGCCCCAAACTTAAAAGCAGTTTTTGATTAATTTTGTCAAAACTGAAATCATGTTGCTTCAAGTGAGCCATTTGCACATTTTTCTTCATGAGCTGATGCAAGCTATTGTAAATGCATTTGCGAAACTGTTTAAGGTGTCCGCTATGTTGATGTGGGGCATCGAATTTGGCGACCGAGTTTATATAAACGACTATCAGCTTTGAAATTACGTTGTTGACTTTTGATTGAAAAGATATTGAAGTTAGTGATAATTGCCATTCTTCTTCCAACATAAGTGGTTGAGCTAACTGTTTACGGAGTTTTGCTATTGTGTTTTTACCAAATTTTTCCGTTATGGCGTTGGATATTAAATCAATTGTGAGTTCTCTTCCAGTCTTCATTCTTCTCCTTCACATTTACTTTGACTAGCTAGGGCTCGCAAAACTTTTCTTCAATTTTTACAATGCTTGCATCCAAAAGATTATAAGTTGGTGGACTCATTGTGGCCATTCTGATGACACACTTTTGGTATAATATTGAGTTTAAACTTTTCTGAACGTCTCGTCTGGTTTTGCAAAATATACTATGTCACCCTACTCAAAATTGCCTTTGTTACAATTCATGTTGTCCAGGGCTAACGTAATTTAAAATGGCTCATGTTTTTTAGAAAATTTGTTAGAGGCTAATTTGTTAACAGTGTTTACACTGTAAGACCAAGTCCAATTTTCCTCGAGATATTTGTAAATGAGGTTTTCAGTGATCTTTTATTCCTCACTGCAATGCCGACTTGTTTTCTCTTTCAGTTGTATATAAATCAATGCCTTCTTTTTATCGCAAATTGTTTTGAAAACTTCTTTGAAATCTGTTTTTTTTAACAGTCCATCCTTTTTCTGGTTAATTAGTTGTTATCATCTTTTTGAACGCTTCAGAGCAATTGGTTGCAGGCTTTCTTTTCATTGGCTGAACACGCAAGTAGCGTATTACAACATCAAAGGCATTCAGAAAACAATTGAATACCATGTTGTAATTTGCCACCTTCTCCATGTACGCTAAATTAACATACTCTGCTATTTAACTCCTGCTTGGTCTACTTTTTTGTTTGTACTTCTATCAACTCATGTGAGCCCTGCACTAAAAAATCTCAGCCATGTCTTTTCGTAGCAGGCCAAATCAATTTTCTTGTCTTCCGATACCTGCGGCAAGGGCTCCAAAAACACTTCCTCTTTCACGATATCAACCGGAGAACTGGAGAATTGATTGAGAAGCTTGGTTACTGTAGTAAACTTCCATTTTGCTTGATTTTTGGAAATTTTACGATCACTATCATTCTATCTGTACCCGTAACTGGAACGAGTTTTCCGGATTCGTTTCTCAGCTCCTCTTTAATGTTTTAAACTTTAATAGAAAGTATGGGCTCGTAATCCAGAATGGTAAATGTCTGATGATAGATGAGTGTAGCAGTGTTTATGCTTCCATTTCTCAAGCGTCTTTCGGATTCAATGATTTTAGTAACCGGGGTTCCCACGTCACCACTATTCTGTTATTCTATGATGTCTATGTAGACAAATATCAATTGGCAGACACAAGTAATGTCAACTGGGAAGTCGCTTTGGTGTCTGTCGAGGACTTTGTCTGACTTGTATCCAATATGAATGTATTCATCAAGAAAGTTCTCTTTTATACCCTTGAAGCCGAGAATACCAGCAACTTTTTCGTGTTCAAATGATAAACCTTCCTTCGCCCCAAACTTAAAAGCAGTTTTTGAGTAATTTTGTCAAAACTGAAATCATGTTGCTTCAAGTGAGCAGTTTGCACATTTTTCTTCATGAGCTGATCCAAGCTATTCTGAACGTCTCGTCTGGTTTTGCAAAATATACTACGTCGCCTTACTCAAAATTGTCTTTGTTACAATTCATGTTGTCCAGGGCTAACGCAATTGAAAATGGCTCATGTTTTCAAAAATTTTGTTAGAGGCTAATTTGTTAACAGTGTTTACACTGTAAGACCAAGTCCAATTTTCCTCGAGATATTTGTAAATGAGGTTTTTCAGTGATCTATTATTCCTCACTGCAATGCCGACTTGGTTTCTCTTTCAATTGTATATAAATCAATGCCTTCTTTTTATCGCAAATTGTTTTGAAAACTTCTTTGAAATCTGTTTTTTTATTAGTCCATCCTTTTTCTGGTTAATTATTTGTTATCATCTTTTTGAACGCTTCAGAGCAATTGGTTGTAGACTTTCTTTTCATTGACTGAACACGCAAGTAGCCTATTACAACATCAAAGGCATTCAGAAAACAATTGGATACCACGTTGTAATTTGCCACCTTCTCCATGTACGCTAAATTAACATACTCTGCTATTTAACGCTTGCTTGGTCTACTTTTTTGTTTGTACTTCTATCAACTCATGTGAGCCCTGCACTAAAAAATCTCAGCCAAGTCTTTTCGTAGCAGGCCAAATCAATTTTCTTGTCTTCCGATACCTGCGGCAAGGGCTCCAAAAACACTTCCTCTTTCACGATATCAACCGGAGAACTGGAGAATTGATTGAGAAGCTTGGTTACTGTAGTAAACTTCCATTTTGCTTGATTTTTGGAAATTTTACGATCACTATCATTTCATCTGTACCCGTAACTGGAACGAGTTTTCCGGATTCGTTTCTCAGCTCCTCTTTCATGTTTTAAACTTTAATAGAAAGTTTGGGCTCGTAATCCAGAATGGTAAATGTCTGGTGATAGATGGGTGTAGCAGTGTTTATGCTTCCATTTCTCAGGCGTCTTTCGGATTCAATGATTTTAATAACCGGGGTTCCCACGTCACCACTATTATGTTATTCTATGATGTCTATGTAGACAAATATCAATTGGCAGACACAAGTAATGTCAACTGGGAAGTCGCTTTGGTGTCTGTCGAGAACCTTGTCTGACTTGTATCCAATATGAGTGTATTCATCAAGAAAGTTCTCTTTTATACCCTTGAAGCCGAGAATACTAGAAATTTTTTCGTGTTCAAATGATAAACCTTCCTTCGCCCCAAACTTAAAAGCAGTTTTTGAATAATTTTGTCAAAACTGAAATCATGTTGCTTCAAGTGAGCAATTTGCACATTTTTCTTCATGAGCTGATCCAAGCTATTGTAAATGCATTTGCGAAACTTTTTAAGGTGTCCGCTACGTTGATGTGAGGCATCGAATTTGGCGACCGAGTTTATATAAACGACTATCAGCTTTGAAATTACGTTGTTGACTTTTGATTGAAAAGATATTGAAGTTAGTGATAATTGCCATTCTTCTTCCAACATAAGTGGTTGAGCTAACTGTTTACGGAGTTTTGCTATAGTGTTTTTACCAAATTTTTCCGTTATTGCGTTGGATATTAAATCAATTGTGAGTTCTCTTCCAGTCTTCATTCTTCTCCTTCACATTTACTTTGACTAGCTCGGGCTCGCAAAACTTTCCTTCAATTTTTACAATGCTTGCATCCAAAAGATTATAAATTAGTGGACTCATTGTGGCAATTCTGATGACTTAAACACTTTTGGTATAGCATTGAGTTTAAACTTTTCTGAACGTCTCGTCTGGTATTGCAAAAAATACTACGTCACCCTACTCAAAATTGTTTTTGTTACAATTCATGTTGTCCAGGGCTAACGCAATTTAAAATGGCTCATGTTTTTTGAAAATTTTGTTAGAGGCTAATTTGTTAACAGTGTTCACACTGTAAGACCAAGTCCAATTTTCCTCGAGATATTTGTAAATGAGGTTTTTCAGTGATCTATTATTCTTCTCTGCAATGCCGACTTGGTTTCTCTTTCAGTTGTATATAAATCAATGCCTTCTTTTTATCGCAAATTGTTTTGAAAACTTCTTTGAAATCTGTTTTTTTATCAGTCCATTCTTTTTCTGGTTAATTAGTTGTTATCATCTTTTTGAACGCTTCAGAGCAATTGGTTGCAGACTTTCTTTTCCTTGGCTGAACACGCAAGTAGCGTATTACAACATCAAAGGCATTCAGAAAACAATTGAATACCATGTTGTAATTTGCCACCTTCTCCATGTACGCTAAATTAACATACTGGATTTCGTTTATTCTGCATGCAACAACTGTCTCGGGAAAATTTTTTTGGAATATTGATGATTTGTGAAAGGAGTTTTTGATTGAAGGTAGAACAAAACTTTATGTCGATATAGACCACTCGCGTTTAGCAGATTTGCTATACTTCAAAATGCTGCATTACCTTTAGTGTAAAGTTTATCCAAACACTTAGCGTCGTTGGAAGTAATTTTTCCGAGAACCGGGGTTAAATTTCTTCTTCCTTCACACTGCTCTCATCGTTGCTAGCGGTTTTTGTTTTTTGGTCTCCCTGGACTTGTGTCCTCATATTCTGATTGGCCGTCTTCCAGTAATGTAAATCTCTCCTCGGTCGACGATAAGAGAAATTGTTTTGGTGGTAAGACGACTGCTGACGTCTAGTAAAGCAAGTACACTGAAATGATCGATTGTTTTTTTTTTGGTTGGCTGTTGTAGATCATTGAAAAAGTTGGCAGCAATTAATTCTGTGCCTGATTCATCAGTTTTGAGTCTTTTCATTGTGTCGAAAGATAAAAACTTAGATATTAGTATTGGGGTAGCTTTTTCACGTTCTGGTTCTTTAAAATATTTAACTTCTCCTAAGATTCGATGGCTGACCTTTATTTTTTCGATTGTAACAAATTTCTCCTCGCTTGTTTCTTCTTCTTTCACTTCTACATCTGTTTGTTGACCCATGTCTTACAGAGCAGCAGGTGTTGGTTATGGACACTTGTTCCTCTGAAGGAGTGAAATTTTTTTTGCTTTGTCTAGAACGTTTTTGTTAAAAGCAGCTGCGAAAATTGCGAAAGCTCTTCTGTACACATCTGACGGGGTATCAAACTCTTCAGTGAGCATTTATTTCCAGTAAGTTGCGCAGGGCTGTGCATTTATTCGAATCCACCTAATGCCTCTAGGTGGTTTAAATAACTGTGTTCTTTGAGTTTTACCGACTTTTCTGTCTCAAATTTTGCGGAAGACCTTTTCGAACTCTCTCAAACTGTTTTTGTCGATCGGCACGTTACCAGAAAGCACGTTCACTGCATATTCACTCCAAATGCAAATGAATTTCATTTTGGTTTTTATAATATTTCCCCTCCTTGAGCATAAGCAAGTGTTTCCTTTTCATTTGCAATTGGTGTGATGACTGCTTCCCGTGCAGGAATCTAAAAAATTGAAGGGTTAAATCCATAATTTGTGATGCAAACCGTAAACCTTGACTAGTTTTGGAATATAGATCAATAATCAATTGCCCGAATGACTCAGTTGTTGCTAATTTGTTTGCATCTTTTAGTAACTGGAGAGAATTCAACTGCTTTCCCAGGTCTTCAATCTGATCATTGTCACGTAAATCTTTGAATAGTTTTATTTGAGTTGTTTTCAAGTCAATTACTCTCGACCACTCGCTTTAATGAAATAAATTATGCTTCAAATATATAACATGAAGTTTGCGATGACGTCCGGACGTAGGTATTTTGACGAATCCTTTTAATTAAAATTTTTTCGCAAGGGTCATCAGATATAAGAAATTTGGAAAATTTTTTAGAAATTTTAAACCCCGAGTACTTTATGAATTCAATCTGTGGAGTTTTTCCCGGCATATATCTGAAAAGCGCCGGGAACTTCTTATAAAAATAGTTAAATTTTTGGAGCCGTGGGTAAAAAGTTTATCCCATTAGCATTCGGAACATTAGCTCAATTTTGCCGGAATTGCTTGCTCCAACAATTGACAAAAACATCCTGTCACGTGTCAGAATCAGTTTGTTAAGAGTTTTCCGTTTTGCGAAAATAACCAACTAAGCTGGACAACAATGCAATCCAAATTAACTTTTCTTCACTACTTTCTGATAAAGGAAAAAACATAGTGAAGCAAAGGATGATCATCAGTACTTTGATGTTGGCTTGAGCAAACAATAATACTTCAGACCTTGGCACTGATGAGTTTGAACAGAAAAGCCATGGAAATCTCTCCTTGTTGTTTCCATCAAACAATAGACTGCTGATGCCAGAATCAGATTCGTCCCTTTGACGCATTTATAAAAACTCTCTTTGATGTCTCTTTGATGTATTGATAAATACAAAAGATATATATGAATTTTAGCCAGTGTTATCAATGGGTAACTTTTTCACGTACCAGAAATCAAGCAAACTGAAACCTATAACATGACATTTTATCTCTAGTTTGAAACAAACAGTTGATGAGTCAGTTTCTATATACGATGGTTCACTTAACACTTTTTGAACACATTGGTGTTCCAGCGCATGCGATCTTAACTCATCTGGCATCTCTTTCAGAGTAAGCTCACGTTCTGGCGGCAATTTTTTTAACCTAAGGGGAAGAAATTTTTTTTGTCCATTGTTTTCATCGAAGGTTTTGCGCTCTTTTGAGGGCAACGGTGGCTTCTCGGTTTTTCTGTTTGTAGCCCAATTTAAATTGATTCTCCTGTTTGCGAGTTCTTTTTATATTTTCACCTACAATTGAGAAAGATAGAAATTGTCTATCACTGGACGAAAAGCCCTCAAGTTGTCAAACTCGATTGGAGTTAGTGATAATGTTGCAAGGAACCGTTTAGCTGCTGTGCTGTACAGCGAGTTGTAGCGGGGTTGTTGCGCAACGCTTTGTCTGGAGTTTAAAAAGTTTGCACGCTTCGGTTGATAAACTGAATAGTTTGTCTGTATTGTTACACTAGGATCTTGAGCTCTGTTGAATGTGACTGTGACTTGATCTTCAAGAGGATTCAATTAAGTATTTATCTTAAAGCTGTCTGACAGATAGGGGGTCAGTTTTCCCGTCTCTTCCCTGTGCATCACTTTTTGTCCAATGGGAAATTACTCTTGCTTTACGTTCTGCACAATGAGAGAATACTTGACCGTCTACTGCTAACAATTGCAGGAGATGATTGAAGGAAGCAACTGTTTCCTCTGGAAAAATCTCCCAAATGGCGTGACAGTTTATTGTAGATTGTAAATCGTTTGCTGAACAGCTCGCAGAGGAGCTCGCATTTTTCGCTGCTTTTGAACAAAACAGATTTAGGGCAAATGGGAAACTGACATTCAGACAAATTGTTTTCAAGTCGCTATATGGTGTATCATCGTTGTCCCAATCATAGCCGTGAAGGTTTTTTTGTTAGCCAAAAAATGGTTTGTCGATTGTGTGCCGGTACTTTTGCCAAGCTGACTGGATGTTTAAAAAGCATTTTGTTGAAATAACTGCAATAAAAACTGAAATCTTTTATAATTAAACCAATTGACTTTAATTTGAACCCTTCGACATCGAGAAAAACTACATTTGCCGATTTGCTACCAAACTTTTCTAGCAATGCAATTCACAAAATAAATGTGGGTGAACAAATTTTACTGATAGAATGAACTGTATTTCTGTCAAATGACCAAAAAGACATTTGTTTACTGGTGAGAAGCGGAAAACGTGAACATATCCAGAACTTAATTTCTACAACCTTGAATGAAACCAGTTGCGTCAAGCAATGCTGCATGAAGTCGTAAAACTTGGCTATAGATCAGTAAAGTGTCCAGTCGTGAATTGTCAAATGCAATTAAACCATCATAGGGTCATCACATTCATAGCCAATTTCTCCGTCATTTTTAGGATCTAATAATGCGCAAGCTGCAACAAAATATAATTGACGATGTGATATGTTCCTCTAAGAAGTAAAGTTACCTCTCATTAATATTGTTTTTCGTGTTTGAGCTTAATGTCTTTTATTGCAATCGTATTCATTACTAAATACAAAATAAACACCTGGCCTCGCAGCTTGATCTCTTTGTTTTTTTATATTTGATTGGGTGTCAACTTAAATTAAGTCTTCTGCTCTGATTGGTCGAAATCACTTGTGAATTTTTCTGACACTGAACATGTTTGAAAAACAGTTCATCTTTTTCCCTCTTATTGCTTCAAAGAGTCGAGACTTTACTAGTTTAAATGTCCGAATTAAGGATAGTCAATTTATCTTTGATTTTGTCTATAATATGTACGCATTTGTGAGAGTAGTTGTGTATGTTTACAAGTGTGTACATACTTATACAAAAAATTGTTTCCTTTTTCAAACCTGCGTTCGAGTGCGGGTATGTACGTTTATATGTTTTTATGCGGGTATGTATTTGTATATGTATGTATGTAT
>NC_134482.1:37655935-37708435 GCF_964194025.1 Convolutriloba macropyga | reverse complement strand
CTCCCTAGGGGTCAAAACTTTCGATATTTGAAAAAATTGTGTCCGACTATTGTTTTTACTGACAAAGCATGTTTCATAATATTTCTAATATATTGGAGACAAAGAACAACAATTTGGATAAGTTACCAGCAATCGAATTGTGAAATACAATTTTCTTCCGATCAGCAAGTCTGGACTTCAGTGGTGTTGCTTGTCCGATGTTAAAGAGCGTTTCGTCGTCCGAGTTGATCATCGTGAGCTTTGATTGAAACTTATTCGCAGTTCTTTCCAAACTGGAAATTGAAAAAAGCGACTGAATTGAAGCGCTAGAATGTGCAAACTGCGAATTTTGAATGTTTGAGTAGTGTATAGATGGAAGAAGCTGGTCCGAGGGGTGGTGACCCACATGTTTCAGCTTGTAGCTCAAGATAGGTTGTAGCAGTTTAAAATCATTTTGGTCACCATTGAATTATTGTAGCAATTTAAAACGATAGGTATTAGATTTTACATGTATTCACATTAGAGTTATGGGAGCAATTTATAAAGATAGGTAATAGATTTCTGCGTTCCCTATATTCATACATAGTATCCCTCCGTTGAAAATATAGTCAGCTATTTTATACTACTTGCTTGTTTCGTGGGCACAAAATAGTTGAATTGAAATTGAATTATGATATAGCTAGGTAATTTCTTCAATAAAACCACCGTTTCGCTTCTCCTGCTGTTGAAATTAGCAACAAAATAATGAACGTTATAAGATAAAAATTTATTGCATGAATTTGCTGTGAAGCTTTTTTAACATTATGGTTTCTGTAATTTAACAGCTCAAAAGGCAAAATGGCAAACTGGACTGAACTAGAGCAGTTTTTTACCTACATAAATAACGCAGCTATAGGACTCTTGTGCTCACCATACGAGGAACATTGGAAAATTTTCTGAATTTTTTTCTTCGAGAACAGGAATTATCAGTGGAGCAAGAACATGAAATAGTTTGAGTAGATTTTCGTTCGTAAGAGATCTTGAGTCTATATTTTGTGATGATTCAGACCAAAAAAATATTTTCAATCAGACTTTCATGTGTTGTCGAACGCAGAGGTAACGTGCTCTCTAAGGATCACATAATCTCCTAAGGAATGCGATAGCTAAATCATAAGGACTCAATTGCTTAATGTTCGCACAAAAACTAAGTGAGGGGCAAAACCGTCGTCTCATACCTCGAGGCAGATTATGCGGAAACATTTGTTAATTACTTCCAACTGTTTGATCAGAAGGCAAAAAGAGGGATTGGAAAAGTTGGTTCTTCGTTTTCCAAAAATATGAGTTTTTCAAAACGCATAAAAACAATCAATTCTCCTAAGTGTTGCCATAAGTCTTCGTTCCTTGATTTTTATAATCTATCGAAAGCGGGTTGAATGACTTAATCTGCAGTTTTTTCCAGAATTTTTGCAAAAATAGCGAAGTCATTACATTGAAGTGTTAATTATTTAATTCCCTTTTTTTATTTCTTTGATGGTGGTTCAACTGCTGCGTGCTACCAAACCGACAGAAAACAATTAGACAAAAACTGACAGAATCCGAATGCTTTTTGTTCAAAATTTGAGAACACGATCGTGATTTTCTACCAAAAACCACAAAAAACAGATTTCCAATTAAATTTTTTTGGTACAATTTGTAACTAAATAAAAAACTGAGCATCACGGAAGGTCTGGGTATAGTATTTCTAATAACTCAGCAAGGTGCCTATTTTTGCGTAGCTTATTGAATCCAAAATCAGGCTTTGCAAACCTTTAATCATTGAGGTCATTTTCTTTGCAAAAAAAGACATGAAAAAGGACGTAAAATAAGCTCAAAGTTATCTTCAAATTTATAAAGGTATGAAAGAAAAAGTAACCTTAATTTGCTTTTAAGGGATTACATAGCAATCACCTGTAAAATAGATTTCAAATACTTTTTTAAACAATTACTGGAAATTCAAGAGAAAGACATCTTACGTTTCAAAAGAACTATAATGTTTTATTGGGGCATTATTTACTATACCAACTATTGTTTAATAGTATACATCAAAAAGTATAACCGTTTGACTGTCTCTATTGCACAAAAAGGCTAATTTATAGGCATCAATATACGTTTTTGTGTAATTAATGGGGTTAATTGAGCCAAACGGTCCATTTTAACCCAATTCCTCTAAGCGTAGTCTATAACGTGTGGGTGGATTTTTGGACGTTTTTTTAATGTGCATATAATTTGATAATTTTCCCCCTAAAACACCTCACAATTTATCATACAGGGATCAAATCCGATTTCCCAGTATTCATAAAAAACAAAAACATAGTGCTAATTGTGGTTATAATATTTTTGATTGCCCCTTTAGTCAATTCGGTCAAAATTACTTTCAGAGTATCAATAACACTTTCAAAAACTTAATGATATCCATTGTATTGTATTCCGTCCCCATACGCATTCAAAATCATTAATAATTACGGGCGTCTACTGGTACCACATTTTGAGTGAGTTTTCTCGTTTTTATTACCAGATTTCACTTTTCCTGTTACAATACATTGTGCGTGTGAAACATACTTTTTAATTTCTATGCTTATGAGAATGAAGTTGAAAAATTGTCTTTCACCACAAAACACCATTGACGGAAGCGCGTTGTGCCGAACATTAATGGGGGCATAATAGCTCGTTTTAGTATAATCGCAACAGGTTAATTCGTGAAACTGAGCGGCAAAATGACTGAAAGCCTTTTAAATGTCCTAAATTTAAATGCTTCAAATTTTTTGTTATAGGCCCTTTCAGCAGAACTTTATCCTACTTTTGATTTTAAGGCTCTAAGTTGCTTTGTGGAAACCACTTTCACAAAAATTAGGCGCTTTGCGCATTGCCGCATTGACAGAAGTCGGCACCTGAAAGCGTCAGCCAATTTCTTGGGAAGTAAATTTGTCGGTACCGGTCGATGCTCGTAATGATAAATCTCTAGCAATCATACAAGGACCGTAGAAAGAAATAGCTTAGCGTATGACATCACACACACACACACACATATATATACATATATATATATATAATATATATATATATATATATATTATATATATATATATATATATATATATATATATATATATATATAAATATAAATATATATATATATATATATATATATATATATATATACATGTATATATATATATATATATATATATATATATATTTTATATATATATATATATATATATATATATATATATGTGTGTGTGTGTGTGTGTGTGTGTGTGTGTGTGTGTGTGTGTATTGATCCCAATCTGTATGCAAAGAATTGGCAACACGGGCACTCGGTCCACTTTAATTAGTAGGGACGCGGTCTCACAACGCTGGCTTTTGTTTTCCCGTTGCTGCTGACAGGCACTGCTATTCGATATTCATGATTCCTAATGATATATAGCTGCTGTTACTTTGGCCGCCTTAGGAACTTTGTGAGATTTATTTGACTATTGAATTAATAAAGGATTACATTGGTTTAGTATAAATTAATCAGTTTGCAGTTTCTAGTTTTTGTTAAATTGACTGTTCTTCACGATTTCTGATGTTGTTATGGCTGAATACTTGCCTGACTTTTCTCAACCGTGTCGAATCAGTATCAGGCACAGATGGTAAATAGTGCACATATAGGCAAATAATCCACCGGGCATCAATGTTGATGACATCGCCGGCCCCATTTGCAGGGTTGCAAAGAATAGTCGGCTTCCGTAAAGACGATGCTTTGTTAGGTAAAAAACTTTGTAGCCAATAAAATAATTCCGATAAAAAAACTGAGGGGAGAAAAAGATGGTAACAAGAGATAACAAAGCAAATAATTTTCAAAATCGGCGTTTCTAACTGACGGAACGGGTAAAGGCAAAAAATTGCAGTACCCGAAAATTGCGACACCAGCGGAAAAAGCTAAAGCGGAGGTTGCTGCGGTGTAGCAACTTTCTACACAGCGCAAAAAAATCGAGATTCCTACCTGTTGCGGCCTGTACCTACCTGTACCTAACTATAACCACTCAAGCGTGACGGACCTTTTAACGTACTGGATTTTTTAAATCGTATGTTGATCGACAAGTAAGTGATGTGACTGCACATTAACGATAGTGTAGATTTCTGCAGGAGGAATTTATGGAAGCTGAGTGCTAAAATGACGTGAATTTGTCCGTTGAATGTGAATGTAGTTTACTCTTCAGAGATTTTACTTAACGGGGAGAACGGGGCGGATCTTTTCACCGTATGCAGTCTTTATTTTGACAGACCGAACTACTTTATCCGAGCCTGGATACACTTCAATTACCTTTGCTAGAGGCCAGAGATCACGAGGTGTGAAATCTTCCAAAATTCAGACTAAGTCGTGAACTTTTAAATTCTGATTTACTTTATGCCATTTAGAGCGTTTCTGCTGGTTAGGGAGATACTCTCTAATAAATCGGTTCCAAAAATGTTGGGCTAGAATTTGTGATGTTTTCCAAGATTTAGTAGCTGCTACTTTGCTTTGAGAGAAGACTCCTGAAGGGAGATTGATTGAGGGTCTACCCAAAAGGAAGTGATTTGGCGTTAAAGGGAGTGGATCGTTTATATCGCTAGAAACATTTGTCAATGGTCGCGAATTCATGTTGGACTCAATTTCACAAGTGAATGTCGACAGCGTTTCGTCTGTTAGCGTTCTTGAGCCAATGACTTAGCAGAGGGAGAGTTTGAAAACTTGAACTAATCTTTCCCAGCTGCCGTCAAAATGTGGAACCAGAGGGGGGTTAAATTTCCAATTGATATCTACGTCTAAGATGTGGAGCTTAGATGCAAATTCTCGCGAGGATCTGAGAGCTTCTATTCCTTTTCTCAATTCGGAACAAGAGCCGACAAAAGATTTTCCGTTGTCAGAATAAAATATTTTTGATTTCCCGCGGCGGCTAATGAATCTGCGGATGCAACTCATTGTAGAATCTAGAGAAAGACTTTCAGAAACTTCCAAATGAACGGCTCTTACAACTAAGCTTGAAAATAGAAGGATATAACGGGTAGCAAATTTACCACACTGTTTTATAGGAAAAGGACCTATGAAGTCCAGGCCTGTTGTGGCAAACGCAAAGTGATTTTGTAGCGGTAAACGTTCACTGGGCAGATCTGACATCTGAGGTGGACTAATTTCTTGAGCCATTCTTCGGCAGGGAATGCACTGACGTATTGTTTGTCTAACGACAGCTCGGCATTTCAGAATCCAATATTATTCCATTAGAAAGGAACGTGTTTGTTCAACACCAGAGTGACTATTCACCACGTGAGTGTTTTTGATGAGGAGCTTAACGATTGGGTTAACCCCGTCTAAGATTAACGGATGGCGAGCAGTTTCTAAGACCATTGCCTTAGACAGCCGACCTTTGGCGCGGAGTTCATTTTTTTCGTTAACAAAAGGACAGAGTGTCTTTAGAGGGCTCGACGAAAGTATCTCCTTGCCTTTTTGTAAAGACAAAATCTCACTTCCAAAGTTCTGGCTTTAAGCAACGCCGATGAGGTACTTGTAAACCAGTGTGTGATGTGCGAGCGATAAGCTACTGCTCTGTTTTTTCAAGCGATCGAGGAAGAAGAAGCAGTATGCTGCAACTCTAACCAGACGATTCCAATTGCTGAAGCGTGCAATGTCGATGGGACATTGAATTGCTGAGTGCAGATCGGTTTGCAACGCATGAACGATAAGAACGTTTGAATTTTGTGCTTTCAAGATGTCCTGACTTGGCCAGTCACTTTTTGGTAACTGTAGAAAGAAGGACCGTTGAGCCATCGAGAACTGCAGTCCATCTCTTTAACTTCATAGCCTTCTGAGCCATCATCGGCTGGATTGTCAGCTGAGGTGATGTAATTCCAGTCATGTGCTGTTGATACATCAAGTATCTTCGCCAACCTGTTAGCAACAAATATGCGATGACGTATCTCTGGGGTTCTGAGCCAATAAAGAACTGTTGTACTATCGGGCCAGAAAACTTTTTCATTAATGTGATTGTCGTGCTCTTCTGTCACGAATTGTGCGAGCAGAGCTGCGTAGACGGCGGCTTGCAACTCGAGATTTGGAATTGTCATTCTTTTGATTGGAGCTACGCGGGCTTTTCCCATGATGAATTTCACTTGAACGGTTTCATCAACGTATTCAATCCTAAGATACGAAATTGCTGAGAGTGCATACTCCGACGCGTCTGAGAATGTATGGAGAGCTGTTTCCTTTATTGCTTTGTTAATGAATAAACAGCGAGGTATTGAAATTTCGCGGAATTCCCGTAGTTCGTTTTGCAGCTGAGTTAGATCTGCAAATTCATTGAGGTCCAATGGTTTGTCCCATTTTGGTCCATGATTCCAGGCGGCCTGTAGACTTTTACGAACTCGGATGGTGAGCGGTGCTATAAAACCTAGGGGGTCGAAAATGGATGCGACCAACCGCAGAAGTTTTCTTTGGGTTACCATAGTGTTATCCAAGGGAAACTTCTTGAAAAGTTTCTTCTCGATTACATAAGTGTCTGTTTTTGCATTCCACGGTAATCCGAGGACCTTTTGAATTTGAGTCAAAGCTTCGTTTGTGTTTAAAAGTTGATCCCTACTGACTTGTTGCAAAAATGCAGCCGAATTAGAATTCCACTTGGTGAGGTTAAAACCCCCAAGAGACAGGCAAGCTTTAGTGCTGCTCATTATGTTTACAGCTTTTTCAACGTCGTCAGTGGAATTATACAAATCGTCCATGTAGATATTGCGTTCAACAATATGGGAAACCTCAGGAAAACGTTTCTGATTATCTATTGCAGAGCGACGTAGAGCGTACGATGCAATGCAAGGTGATGACGTTGCACCAAATATGTGGCTAGTGTATTCATATTCTTCTATTTTGCCGTTGTGATCCCACAAGAAACGAAGATATGAACGGTCTGAAGGAGCAACTTTGACTTGCATAAACATTTGCTCAATGTCAGCGGATATTGCGATATGACTTTCTCTGAAACGCAAAATAATCCCAACAAGATTGCTGAGCAAATCCGGGCCTTTCAACATATTTGAGTTGAGAGATTGGCCTTGAAGGATGCTTCAGTCGCCCATCAAATTTTTCCGGACTTATTTTCGTTTGAGACCGGATGATGAGGTAGATAAGAAACTGACTTTGTGTTGTCGGCACAAGGATCAATTTTTACAACATATCCGTTTTGCAAGTCCTTTTGCAAAGTCTCTTCATTTTTTTTCTTAATACTGGCTTTGTGGAAAGTTTTGCTTTTAGCTGCTTCAACTGTTTCTCAGCGAGCCATCTGTTATTCGGCAATTTTGCGTTCTCTTTCCACAAGAGACCAACTTCTTAATGACCATCCTTGAATCTGGTTGTGGATTGTAAAATTTCCAAAGACTTTTCATCGTTCTTGGACAGTGCTTTTTTCTTGGATGCAATGCTATAGTTTTCGATCTTCATCCAATCCTGAACTTTGGTGAAAAGTTCGTTGTCCAATTGGCCATGGGAACAAATTTGGGTTTTGAGAACTGGATTTTGCTCGTCTGCAATTATGTTGGTCTTTCCGGCACAAGTCCAACCTAATGGTGTCTTGACAGCCCAAGGTGTGTTTTTCGGGCCTTTAACTATCTCATTGTAGTGGATTAGTTCGAGGTTATCAGTTCCAATGATTATACACACTTGATTTTGTTTGACTTTTGGATACGTGATGTGTTTAAGGTGATCAAACTTACTGGTCAAACTTAAGGTGATCAAAGTTTGTTCAGCTCACTGGATTTAACTGGTGTCATATTGAGCTCTGGTACTGCTAGCACATCAATTGAAACTACTGAGCTATTCTGAGATCTGTATGGCTTGATTTGGACAGAAACTTGAGAACAGTCTATTTCTCTAGTTGTATGGTAGCCACTGATAGGCATTTTAGCGACTGTGTTCATGTCAATCTCCAATTCTGATGCTGCAGATGTATGCAGCAAGCTTTGACAACTTCCGTTGTCTAGATACGCATAAGTGTCAAGAGTTTTTACACCATTGGAAAGATCAACCGGAACAAGGGCTACTTGTCCTGTTCCATGTAATTGAACGGATTTAACGGCCGATGGCGGCTTCACTCTCTGATTTTTGTCTCCAAAGCTCTCAAGGAGCAGAGTATGATGCTTTCGGCCACAATTGCCAGTTCGACAAACATTTTTTGAATTGCAATGTTGAACATGATGACTGCCAAAGCAGTTAAAGCAAATTTTTAAGTTTTTGACATATTCGCTCCGATCGAAAGGAGAGAGGGTTTGGAAATGAAAACATTTGTAGAGATATTGACAGGTCTCATTACTGGGGTAAACAACAGTTCTGGAGGGGCCTTGTTTGTTACCGTCTGAAAAGGAGCCACCTTGTTGACCATTGCTTGTCGTTCTCGTAGATGAGGGCACGGGACTTTGAGTTTTCTGAATCCATGGTTTATGGGCAAAGTTTGATCTTCCATGGCTGTGTCGTGCTATGGAAATTGGCGCTGGCAAATCTCTACAAGCCTTTGCGTAGATTGATAACCAATCAGAAAGGTCTTTAAGAGACGGCTGGAGTGAAAACTTTTCGAGGGCATACTTGTTCCAGTCTAGGCGGACTGGTGTCGGAAGTTTATTTAATGCGTGATTGAGATTTGTAGTAGAATGGATGTCGTGATTGAATCCAAGTTGTTGAAATGTATCCACTAGGGTCAAGAGAAAGGCTGAAAATTGGGCATATCTTTCAGGGACAGTCAGATTAGGTGGTTTGAACTGCGAGAGTTTTTCAAGAAAGGCTTTTACTATCCTGTTTGGGTTTCCGAAGTGTTCCTCAAGACGATTCAATGCTGGGACATACAGACTACCGTTGCAGCCGTATCCATCTGTTTAATGCTTTGCTTCTCCTGTTAATAGCGATTAAAGATTTATCATCTTTTCTGATAATGACATAGGCGATCGATCAATTGTGGCTTGAAAAATGCTGAACCACTTCATCCAGTCGAGTGGGTTGCCGTCAAATTTTGTTGCCTGCAACTTGGGTACAGATTTCTGGAAACAAGTGGACATGGAGATGGGGTTGTGATATGAAGCAGAGCCAAGTGTAGCGGACGCCGACGGATCTGAGAATTGTTGATTGGAAAGGAATCTCCATGTTGGATTGCTGTTCGAAACATGAAATGATGTGTCCTGGTTGACTGAACTACTGTTTGAATTAGCAAGAAACGGTTCCGAAGACAAGGCACTGTGAACAGGATTTCCAGATGAAGTAGCCGTTGAGAAACCAATATTGGATTCCATATTAGCCGGCGGTGAAATGGAAATGGATTGAACTGAGCTAGCGGGCGCTGCAGAGTCCGACGAAAAAAGTTGATCTGACACTTCGTTCACAGCGGATGCTGAGAAATTTGCAGAGGTCCTGTTAGTGTTAAGAATGGTTGGGTTACTGCTGCTACTATCAAATGTTACCATTAAGTTGCCTGATGAGACATTGCTTACTTCTGCGCTTTGAGTTTCTTTTTTGTGTTTGCGGAGGGCAGCGGTTGTTTTTCGAATCTTGAATTTTAGTTTGCTAAGTTGAAAACAGAGCGTATCTGCGTCTTCTGATGATGAGATGTCCAAAAGTTCTTGAACGGAGTTGTCGATTTTCTCTTGCAGCTCTTTAATTTCGCTCAATGTTTCTTCTAGAGTTTCCGTGTCTTCCCCGGAATCGATTCCTGAAACAACAAATTCGATGCAGGATTCAATTTCGCTTTCAAACATTAGCTTTTGGTTTTTAATGTGTTTCAAATGAGGATCAACAGAGGATCCTCGTTTTCACCCATTGCTGGTGTTTGTGAACTCGTAGAATTTACCTGATGTTTAACTCTTGTTGATTTTCCGGTTCGAGTAAGAACCATTAACTCTGTTTCGTTGAGTGGGTATAGAGCTTTGAATTTAATTTAGTCACTTTTAGTAGCATTGTTAACCAAATCTCAAGGCCAAAACCTGTTTATGTAACTACTGGTTAACAATTACCTACCAAAGTGTACTAAACCCTGCCAAAACGTTGATACGGTACTTTACCAAAACTACCGAACCTTACCAAAACCTTACCGAACCTGATCAAATCTTACCAAGCCTTACCGAACCTTACCAAGCCTTACCAAACCTTACCAAGACTTACCGAACCTTACCAAGCCTTACCGAACCTTACCAATACTTACCGAACCTTACCAAGCCTACCGAACCTTACCGTATACCATCAAATACCAATACCAGAATGATAAACTCAAAATCTACCAAATAACCACAGTAAAATCCGGACACAAACCGAGGTTTATGCCAAAACACACGGTACGAAACGTTGGTTTTGCCAATAGCGAAATAAAATTTTAATGGAGGTATCGGAGCAATAAAACAAATGGCTGAAATTTATTGCAAATTGTTAACACGTCCGGAAAAAATTCTCTAGGTGCGAGAAAAAAACAACGCTGGGGAAATTACTGGCGAATCACCAGAGTCAAATGAAATAAGAATAAGGTAATCAAGGGAGTCCCAGATATAAACTCTCTGTTGGGTTGGGCGATGATGGGTTGCCTCGGGTTGGGTTGGTTGGGATGGGTCTTTGTCTAAAATTTCCTTCTCTACCCTGATCACGAGAAAAAAAATTCTCGGGAAGGAAATTTCAGCTGTCCATTCTTTCGTTGGGCGCCAGAATGTTACTTTGGCCGCCTTAGAAACTTTGTGAGATTTATTTGATTATTGAATTAATAAAGGATTACATTGGTTTAGGGTTTAGTATAAATTAATCAGTTTCCAGTTTCTAGTTTTTGTTAAATTGACTGTTCTTCGCGATTTCTGATGTTGTTATGGCTGAACACTTGCATGACTTTTCTCAACCATGTCGAATCAGTATCGGGCACAGATGGTAAATAGTGCACATATGGCAAATAATCCACTGGGCATCAATGTTGATGACAGCTGCATATGTTGAAACGGGCGCTTTGTTTTGTATATTCTTTGTTATCTGTGTAGGAACACTATTTAAATGGAACCATAAAGCTTGAGGTAAAGATGGTGTGAGAATTTGCCCAAAGCGACAGCTTTTTGTCTAATTCTTAGGCACTACTTTTAGAATCGCATGGACGTGAATTACAAATGGGTTTCATTTTGGTTTCATTTTATTTGTGGTTCATTTTGGTTTCATTTATAAAAGGGTTTCATTTTATCCATCCAAAAAGGCTAACTAATTACGTTTTTGATTGTATCTTCCTCGCACAATATGTGAGGGAATGATAAATGAACTTTTTAAATTATATCGACAATGGCTTCGGAAAACAAACGTATTAAACTAAATTGTAATACGAAATTCTCTCTCGCAAGTATTAAAATAATAAAAAATATTTGTTATTAAAAATTCAAGCATCATTAGACTTTAAGCCTGTAACGGATTGACAGTAGCCTTTTCTCAGATGTCCTTTTCTAATATTGCCCAGATTTCAGAACGTTTATTTTGGAGCATGAATGCTCTTTTTTGGTATCGATAGCCACTTTTTTGTCTATTAAACTAAAGCGTGATGAACACTTAATGCAGCCATGATTGATCAGGATATGGTCAACTTGAAGGAGTTAATGCAAATAATGAAAAAGTAAGCCTACCCATATTTCTTGAGCTGGCTGTTGCCAACATATACGCATATTCCGGTTGGTCTAGCGTACTGTGCGTAATTGACGATTCGGTAGTCTGTTTGTGTTTCAGGTATTCGCGTCTTCTGGGGTTTGAGCCTCACTTCAAAAACGCAACACCTGTAGCAAAAAACATCCTAGGTATTTTGTAGGCAATTTTACTTAGAATTGTTTGGAGGTAGTTTCTATCGAGTTGCTATCAAAGAGCAATTTGCTAGCAAAATCTAGGTTAAATCATCTGCACTTTATAAATCATCTGCACAAACAAAAATGTTTCCGAATTTTTTGGCGTTTTGGCGAGAATACCGGGCAAGACACCAAAAAAGCTACAAAAATTCGGAAAAATTCTTCACGTTTTTGATGGGAATGTTTTGTATTGTGAGGGTTGTTGGGAAGTAGCAGTTATTTTATGTTTGTCGTCGTCAGTCCAGGTGAGCCTAATCATTTAAAAAATGAAAAAAAAAGTTTGAAAAAATTTTTGGGAAAGTTCTAAAATTGCATGAAATGCATTTTGCGCCGGTTTTCAGGTCTCAATGATGAATTTTTGTTGACCTCATCTCACCTGGTGAGCACCATCATAGAAAAAAAACTTTGATAAATTTTGGAATAATTCAAAAACTTTGAAGTTCTAAAATTCTATGAAATGCATTTTGCGTTAGGTTTCAGGTCTCATAGACGATTTTTTGTTGACCTCATCATGCCTGGACATCATTTTACCTGTTGATAACTTTATATCAAATTTTTATCATCATACCTTGACATCCATCACGGCTCATCAACTGTTCGAAAAAAATTGTTCATTGTTTGTGGTATTCCTTATGTCTGCTGCAGTCAATCAGTCTGCTCAAATCCTCTTTTAGCCCTTTAATTGATCATCCATGAGAACACAATACAGTAATAGGTAAGAATGTGAGTGGTTGCTGCTTTGCTGCTGTTGGAACCATCTTTGTCAGCAATCTATTTTTAGAATTAAAAGTATACTATGACTCTCTACTAAAGTCGCCGAAGGGTGTTTTACACGACTAGTTGTCTTATTCGATTGTGATTGGGAGACCGATCGACCAAGAGTGTAAATAAATTATTTCTGAATAAGTTTACTTGTTCAACTGCCTGCGATGGTTGATTTTGTTATTTCAGTTTAACACAGTACTTGTATAGCAATAGCGGAGACTTATAAGAATTTGATTGAGTTTCAGTTACGGTTTGATTTGTAAACAAACTGTGTCAGTGGCTGTCGATTGTTCCTTCTTTGACTTTTCTCTCGATATTACCTCTACAGAAATACGTTATGTAGTGGCCTGTGTAAAAAATTACGACTCTACTAAACAAAAAAAGACATATGAATTAGGGAAAAAATCATCTGTTTATGTCTTGCACTCGACCTAACAGATATAATTTATTTGGACAAAAACTTGATTACTACCAGAAAAACATATTGAATTTATCACCATGAAAATAATTTTTACTTCAGAAGATACTTTCAACCAACAAGTGAGAGAAAACTAGAGAAGCCAACAAACAATCAAGGCATTAAGAAAATAAGGAATAATGTTTTATTGCAATATTGGTAGTTTTTTGAGGTTAAGCAAACGCAACTTGCAAGATTAAAACTGTTTGCGTTATTAAGACACATTTAGAGTTTACGTTTTTTTGGAGCAAGACAAGAGCTGACAGGCGGCGTCTCAAGAATGTTGCTTGCCACAACAAGCCTACTACATTCGGGTGTTTTGATCACACTTGTTTTAATTGCTGTAGAGGTTATCGAGTTTTCTCAGTTGATGGTTGTTGAATCTGGACTTTCAATAATAGCTGTAATTTTCCAAAAGTTTTCAATGAGTTCCAAGTCCTGTCAATGCTCTTCCTGATTTTCGTAGATAGTTACTTCTTGAATATCGTAATCATAGAAAATTCATCTAATGTCATCTCCCAGAAAGTTCGATTCAAACATAAACTCACAAATATAACCTGCTTGAAATTCCACAATATATTGAGCTCCCTTAAGTGAAACTTTTTCAGATCTAAAAGATTGAATGAAATCGAAAGTAACAACAGGTAAAGCCATGTGTTTCACAGTTTTCCATTCACCACCTTGATGCTCTTGCTGAACAATAACAATACTCTCTCTTTTTTAAAGTCCCATATACAATTGTTCGACTTCTGGTAGAAGATGTTTCTTTTAGTATTTTGGCAATGGGAAGCATTTCAAGAAGTCAATGATAACTTGTTCTGTCTACACAACTATAAGTGGACTTGAATAACTTGTTGAAGACTGTAAAATATACCAAAACAGACTGTCAGAGAAGTTTTAGACGAATATGGTATAAAAAATTTGAGTTACTGTTTGTGTAATCTGAATAGTTCTTATCAACAAGAATTACAAAAAGCAACAATATATCAATACAATTTTCAGCAAATGAAACAGAATATATATATATATATATATATATATATATATATATATATATGTTGAAAAGTAATGAACATAAAGCGTCTGTTTGGAGCAAAGAGTTGAATACCAATTTTGTAGGTGTTGTTCTAATAAAATTAGAAAGGTTTCTGCTCTACAAAGATTAATCTGTTTGGGCCATTAGATATTTTCTTTTTTGTCTGTAGTTTTTATGCTACAGGTACTCTTTTTATTTAAAATAAACACAGATTTGAAAGTATCAGTATAATCCTCACCACTTCTTACCTTTCCGGAAAACTATTTTTAGAATCAAAATAGAACCTTTTTATTTGGTTGTTATTGTTGTCACAGTACCTTATGTTCTCACTTGTGCTATAAGACAGAAAAATAACACAAACTGGCTTTGGTTTGGCTGACTTTCTCATGAATAAGATTTTGTATAGAAGTAATACTGTTTTCCGAAAAATCTAGGACAAATATGAAAAACTTTTACATTATTTTGAACGCTTCCAACACCAGCAGACAAATAGTTGCGCAATTGCTTCATCTATAAATCAGATTGATTTGATCTCCACAAGAAAAATTAAAAGTGTCAAAGTGTCTAATTTTTTTAGGTGCAGTTGGTTTCAATCAAACTCGCAATGCATCTCGATAAACCAATCTTTTGTAGATATTGTCTGGAAAACATTCATGAGAAATTTCTGTTATTAGCCACAATTTACCCAAAGAATTCAGTGAGATTGAACTACTTTTAGCAGAAAGTAAATAATTCAGTCGAAAAAAAATTTGATTGTGATAATGCTTTGAATCTTCAACCATAGGGAGGACTAATTGGAATATACAACTCTTCTTTTGATTCGTACCTAAACAACTCGAAAAGTATACGATTACATGCAATTTTTGCTTGATGCTGTTGGTTTCATCCAGGATCTCTACACTGTAGGACCTGGCTACTCGTACATGTTTCCCTGGAAGCTTAATAGTTGCTTTACTGGACATCTGACAGGATTCCTTTTTTATTTATACTTTAAAGTTTTCCACTCAAAAATATATCACTTGTTGGAACGTTAAGTATTAAAACATTTGTGCTAGACGTTGAAGGTTTCTGTCAAAGGAAAGAAACGTTTATTGTTAAGGAATTTGATGTATGTACTGAGGATTACAACAATTGTGTTTTGTTTTCTCCACCATGAAAGTTTTCCGATTTGACAATTCCCCAGA
This sequence comes from Convolutriloba macropyga, assembly GCF_964194025.1. Lineage (NCBI taxonomy): Eukaryota > Metazoa > Xenacoelomorpha > Acoela > Convolutidae > Convolutriloba > Convolutriloba macropyga. Next base: position 37,693,158 of record NC_134482.1, on the reverse strand, counting down.
AAATTTCAATTAATTGGATATCGAAAAACTTACATGGGTTAGATTGGAACTCTGAAAACTATCCATACATTTATCTGGCACAATTTTGTCAAACCACCAAAGGATTACGCTAAAGGTTTTGAAAAGACTCAACTGTTATCAGAGGTTGTCGATTGTCCAGTAATCGATTTTAATACTCTTGATTGTCTTAAAGTATCTTAACTGTGCGAATCATAGCTCAGCACCGCGTGGTAGCTTCAATAATCACTGTACACGGGAAAAACTTTGTTTCTATTTCGACTGGTTGACAAATGAGAGAGGAATTGACGAAAGTTGAAGCACTCTTGTCAGCGAATTCGATCATTTGCGCCTTCATCACGAGGCAGGGGACACTGAACCTTTCAATTTGCAAAGTAGAAGCAATAAAAAGTCCGAGAAAAGTTAAACTCAAACTCGTCCGAGAAAAGTTAGGATGTTATTGACAGAGGAGGAAATTCGTTCAAGTACACACTTTATTTTCTACATCGAACCTTTTATTCAGTGGAGAAAAACAAATGTCGGATTGTCAACGCAAAGTATCGCCTCCGAAACTTCTTTTGTTATCGAAACATCCAACTGGTAAAGAAGTTGATAAAAACGAGGAAATGCAGCCTCAAGAGTTTCAAAAACTCGAAAACACGGACAAGGTGAACAAAATTGTGTTTTACGAAAAAACTACAAGATTACCTGCTTGCCTCATGGTGCACATGAATGAATTAGTGAGTGATTTTAATTGTTAATGACTGTTCTATCTAAATCATTAAAAAAATTCAATAAATGATTTTTTTTATACTCATTTTTTTCATGATGGAACAAGTAACAGTTGATCAAGTTGTACAAGAGACTCTTTTCGAAATAGAAAGTAGTGGTAAATCTACTTGGAAATTCTGTAACCAGATAAAATTACCACGGTCGAAATAATTGCTAATAATTATTTCCATTGTGAAATTGACTGTGCTTAAACCAACTTGTGAGGAAACATCTTTTTGGCTTTCGATTTATTGAGTTTAGTTGGATATACCTTACCAAACCCTCAATTATGAACAAAATAATCCCTACCAGTGACAGACTCTTCATGGCCGTGGTAGGTCCGTCTGGTTGTGGTAAAACAAATTTAACTTTCAGATTGATAGCAGAAAACACCTTTTATCTAAAGTTTTAAAGTTATTTTTCTCTACCACAAAATGCAGCCAATATACTCACAAGTTGACCAGCATTCAAACATTGTTTTCAAAAAATTCAAAAATTTGAAGTTTTTGCAAAATAATGAAAATTATTTGCTTATATTTGACGATTCTTGCGAGGAAATTTTTAATGACAAAGAGTTTGTCAAGCTGGCTACCGCCGGTCGACACAAGAACATCAATTTCATTTATGTGAAGCACAATCTTTACCAGCAATGTAATTTGAATACGACTCATATCTTTTTGCTCAAATCACCACGTGACGTTCAGCGAGTCCATTCTCTCGGTAAGCAACTGAATCTTACTCATTTTTTGATAAATTGTTCAGAAATAGCAACAAGAGAATCATTTGGACACTTATTGATTGAACTCGATCCAAAAACTTCTGAATGTCTTTGATTTTGCTCACACATCACAGTGCCTAGACCTTCTGTGTTCTACATACCTTCAGACAAAGCCAATATAACTCATATATCAAACTAAAGAGAAAAATTTCTTTATACTAAAGCGAATGGTACTTTTATCTGATCCTGAGTTGAAAAATTATTTCTTCGCACTTCCGATGAGAAAAATTTATTGGTTCTGTGTGAATGTTTTTACAACGTCATTAGGGGACATGTGAAAGTTCAGATCAAATATTTAATGCAATATGAAAACATGTTCAGGACTGTTCTTCGTAAAAACGTTTCGGTTGAAAAGAAGAGAGCGATACTGCTTACAAAAACAGGTTTTGATTTGGTTCGTATCATTATTCTTTTTTGCTACCAGTATTTGAGTCGACCATAAAAGAGTAGAAAATTTCAACTGCCGAGCAGTTTATTTTAGCTCCAAAAAAATGACTATATGAAAAGTCAACCATACCAAACTCAGGTCTTAGAAGACCCTGACGTTAAACACAAATTGGCACAGCTGTTAATTATAAATAGACTGCGATCAAAGGAACACAATGAAGCACATATCAATAAAAGATTGTCGGAGAACGACTCTGGTGTTGATGTTGTCGACGAAAATCGGGTCGAAAATTCAATTAAACGGGCAGTAAAAGTCCTAAAAACATTAACATCTCTTTTGCCTCATTCAAAATATTTAAAGTGTGAACATATTGTAGATCTAACTAAAAAATCTAATCGTGTGTTAGATGGCGAAGACAAGAATTTACTCAATGACAAAAGTCCAACTGACATAAACGCATTCGCATTCCTGTACAATTTACAACAACCAACAAAAAAAATTGACAGTCCAGATTATTTTGAATTATTAAAAGTGCTACAAATAAAGGAGGAACAAGTTATTAACAGCAATGCCAAAACCGCGATCAAGAAAAATTCAGCAGAAACCGCTACAAAATGAAAAAAAGTCCTCAAGAGATTACAGAAACAAAAGCGTTCAAAGTTTCAAAAGCCTCAAAACTCGACAACCAGAAGCAGTAACAGTCCAGCAGAGCGCTCCTCACCGAAGACGGAAGCGGCAGTGACACTGACGAAAAAGAAGAGGAAGGATTTGAAACTCCGTACGAAGCAAGTGGACAGAAGGAAAAACTATGGGAATCTTACGACGAGCGAAGAAATATTGGATTTCAAAAAGTTTCGTACGTTTGAAAGTTATTGCATATGACCGTGATGAAATTTGGCCTCTTGACTTGGCACACGTGGACAAACTGTCGACACAAATCGCAGGCATTAATTACTTATTGATTGCTGTTGGCTGTCTTTCACGCTATCTACGTGTCGAACCACTCAAATCAAAGCATGCAACACCATCAGTTGAAGCCATTAAACAACTGATTAAGTATAAATAGCCGAAAAAAAAGTTTTAGGTGGATGCTGGAACAGAGTTTAAGGGAAGTTTCAAAAAAAACTTTGTCAGACGAGAAACATCAAAATTTGCAAACTTTCAGCGAAAATAAGTCTGCTTTCGCTGAAAGGAACATCCGCTCTCTAAAGAACCTTATTTACAAGTGTCTGGAGTAAAATTGGACATATTCACACATTTCGCAGTTGAAACAGTTTTGTGTGAACAATAAACTCACGCAATCAACCGTGTAATAAAAACTGCTCCGAACAAAGTCACCAAAAAAGACGTTCCTTATCTGTTATCATTAAACACAATTGCGCCCGAGAAATTAGTTAGCCGACCAAAATTTCTTATTGGTGATTTTGTTACAAAGTCAAAAGTTGATTTACCTTTCCGAAATGTTTATAAACAGACGTTTACCAACGAAGTGTTTGAAGTGCATGATATTCCAACGATAAACCCTCCAGCCTAACTGATTCGAATCAGGATCCAATCAGGGGTAAGTTCTATCAGTTGGAGCTAGTTAATGTTGCTGACAATAGCGAAGGGTTCACAAAACATGAATTAATTTACGTACATTTAGTTTCATCAGCCTCCATGGACATCTTTCCAGAGAATATTTTGGCTAATTTCAAAAAAATTTTCAATGACGAAATCAGCCTGGAATGTGATTGGAGAGAAACTTTGAGTGAAATTATCTTCCCATCTAGAATCAACCAGGTTAATAGCACTCGACTCATAAAGTACTCCGCTGAAATTAAAAAGACCATCAGCGAAGTATTCCATTTGGTGCGTTCACGAAACCATACAAGTGGCATACAGTCTTGATCAATGCTGGGGGCTATGAGAAATTGAAACACCTGATAAAAACCATCAAAACAGCGAATGGTTTAACTAATTTCAGTCATCAGTATAATAAAATCACACGCGTTTTGATGTTTTCTTTGGCAAAACTGAAGGAATTACGTTTCCTGACGAAGAACTACCGCGCATTCTTGGTTTTGGAGGAATTAATGATGGCTCAGGTACTCATATTGGCTATAAAATGATAGATGCCTTTGACAATTTAGCAATGAGAATCCAAAGATTTTGTCGCCGATTACACGTTTGATCTTCTCGCTGGAAAAAAATTGATATTTGTATACAGCAAAATAATTGAGTATCAGCACATTGAAGACAAAAAACCGCCGCTGGTTCTTGTCATTGATTCAAAACAACGCCTGAAAAACGGTAGCCTTTGTGAAATTGAACCAACACATAGAAAATTTTTTAGCAATCTGGAATATAAAAAGTGTTGTCAAACATTTTTCAGTGTTTTGAGTTTCAGTTGAGAACCAGAACTTACAAAATTATTTCATTACGGGAACAGGGAAAGGTACTCTGACTGTAAACGTTAGAATTTTTAATTAAATGGAAGCGTTCAATCAACAACAATCAGTTTCAGGACACTATCGTCAAAGAGGTAGTGGTTTGGGGGCTTTAGCAGCAGGAATTGGTAGGGCGGCTATACCTGTAGCTGAAAAGTTTTTGTTTTTTGTTGCCAAAAAGATTGGTAGAGAACTGTATGTACAGGTGGCACCAGAGATTATTGTCGTTGTAACTAAACAGAAGAGTCCTAAAGAAGCACTCAGATCAACTGTTCAGAAAATGGTAAAGAAGTAAGTTGGTGTCTCTAGAGCGCGAATAGAGGTGTTTGTTGTGAAAAAAAAAACAGAAACGAAGTGTTCCTGTCAAATCCCGAAAAATCATTCAGAGAAAAACAGCCGTTACTGAGAAGTCGGTCAGATTTCTTTTCCAAAGTCAAATATGAATACTAATTTATTACCAGCCGAGGCAACACACACAACTCTAGACCTGTTTAAAAAGCAGCCTCTCCTTATCACCTTTGACAATGCTTTTACAATAAGGTTGGTCCATCATATTCACCGGATGGTCCAATGCTGGAATTTGAAGTTATTGGCGACAGGAACAACTTTAGTGATTTGCAGATGTTTCTACTTGAAATTAATTGCTAAATCACGTGATCCAATGACGCCAATTTGAGAACTGGTGCTGATGAACCAAACACAGATTCGCCGTATTTTAGCAATAACGCACTGCACTCTCTGTTTTCAGAGTGTACAGTCTCGGCAAATGGTGTTAAATTGTCAAAAACAAACAGGAATTGCGCACACAAGGCTTTCATAGAAACAGAGTTCTCATCCGGAAGAACAGTCAAAAACATTTGGTTAGTTTGTCAAAGCTATTATCATGAAGACGAACCGTCTAAAATTGATGGAGCTGACAACACAGCTACTGATGTTGCTGCACAAAAAGATTTAGTTTCTGACTCTCTGGAATGTTGTCTCCTTGGAAAACCAGCCAGTGATATATTGACCTGTGAAAAACATCTTCCCAGTGGTGATACCCTACGCATCTCTTTCAGAAGGTCACTAAACGGTTTTACCGTCATCACCGAATCTAATAAACATTACAGAGTAAAAATTGTTGAAGCAACTTTTTTCGTGCGCAAAATGACCGTGGCTGATCATGTGTTGTTTGCCATTGAAAAAACTTTGTTTAAAACACCAGCTGTCTATCGGTACACACAGGTGCTGCCCAGAACTTTTCCTGCCACTGCTGGCATCCGCAGTTGGAGTCAAGAAGACGTCTTCTCGAAGGAACGGGATCGAAGAATGATTATTGGAATGTCAACAAATCAGTCATAATTAGGAACTAACAGAACAAATCCTTTCCAGTTCAAGGAAATCAATTTGAATGAAATAGTCATTTATCGCAATGGACTACAGGTTGTTGGAACACCAATTTCAACAACCTCAGATCAACGAGTCTACTTGAACACGTTTGAAGCTCTAGATTTTCTTGATAAAGTAGGTCATGGCATTCCCCAAGCCGATTATCCAAATAACTTTATTTTGGCCCTCGACCTTACTTCAACGCAGGAGGGTGCACACGATTTCATTAATCCTGAATTAACCAATTGTTCAGTTTCAGTTGAGCTCTTTTTTGGAACACTTTTGGGTGGCAACGTTGAAATTCTATAACTAGGGGAACGAAGTTCAATTTTTTACGTCAATTCTGAACGAAAAGTTACAAAGAACTCGTTTACTACATATCCGGTTGATTTATAATTTTGAGATAAGTTATCTAGTAAGTAAATGTTTTCATCTGAAGTAAAAATTTTGCGGAATTCTTGCAGCTGATAATTTTCCAGACTTCCAGATAATTGCTTTGCTGTGGCCAACGTCTCAATATCAACAGCATTTTGTAGTCATTGGCTACTTATTTGTATTTATAAAAAAAAAACAATATATTTTGCTGATCCACTTGGGTGGGTACTGGATTGCTACCATTTCGTATACACTCGACTGCTGCAGTTCCACTTCAAAGAAGAAGCTTTTCAATTCCTCAGATTACAACCAATTCAGAACCCAAATTCAAAAAAATGTGGACTCTTTTGTATTTATATTGGTCATTTATATTTTCACAAAAAGCTATCCCTATGTACACTACATGAATGATGATGATCTACCTCGATTTGCTAAGCATATGATGAAGGACAAATCAATCAATGAAATTTTTTTTAGCTCTAAATAATTTCATAAATTAGTATCATTTTTCCTTTGAAGCTAGATGACAGAGTTCTTTTTTTAAAAAAAATGGGATAGTTTTTTTAATTCAAATTACATTCTCATTATAAACGTTCAGGGAGCCATATCCATTAAAGTTCTACGAAAGAACTGTTCTGATAAATACATAAAAATCGGTTAAATGTACAAGTTGGTTTGAAATCAGTTTGAACGTGAACATTGTCTTTGACAGTCTTGACTTCAAAGATATTTGGAAGCTTTATTTTGGAGCTATGCAAATCTAGCTGATGTTGGTGATTGTAAGTGACTGCTTGCTCCAACTTCTAAAAAATTTTACCGTTAAAAGTGATGTTGACAGATTGTGTTTTGTGGAGTAGGAGTCTGAAGCATGTGTATATGCAAGGTATTGAACAGGGTCTAAGAGAATTTTTTTAAAGCCTCTGTTATTTGATCCAAAGCTGCAAAAACAAGCTGTTGTTGTTCTTTTATTCTACTAGAGTGAATATTTTCAAGCAAACTTCAAGCAAAACTGTTGTTGATTCCTTTAGTATCAAATATTGGCTCACTTCTACAGATAATTTTGTGAAATTTCTTTTGAAACTGTCGAAAGAACTCAGGTGTTTGTTCAAACAATGCTTCAACCAATTTTAATACTCTGTGTTGCTCTCAGAACTTCTCATCGCCTTCTTCTTTGATCAATCAGCAACCTGAGTTGATTAAACACAATTCGTCTCCGATGAGAATGCAAATTGATAACGTCGTTTTCTTCCCGTTGTCTTTTTGCGTTCTTTGGTGATTCTTCTTTAGCTTTTCACAGTGTGAATTGTAGCTTTGAGATAATTATTCAAACTCCGCTAAAGATAGTGTAATTCTCTGGTTGAGCTTAAAACCATCACTGTTGCAATTGATTTTATTGTCTTGAATTTGATCATGGAAGTTATCCTTTTTGAAAAACTTTACCGTCATATATGTTCCTGTAGGTTCGTAAGTTTTTAAACAGTCCACTACATAACGGCTTTCTGTAGATGTAATATCGTGAGAAGAGTCAAAGAAGGAACAATCGTCAGCCACTGACATAGATTGTTTACAAATCAAACTCTAACTGAAACTCAAACAAATTCTTATAAGTCTGCTCTATTGCTATACAATTACTTTATTAAACTGTAATAACAAAACAAACCAATGCAGACAGTTGAGCATGTAAACTTATTCAGAAATAAATTATTTACACTCTTGATCGATCGGTCTCCCAATTAAAATCCAATACGACAACTAGGCGTTTAAATCACCCTTCGGCAGTGACTTTAGTACATAGTCATAGTATACCTTTAACTCTAAAAATAGATTGGTGAGACTGATGGTTCTAACAACAGCAAAGCCGCAATCAATCACCTACTTACTTTTTACTGTATTGTGTTCTCATGCATGGTCCAATGAAGGGCTAAAAGAGGATTTTAGCGGACTGATTGATAGCAAAAGACATAAAGAATACCACAAACACTCAACAATTTTTTTCGACTAGTTGATGAGTCGCGATTGATGTCAATGTATTATGATAAAAATTTGATATAAAGTTATCACTAGGTAAAATGATGTCCACAAAATTTAAGTTTTAGACCTGAAATCCCGTGCAAAAAGTAAGCAATTTTAACACATCGAAACTTTCGAATTCTCCCAAAATTATTTAAAGTTTTGTCAGTGATGACGCTCGCCAGGCATGATGAGGTCAACAAAAAATCGTCTTTGAGACCTGAAACCTAACGCAAAATGCATTTCATACAATTTTAGAACTTCAAAATTTTTGAATTTTTCCAAAATTTATCAAAGTTTTTATTCGATGATGATGCTTACCAGGTGAGATGAGGTCAACCTGAAATCATCTTTGAGACCTGAAACCCGGCGCAAAACGCATTTCATGCATTTTTAAAAATTCGAAATTTTCCATTTTTCTCACTGAAGAGGCTCACCTGGGCCGATTACAAATTGACAACCAACAAAACAGCAATGATACTTCCCAACTAACACCCAAAACAAGCCAAACCCATCACAAACGTCTGAAACAAACAAAATTTACAAAAAAAACATGTCTTCCTGGCAACGCAACGGGGGGGGGGGACATTTGGGTGGTACTATGTTCGCAACGGGGAGGGACACCAGAATTTTTCCATTACGCCGGCCAAAACGCCAAAAAATTACAAAAAATTGGCGAAAAAATTTCGTGTTCTCCCCCCCCCGGTTGCGAACGAAGTAACACCCAAAAGTCCCCCCCCGTTGCGTGCCCAGTAAGACACCTGACACCTTACTACTTTTTATAACCAGCATAACTGCAGTTTAATTATGTATCGACGCAAACTCAAACGTGACATTTTGTAAAGCTTAACGCATTCAAGACAAGTAGGTCCACTTCGTTTCAGCCTGTGATTAGATTATGCCGGACAAAATGAACCTTCAATCAGACATGCGCAAGACCGTTGTCTACACTCTCGTGCTACAGTTTCATAGTCGATATATCTTCTGTTTTTCGAAGATAAGAAATAGTCGGTTTCGTCGTCTTTTTTCAGCCGAACGACGAAAATTCCTACGTTTTTTTCAGTTGGCATCTTTGTTTCTGTTTGGTATCAAACATAAGAAAGGATCGATGTCATCGTTTGTAAATGTACGAGAGATTCGGTATCATCTTTCCTTAAACTTAAAAAAGATTCGGCAATGTTGTTTTTCAAAGATGAAAAAGATTCGATATTGTCGTTTCGTAACGTAAGTTATATTTGGCATCTTCGTTTTTAAACGTAAGAGAGAATTGGTGTAGTGTTTTCCCAAACATAAGACATGTTTGATATAGTGTGAACTTCGGTATCACATACAATAGTCTGATGTGAGAGTATTGGATGATGATGACGAATGCTTAGGAGTTTCCTGTTTTTTTCTGGTGATATAACCCCCCACTAAACGTACCGAAGAAACCGAACATACCGACATACCTACGTAGAAAATCGAACAAACCGAATATGTCTTTCGTCGTTTTGTAAGGTCTTCTCAACTTCTCAACTAGGGTTGTTTAATGAAGTTTTCTCTGCGGTATATGCGTTTGTTAGATCATTCTCTCGCCATATCTCGGAATAGGGAAAATGGACAACAGAAAAAAGACATTTCAAAAGAAAAAGATTAACAGTTAAAACTTTTAGTCCGTTCGAAGCAGTCCCTGATGAGTCTCTGGTACGTTTGATTACATATAAGATAGGACTTTTGAGTTCTTGAAATCTCTGAAAGCCACATTTTTATGCTCTAAGCTAAATATTAAGAGACAGTCACGCACTCAAAAACCCGCTGAGATCAGAAGTATGTAAGTTCAAAGAGTTTTCCAGACCATATAAGTAGAGGACACTACGATTGCCTGGTGTGCTTTCGAAGGTTACCTTAATCGAGGCCATTTTGGTCTGATATCTTGGCTTATGTTGTCACTGTTTTCGCCATAAACAGAAAGAATATGACATATTAACAAGCTAAAAAAACAAAAATTAGGCTCAATGACCTAAAACAGTGATAAAAAACATGACAGTTGCTCTAGCTGAAGTTAGTTTTTAACCTTCGCACTATGGAAAAAAGTCGTTGACGACAAAACCAAATTAAAAAAATATGCTCAGTCAATTTTTTTCTCAATTCCGATATACCTATTTACTGAAAAAGAGAAAAAAGCAATAACACAAAAGAGGTATCTGCTAAATACAGACGGAGAGCCGCTTTCAAAACAATTCAATTTGCTGGAGTAGATTGATACCCTCGTTATGATTTTTTATTCGCACAATTCAAATCAGAAATGTACTATTTTGTTCTTGATTCTAGAAAATATTTTCCATATAGTGGGTTTTGTTATTCAGTCACGACATTTTCATCAATTTCAACGATCAGATCAACTTGGTTCACGCACGGTGGGGTAACCACGGCCCCACTCATAGTCTGGTTTTACTGATCATAGCTTTGTCTACCCGGGTCAATACCGAATGGTTATCTTGTAAGAACTTGCAAGTTTCTGGCAGAAACTTACAAGGCGATGCATCGCCTTGCAAGTTTTTCTTCCAAAAACTTGCAAGTTCTTACAAGTTAGCCTTTCGACTTGCAAGTTCTTACAAGTTAACCTTTCGACTTACACGGCTCTTACAAGTTAACCATTCGACTTACAAGTTACTTACCAGTTAACCATTCTCGCAAACATCACAGACACCACGCACGCACACACGCACACACGCGCACACACACATACACGCAAACATACACGGGCACACACACATACACACATATGCACTAAACCGTAATTAAAACGTTGTCAGACATGAACAGTGACTTTAGTACATAGTCATAGACGGCAATGACTTTAGTACATAGTCATAGTATACATTTAACTCTAGAAATAGATTGGTGACACAGATGGTTCTAACAGCAGCAAAGCAGCACCCACTCACCTACTTACTTTTTACTGTATTATGTTCTCATGCATGCTCAAATGAAGGGCTAAAAGAGGATTTTAGCGGACTGATTGATAGTAACAGACATAAAGAATACCACAAGCACTCAACAATTTTTTTTCGACAAGTTGATGAGTCGCGATTGATATCAATGTATTATGATAAAAAATTGATATAAAGTTATCACTAGGTGAAATAATGTCCACGAAAAGTTAAGTTTTAGACCTGAAATCCGGTGCAAAACGTAAGCAATTTTAACACTTCGAAATTTTCGAATTCTCCCAAAATTAATTAAAGTTTTTTCAATGATGATGCTCACCAGGCATGATGAGGTCAACAAAAAATTGTCTTTGAGACCTGAAACCTAACGCAAAATGCATTTCATACAATTTTAGAACTTCAAAATTTTTGAATTTTCCAAAATTTATCAAAGTTTTTTTTCGATGATGAGGTGAGATGAGGTCAACAAAAAATCATCTTTCAGACGTGAAACCCGGCGCAAAACGCAATTCATGCATTTTTAAAAATTCGAAATTTTCGATTTTTTTCACTGATGAGGCTCACCTGGGACGATTACAAATTGACAACCACCAAAACAGCAGTGATACTTCCCAACTAACACCCAAAACAAGCCAAACCCATCACAAAAGTCTGAAACAAACAAAATTTACAAAAAATATGTCTTCCTGGCAACGCATCGGGGGGACATTTGGGTGATACTGTGTTCGCAACGGGGAGGGACACAAGAATTTTTCCGAATTTTTTGAAATTTTTTGGCGTCTTGCCCGGCATTACGCCGGCCAAAACGCCAAAAATTTACAAAAAATTCGCAAAAAAAATTTCGTGTTCTCCTCCCCCCCCCCGTTGCGAACACAGTAACACCCAAATGTCCCCCCCCCCGTTGCGTGCCCATTAAGACACCTGACACCTTGCTACTCTTTATAACCAGCATACCTGCATTTTAATTATGTATCGACGCAAACTCAAACATGACATTTTGTAAAGCTTAACGCATTCAAGACAAGTAGGTCCAGTTCGTTTCAGCCTGTGATTAGATTATGCCGGACAAAATGCACCTTCTATTAGACATGCGCAGGACCGTTGTCTACACTCTCGTGCTACAGTTTCATAGTCGATAAATCTTCTGTTTTTCGAAGATAAGAAATAGTCGGTTTCGTCGTCTTTTTTTAGCCGAACGGCAAAAATTCCTACGTTTTTTTAGTTTGCATCTTTGTTTCTGTTTGGTATCAAACATAAGAAAGGACCGATGTCATCGTTTTTAAAAGTACGAGAGATTCGGTATCATCTTTCTTTAAACTTAAAAAAGATTCGGCATTGTTTTTTCTTCAAAGATAAAATAGATTCGGTATTGTCGTTTCGTAACGTAAGTGATATTTGGTATCTTCGTTGTTAAACGTAAGAGAGAATTTGTGTAGTGTTTTCCCAAACATAAGACATGTTTGATATAGTGTGAATTTCGGTATAACATAAAATAGTCTGATGTGAGAGTATTGGATGATGATGTCGAATGCTTAGGAGTTTCCTGTTTTTTTTCTGGTGGTATAACCCCCCACTAAACGTAGCGAAGAAATCGAACATACCGACATACCTACGTAGAAAATTGAACATACCGAATATGTCTTTCATCGTTTTGTAAGGTCTTCTCAACTTCTCAACTAGGGTTGTTTAACGAAGTTTTCTCTGCGGTATATGCGTTTGTTAGATCATTCTCTCACCATATCTCGGAATAGGGAAAATGGACAACAGAAAAAAGACATTTCACACGAAAAAGATTAACAGTTAAAACTTTTAGTGCGTTCGAAGCAGTCCCTGATGAGTCTCTGGTGCGTTTGATTACATATAAGATAGGACTTTTGAGTGCTTGAAATCTCTGAAAGCCACATTTTCATGCTCTAAATTAAATATTAAGAGACATTCACGCACTCAAAAACCCGCTGAGATCAGAAGTATGTAACTTCAAAGAGTTTTCCAGACCATATAGGTAGAGGGCACTACGATTGCCTGGTGTGCTTTCGAAGGTTACCTTAATCGAGCCCATTTTTGTCTGATATCTTGGCTTATGTTGTCAGTGTTTTCGCCATAAACAGAAAGAATATGATATTTTAACAAATTGAAAAAACAAAAATTAGGCTCAATGACCTAATACAGTGATAAAAAACCTGACAGTTGCTCTAGTTGAATTTAGTTTTTGACCTTCGCACTATGGAAAAAGGCGTTGACGACAAAACCAAATTAAAAAAAATATGACAGCAGAAGAAATTTAATCAGCAGTTTAAAATGTAATCATTCAATATTGTCACCGATTGTAATCATCAAAATTACTTCAACGAAAAGTCCACCAAGACTGGTCCCTATTTTTTTTCACGAATAAGAATTTGCGAATGCAAGGTTGACAAGTTGGCTCCTCCGTTTGAAAAAAAAAACAATTTTACTAATAATGACAACCAGACAGTTTGTCGCTCCGATTAGGAAGCTACAAAAACAATTCGTTGTTAAAAATGGGATTCGTTATCCTTAAATTAATCATATTATTATCTTTAATTTTATGTTTATATGCTTTTAGTGTTTAATATGTGTGTACTCAAAAGTTTAAAAAAATCTTTATTGATTTCAAGTTTTTGATATTTCTTGTTGGCAATAACAGCACAAACTCAAGCAATAAAACTATTTTAAAAATTAACAAGAACCACAAACTTATTCAGAGATGATTAGAAATAGACAAAAACGTCGTAAACTTTTCTCAGGAAAGAAGAATTCCGATATTTTTCGTACAGTAGATGAGGATATCTTTATTATTTGCTGTTTCGGATGCTCTCAAAAACGAATAAATAGCCTTCTAAACGGATAAAGAAACTTGGCTAGCGTTTTTTGATTTCGATTTTCTTAAATAAGGGATCAATTGAAGTCTGCTTTTGCGACAATGGTAAATCTTCTGTTCAATTTACTAATAGTTCAATTAACATCTAAGAGACAACTCAAGTTTAAAATTTTGCTCAGTCAAATTTTTTCTCAATTCCGATATACCTAATTACAGAAAAAGGGAGAAAAGCAATAACACAAAAGAGGTATCTGCTAAATACAGACGGAGAGCCGCTTTTAAAACAGTTCAATTTGCTGCCGTCGTCAATTGACACCCCCGTCATGATTTTTTATTCGCACAATTCAAATCAGAAATGTACTATTTTGTTATTGCTTCTAGCAAATATTTTCCAAATACGGGATTTTGTTATTCAGTCACGACATTTTCATTAGTTTCAACGATCAGATCGACTTGGTTCACGTACGGTGGGGTAACCACGGCCCCGCACAGAGTCTGGTTTGTCTGATCATAGCTTTGTCTACCCGGGTCAATACCGAATGGTTATCTTGTAAGAATTTGCAAGTTTCTGGCAGAAACTTACAAGGCGATGCATCGCCTTGCAAGTTTTTCTTCCAAAAATTTGCAAGTTCTTACAAATTAGCCATTCGACATGCAAGTTCTTTCAAGTTAACCATTCGACTTACAAGGCTCTTACAAGTTAACCATTCGACTTAGAAGTTACTTACCACTTAACCATTCTCACACACATCACACACACCACGCACGCACACACGCACACAAGCGCACACACACATACACGCACACATACACACGCAGACACACATACACACATACGCACTAAACCGTAATTAAAAAGTTGTCAGACAAGAACAGTGACTTTAGTACATAGTCATAGACGGCAGTGACTTTAGTACATAGTCATAGTATACATTTAACTCTAAAAATAGATTGCTGACAAAGATGGTTCTAACAGCAGCAAAGCAGCAACCACTCACCTAATTACTTTTTACTGTATTGTGTTCTCATGCATGGTCAAATGAAGGGCCAACAGAGGATTTTAGCGGACTGATTGATAGTAACAGACATAAAGAGTACCACAAACACTCAACAATTTTTTTCGGCTAGTTGATGAGTCGCGATTGATGTCAATGTATTTTGATAAAAATTTGATCACTAGGTAAAATAATGTCCACGAAAAGTTAAGTTTTAGACCTGAAGTCCGGTGCAAAACGTAAGCAATTTTAACACTTCGAAATTTTCGAATTCTCCCAAAATTAATTAAAGTTTTTTCAATGATGATGCTCGCCAGGCATGATGAGGTCAACAAAAAATCGTCTTTGAGACCTGAAACCTAACGCAAAATGCATTTAATACAATTTTAGAACTTCAAAATTTTTCATTTTTTTCCAAAATTTATCAAAGTTTTTTTCGATGATGATGCTCACCAGGTGAGATGAGGTCAACAAAAAATCATCTTTGACACCTGAAACCCGGCGCAAAACGCGTTTCACATGCATTTTTTAAAATTCGAAATTTTCGATTTTTTTTCACTGTTGAGGCTCACCTGGGCCGATTACAAATTGACAACCACCAAAACAGCAGTGATACTTCCCAACTAACACCCAAAACAAACCAAACCCATCACAAACGTCTGAAACAAACAAAATTAACAAAAAAAATGTCTTCCTGGCAACGCATCGGGGGGACATTTGGGTGATACTGTGTTCGCAACGGGGAGGGACACAAGAATTTTTCCGAATTTTTTGAAATTTTTTGGCGTCTTGCCCGGCATTACGCCGGCCAAAACGCCAAAAATTTACAAAAAATTCGCAAAAAAATTTCGTGTTCTCCTCCCCCCCCCCCCCCCGTTGCGAACACAGTAACACCCAAATGTCCCCCCCCCCCCCCCCGTTGCGTGCCCATTAAGACACCTGACACCTTGCTACTCTTTATAACCAGCATACCTGCATTTTAATTATGTATCGACGCAAACTCAAACATGACATTTTGTAAAGCTTAACGCATTCAAGACAAGTAGGTCCAGTTCGTTTCAGCCTGTGATTAGATTATGCCGGACAAAATGGACCCTCAAGCAGACATGCGCACGACCGTTGTCTAGACTCTCGTGCTACATAGTTTCATAGTCGAGATATCTTCTGTTTTTCGAAGATAAGAAATCGTCGGTTTCGTCGTCTTTTTTTTAGCCGAACGGCGAAAATTCCTACGTTTTTTTCAGTTGGCATCTTTGTTTCTGTTTGGTATCAAACATAAGAAAGGATCGATGTCATCGTTTTTAAAAGTACGAGAGATTCGGTATCATCTTTCTTTAAACTTAAAAAAGATTCGGCATTGTTATTTTTCAAAGATAAAAAAGATTCGATATTGTCGTTTCGTAACGTAAGTGGTATTTGGCATCTTCGTTATTAAACGTAAGAGAGAATTGGTGTAGTGTTTTCCCAAACATAAGACATGTTTGATATAGTGTGAATTTCGGTATCACATACAATAGTCTGATGTGAGAGTATTGGATGATGATGACGAATGCTTAGGAGTTTCCTGTTTTTTTTCTGGTGGTATATTCCCCCACTAAATGTACCGAAGAAACCGAACATACCGACATACCTACGTAGAAAATCGAACATACCGAATATGTCTTTCGTCGTTTTGTAAGGTCTTCTCAACTTCTCAACTAGGGTTGTTTAACGAAGTCTTCTCTGCGGTATATGCGTTTGTAAAATCATTCTCTCACTATATCTCGGAATAGGGAAAATGGACAACAGAAAAAAGACATTTCACAAGAAAAAGATTAACAGTTAAAACTTTTAGTGCGTTCGAAGCAGTCCCTGATGAGTCTCTGGTGCGTTTGATTACATATAAGACAGGACTTTTGAGTGCTTGAAATCTCTGAAAGCCACGTTTTTATGCTCTAAGCTAAATATTAAGAGACATTCACGCACTCAAAAACCCGCTGAGATCAGAAGTATGTAAGTTCAAAGAGTTTTTCAGACCATATAAGTAGAGGACACTACGATTGCCTGGTGTGATTTCGAAGGTTACCTTAATCGAGGCCATTTTGGTCTGATATCTTGGCTTATATTGTCACTGTTTTTGCCATAAACAGAAAGAATATGACATTTTAACAAACTAAAAAAAAAATTAGGCTCAATGACCTAAAACAGTGATAAAAAACATGAAAGTTGCTCCAGTTGAATTTAGTTTTTATCCATCGCACTATGGAAAAAAGGCGTTGACGACAAAACCAAATTAAAAAAATATGGCAGCAGAAGAAATTTAATCAGCAGTTTAAAATGTAATCATTCAATCTTGTCACCGAATGTAATTATCAAAATTACTTCAACGAAAAGTCCACCAAGACTGGTCCCTAATTTTTTTTCACGAATAAGTCTTTTTTTGCGAATGCAAGGTTGACAAGTTGGCTCCTCTATATAAAAAAACATTTTACTAATAATGGCAACCAGACAGTTTGTTCCTCCGATTAGGAAGCTACAAAAACAATTCGTTGTTAAAAATGGGATTCGTTATCCTTAAATTAATCATATTATTATCTTTAATTTTATGTTTATATGCTTTTAGTGTTTAATATGTGTGTACTCAATAGTTAAAAAATTCTTTGTTGATTTCAAGTTTTTGATATTTCTTGTTAGCAATAACAGCACAAACTCAAGAATAAAACTAATTTAAAAGTTAACAAGAACCCCAAAACTTATTCAAAGATGATTAGAAATAGACAAAAACGTCGTAAACTTTTCTCAGGAAAGAAGAATTCCGATATTTTTCATACAGTAGATGAGGATAGCTTTATTATTTGCTGTTTCGGATGCTCTCAAAAACGGATATATAGCCTTCTGAACGGATAAAGAAACTTAGCTAGCGTTGTTTTATTTCGATTTTCTTAAATAAGGGATCAATTGAAGTCTGCTTTTGCGAAAATGGTAACTCTTCTGTCCAATTTACTAATAGTTCCTATTACCATCTAAGAGACAACTCAAGTTTAAACTTTGCTCAGTCAATTTTTTTCTCAATTCCGATATACCTATTTACAGAAAAATGGAGAAAAGCAATAACACAAAAGAGGTATCTGCTAAATACAGACGGAGAGCCGCTTTTAAAACAATTCAATTTGCTGCCGTAGATTGATACCCTGGTCAGGATTTTTTATTCGCACAATTCAAATCAGAAATGTACTATTTTGTTCCTGCTTCTAGCAAATATTTTACATATACAAGATTTTGTTATTCAGTCACGATATTTTCATCAATTTCAACGATCAGATCGACTTGATTCACGCACGGTGGGGTAACCACGGCCCCGCACAGAGTCTGGTTTGTCTGATCATAGCTTTGTCTACCCGGGTCGATACCGAATGGTTATCTTGTAAGAACTTGCAAGTTTCAGGCAGAAACTTACAAGGCGATGCATCGCCTTGCAAGTTTTTCTTCCAAAAACTTGCAAGTTCTTGCAAGTTAGCCATTCGACTTGCAAGTTCTTACAAGTTAAACATTCGACTTACAAGGCTCTTACAAGTTATCCATTCGACTAACAAGTTACTTTGTCTACCCGGGTCGATACCGAATGGTTATCTTGTAAGAACTTGCAAGTTTCTGGCAGAAACTTACAAGGCGATGCATCGCCTTGCAAGTTTTTCTTCCAAAAACTTGCAAGTTCTTGCAAGTTAGCCATTTGACTTGCAAGTTCTTACAAGTTAACCATTCGACTTACAAGGCTCTTACAAGTTATCCATTCGACTAACAAGTTACTTACCAGTTAACCATTCTCACACACACCACACACACCACGCACGCACACACGCACACACACACACATACACGCACACATACACACGCGCACACACATACACACATACGCACTAAACCGTAATTAAAACGTTGTCAGGCATGAACGTAAACGGATGTTTGGAAAAAATAGAATCTGGAAAAGTGTGTATTAAATTTGAAAAGGGTATAAAACTGAAAGTCCACTAAATTATTTTGAGAAAACACTGGCATATGAATTTGAAAATTCAATCAAAGTCAATGTTTTGGGAGCATGTTTAAAACACCGATCGTAAAGAAGTTAATTGACATCTAGAGTTTTTTAAATGAATTGCAAAAGGATCTCTCTTGAATTGATAAAATTCAAAAAGTAACCATTTTGTCTGAAGTTAACCATTCGAATTGCAAGTTCTTACAAGTTAACCATCTTTTGCAAGAAACTTGCAAAATCTTACAAGTTAACCATCTTTTGCAAGAAACTCGCAAATTCTTACAAATTTACCATTCAGTCTCGACCCGGGTAGGGTCTGGATAGTTGTGTGGTATGATCTGGATAGCCTGAACAGAGCTCTTTCCAGAGTCTACACGGTCTGATCAGAAACATTTCCAGAATCTGGAATCTGTGCTCAGAACCCCGAGGTTCAATTGAAGAAACGACCATTACCCCGAAACAAAGAAAAGATAGTTAACTCCCAAAGGGACTGTTTTCGGGGAGGGCTCCCAACTTTACTTGATGAACATCAAATACCATGTTAAGGAGTTTCGATAAGTGTTGCGGAGCTAAAACTCTTTCTTTCATTGGAATAAACTTTTTTTACTCATGAACTCAAAAACCATATGCATAAAATTACCTCTATTTTTCTTAAAATAGTACATTCCCAGGTTGAGGTGCCAGACCGAAAATCGATATGTCCAGACCGTCCCAGACGGAAAGTGTCTATGTCCAGACCCTCCCAGACGGAAAGTGCATATGTCCAGACTTTCGTGCGTTCAAAATTTTTCGTGCGTTCATCGTGCGTTCAAAACTCCCTATGTCCAGACTTTGGTTCGTTCAAAATCTTATATGACCAGACTTTAGTGCGTTCCTTCATTCATAATTATACAATGAATACTGGTACGTGTCTGACTAATCAGAGCTACTTTGTGTCTGGATGGTCTGATCAGAGCTGGATTATGTCGCGCACCTCGTCCTGGGTAGGGTTCTCTTCTGGTTTCAAATGACAAAATTATCATTAATGTATCAAAATACATTACCACCGTTCAAGCGCAATCAGGGTTCTTGAGCCAGACTGTTCGTGAAAGCTCTTCAATCGTCTCTATTCCTATGGTTCTACTGCACCCGAATGAGAACCTATGTGTAGATAGGTAGCCCGCTACTTGGTTAATGTGTAACTCATCAGCCTGGTGTGCGTAAAGTTATGCCCTCGTACGCTCAGATCACGTCACGTTGAGAAGGAAAATATATACAACGCATTCACCCAATTTTAGACCTGTTTTCTTAAGAAACAAGTTTGATGCCAGCTATTTCCAAACCAGTTATTGATTTATTTTTACCTCATCAACTGTGAGAACAAAAAGTGCACAAATAATGAACGAGCTCAAGCTTTTCTTTAAGTCCCAACCTAAAAATAATGGGAAACCGAAGCTCCTCAGCCTAGCATTTTTTTTCCGTCTAACAGCCTTGAAAACGTTCTCTTGCCGAAATTAATGAGCTCAATCTTTGGTCTATTCTTCGTAGTTGTGTATGGATAAAATAATCGTTTCCATACAACTTAACAGTCTACTTTTGTTTCGACTTCAAAAAAAGAGGCAAACAAGTTAAGACTAAAACATCCATGCAATCATCTTCAATCACAGGGGAACCTCACTAGAATTTTTTCCCAGTGAAATGAAACCTTATACACCTTGTCAAGACATGCAAGATCCTGACAGCTTTCACAATACATGAGTTATCTTGCCAAGATCTTCTTAGACAAAAAAACTCTAGGTACATCTTGATAAAATCTTGATAAGATCTTATCAAGGGGTTTCAAGGATTTTTCTTGAACAAACTAGCTAAAATCATGGTAAAACTTGGCAACAAAAATTGATTACATTAAGCAAGGAGTGAAAAGTTCTTAATCCTGATGTAGCAAAGGATCCTCATGATCTTTTTCTGCAAAGCAGAGAACATTTTGTACTTTGGATCTTTCTTCCAGAGAAATGCTTCCCGGAAAAATATCATGACCTGTAACTCCACCTAATTTTGACAATTTCCTGCCAAATTATGTTGAGGTGCATATAGTGCCTAATTTAAAAATTATCAATTTTTTTTGCTAGTTTTGGTTTCTGTATGTTTTTGTTTTTCATTTTATTTTATAGTAGATACATAAGAATCATAGTTGCTCAATACTTAACCAATTTAATGAGTGCTGTTTCAATTTTTATTCTGTTTTATGTCATCTTATCAGTTTTTCTTGATTTTAGGTTTTTTTGGGATCTTTATGGCGGCCTTACAGATACCGAGCTAGCATCCACCCAAAAATTTAAACGTACAGGAAAAAAGCGGCTCGTTTGATGGTTAATAATTTAATGGGAGCAGTTTTTTCCGACATTCTTGATAATTCTTGCTTAATATTGTTACATCGTGTTATATCTTCTTTTTGTGTGCTATTTACTTTTAATACTTTGGCAATCTCATGGTTAATTTTTCCTGAAACACTTTTTTCTATGCAAACGCAAATATATTAGAAGTTCGTACATATCTTGATGTTATCTTGCTATGATACATGGTGAGATCACCCTTGTTCAAAATTGGCGAAAAAACCGACGCAATAAGCAAAATTTTGTCATTTTTTTTAATGAAGGAACTGTCCTTTTTGTCGGTATTGTCGAAATTTTATGTCAGAATTGTCGCTAATTGTCCTTTTTGTTGTTGTCGTCCTTATCGGTCCTGAGTCGAGGTTTTATAGGTAAAAACTATTTAAAAAAACTAAAATTTTGGGTAAGTTGTATAGATGACAAGCATAATGATTGTTTTTCAGCCACTGGATAGAAAATCAGTTTATTGATAGAAGACCACTAACATTTGGAACCGAGTGAAATTGATGTGTTCTTCATTTAAAAACCGACAACAAACGATGCTTCTTACGTTTGAATCGACAGAAAAGGACGCTTCTTAAAATCGACGACTAGCGATCAGACCGCGGCGACAGAAAAGCGTAAGGATTTTTGCAAAGTAAAACTGACGAAAAGCGACACTTTCATATGTTTGAAACTCGAAAAATCTCAACTCGGGTTTCACAAGATTTACCATGTTCTATCATGTTTCTTATCCAGGGTATCAAGTTTCGTTTCACGGGGTTAATTCGACTCAGATGAGGTGCTCAATTTCAGCCAGCTTTGATCAGAATAACTGCCATTGTTGTACATCGGTATTATCAAACGTTCCTTAGTTGCGCACTAATTTGCCAGACTAACTGCACTCGCTCAGTGAGGATTTACCCAACTAAACCCTTTTCACCAGTTAAAAAGACACAATTAGTGGGATAATGCATTCTTTTCACAAAAAAATGAAGATCTTTTCGGTCTGGCCCATAGTTATCTTTGTGTTTGGTCAGTCTGGCAGATACCTGAGAAATACCGGTCGCGGACTTCATCTTGGGTAGCAATTAAAAATGTAAATAATTTTCTTCAGCTCAAATGATGCCTGTGGTTGTAATGATGCTTCAAGAAATAAGGTACTATGAGCTACATCGGAACTAAGCTCATCATTATTAGCCTAATGATGATCAAAACGCTATTAATGTCACTTTCGGATCAGTACCTCAAAGTGTGATAGGAAGGCCACAAGCAAGTACTCCACTTTGTGCAGGAAAGTCCTTTGGGAGTGAGTCTTCTATAAAAAGAGATTTTTCACTAAAAGCTGCTTTTTCACTAAGATTTAAAATCCTGGCTTTTTCTTTAACCTTTTTCTCCTAATTTTACTTTTCAAAATTTCCTTTAAATCCCTTTCCTCCTTAGCTTTAGCTTTGTAACTTGCTTAAGATTTAAAATCCTGAGTTTTCTTCTTAATCCCGACTTTTCTTTTACTTTTCTTCCAGTTTTATTCTCACCTTCAAAAGTCTTAAGCTCAAAAGTCTTTACTTTTTGCTCAGTTTTATCCCTCATCTTCAAAGTCTTATTAGAAAATTTTTTGAGAAGTCAGAGCCTCTTTGAGGCTGAGTTTTAAAATGAGCCAAATTGAAAGGCTTTTATCTGAAGCCAGAATGACGGCAGAAGAATCAACGCAAGACGAAAGCGATTTTACTGAAGTAAGGAATAAAAGAAAACGCTTCAGAAAAGTGCCAACTCCCACCAACAACGTAAGACCAATGATTGTTTCAATTGACCCAAGACCATCACAAATTCAGTTTGCAAAAGCAATCAGGTCGAAATTTCCAGCCGTCAAGATCAAGCAAATAAGAGAACTGAGGAACAATACCGACTTCTTTATTCAGCCAGAGGACCTCACTTCAAGAGAATGCTTGATGCTGTCACTAAACCTAAATAAGGCCTTTCCAAATGCCAAAGTGAACGCCAGGAATACACTTCCCAAGCCTAAAACTAAACCAAGTTTCGTCATTGTAAATGTTCACCACAGCATTACTGAAGATGAGGTAGAGGAAGAACTTTTAAATAACAACGCAATGAACGTCACCAAAGTTTCACGAATAACAAGTCGAGCAACGGGCCAGCCAACAAAATTAATACGCGTGATCACGGAATCCAACAATCAAGTCAACGCAGCTCAAAAACATGGCGTCAAAATAGGCTGGCAGCTATACCGATGTGAAGCAAGCCGCGAACCACCACATGTTATGCAATGTTTCAAATACCAGAAATTTGGCCACTCAGCAAGAGATTGCACTAATGCAATTCGATGTCTTCGCTGCTCGCAAGATCATAGTGTAAAAGAATGCAATGTTGCAAAAGAAAATGCCAAATGCTCAAACTGTGGTGGTGCTCATGCTACAGTTTATCGAGGCTGTCCAGCATATCAGCATAAGTTAGCAGAGGCCTCAAAAAAGATAAATGAGAACAAATTCTCAGCCGTAACTAATAAAAAGAGCTCTCAAGCAAAGACTGACCTAACGACATCAACTGAAAAAATTGCTGTTCTAGTAGCTGAAGTCCTGAGCAAGATACGAACAGTTTTTAACACTATGTCCTACAGTGACATAATAAATATTGTCTCTAACAGCGCCTCACGTATCTTCAATGAAAAAATTGATGGCCAGAGAATACATGACAGCATAAAAAGCGCAAATACAACTCCTGTTATTTCAATTCAAACAAACAATTTACCAAACAGCCAAAACTTTTCGCAAAATGGATGAGCTCAAGATTTTGCAATGGAACTGTCGCGGACTAAACAACAAAATAAGTGATCTGATTTTGTTTTCAACAGAAGAAGAAATAGATGTAATTTGTGTAAATAAAGTTAAGAACTGGAAAAAAACAACCTCCCTCAACAACTACATTGTTGCATCGGAAACCTTCAACAACGGTCATCATGGCTCTGCTATATTAGTGAAGAACAGCATTGTTATCAAAAGAATAGAACCAGTAGAAAAAGAAACTGATAGCAATGGAAGAACACTAGAAATACTTAAAATTTGCCTTAAGTTGCCCTCTTTCGATAATTTTTGGATAAAAACTGTTTGCAATTCCCCTGGAAAGCTACTCTCGGCCGATAAAATATTTTCAGGAAAGTTGAAAAATGTCTTCATATGTGGCGACTTCAATGCTCCCCACCATGAACTAAACTGCTCCTACGATTCTGAAAATGGGGAAAAACTCCTATATATTATTGACGAGGGCACTTTTAAACTGCTGAACAACGGTTATCACACCTATCCATCGTTTGATGGAAAATGCAAAAATATGTTAGATCTGCACTTTTGCGATAATTCACTTTTTGCGCATTTTAACAACTTTCAAGTATCAGAAGATTTAGGCAGCGATCACAAAGTTACAATTACGACCCTGAACATGAGAAAAGGTGAAGTTTTTCAACAAAAATCAAAAATCAACTACAGAAAGTTTAGAGAACATGCAAGAAAATTACACAGATCATCAAATCTCTGGCCTGTGAAGTTTCCAAAAAAGAATGAATTAAATAAATTTAGCACCAGTTTAATTGAGTTAATACACAAATCTCTGGAAGACTCCTGCATTAAAAGGAAAGAGCTCCCCTACAGTGTTGAGACGCAAAAACTGATTAAAATGAGGAGAAAAAGGCGAAGAGAGCTCAAAATAGCAGTTGGCGATCACTATACCTCTTTAAGAACGGAGATAAATTACCTACAGAAAGAAATTAAACGATCAATGATGCGATCAGAAGACAGAAAAAGAGCAAAGGTCTTGGAAAGTGCATGTGATAAGGGTAGCAAAGGCTTCTGGAAAGCAATAAAAGAACTAACTAATAAAAACGAGCCCAAACAAAAAACAGCAGAATACACAAAATTAATCTATAAAGATTGTGTGGCGGTCACCGACAAGGAGAAAAGTGAAATGTTTAAACATCTGCTAAAGGACACAATGAAAAATCACGAAACGGACTCATCAACAATTTCTGAACTCTGCAACAATATTGAAAATGAAACAGAAGCAATAATAAATACAAATGAACATACTGAACAACTGGTCATTGTGGTTACCACAAAAGAATTTGATGAAATCTTGAAAGAGACGAGAAAAACATGCCCTGGGCCGGACAAAATCTGCTACAAAATCCTTGAAGAATTACCAAAGAATGTTAAAGCCCTTGCCTGTCTCCTCATATCTAGCTCCATAAACAACTCCTTCGTTCCATTTAACTGGAAAGAATCCCAGAAAAAAATGATACCAAAACAAGACAAAGACCGATCGAAGGCTGAAAACTACCGACCCATTAGTCTTACAAACTGTATAGCCAAAATATGTGAAACTGTTGTAAAAATTATTGTTATGGAATATTGTGAAAGCCAAAATATATTCGGCGAGACTCAGAGTGCTTACAGGAAACACCGCTGCACAACAGACAACCTCATTAAACTCACTCAGCACGTCAGTGAAGCCTTTCAGTGGTCCGAAATGGTTGGTTTCGTTTGCTTGGATGTCGAAAAAGCGTTCGATGCTGTATGGCGCCTAGGACTCGTGCACAAATTAAACTCGATAGGGCTAAAGAATTCGGTCATAAGAGGGATAAATTCATTCTTGTCGCAAATGAATGTCTTTGTGAAGATAAACTCCACTGTCAGTGATAGTTTCAGCCCGACAGCTGGAGTACCTCAAGGGAGCGTAATTGCTCCCATTCTCTTTCTCATTTACGTCAGTGGTTTGCCGCAAATAAAAGCCCAGATCTCACAGTTCGCTGACGACTTTGCCCTCTACTATAGGTCACAATCCCCGAAATTAATCGAAAAACATCTCCAATCATCACTGAATAGTCTAATTAATTGGCGCGACTCATTGAAAATCAAAATTAACCCAAATAAAACTCATTACCTGATCTTTAAAAACCCCTCAAAGAAAGAATCTTCTCTAGAGCTCAACATTAAAGGAATTACCATTCAGAAGACACAATCGTTAAAATTCTTGGGTATCATTCTTACTTCAAACCTCAAATGGAATGAACATTGCAAAGATTTAATACGAAGAGCGAACAGCAGGCTATTTCAACTCTGGAAGCTTAGTAACCTAAACGTTAACGAAGAAAGCCTAATTTTGGTTTACAAATCTTGGATCAGACCACTCTTTCTGTACTCAAATGCTTGCTGGCTGGATCAATCGCATGCCTTTATCAATAAAATACAAAACGTTCAAAACCGAGCCCTACGAATTTGCCTTCGAAAACCAAGATGGTATCAGACTCAAAACCTCCACGAAGAGGCAAACATAAAGCCAGTCAGAGAAATGCAGATTGAACTGGCCAACAGGTATATTCAAAGGGCAATCAAAAACAACATACTGTCTGTATCAGAGCTGATATATAAGAAACGACAGTGCCCGCTCAACTCTTGCAAAAGCATTCTTGATCATCTAAATTACTAAATTTCATGGCCGCATACGCAATAGACTAGTGGCTAAGATGACTGCTCAGAATAGTGACCGACTAAACAAAACGAGGATCAATCCCAGTTTAATCTGGGAAACTCAATATAAAAGATCTTCATCTTTCAAACAACAGAAAGGGGATCAATGACTAAAGAAAAACAAAAACTAAGAGAGGAAAACTAAGGAAACATGGGAAAAATACAACAATAAACAGGAAAACAAATCTACAGATAGTGCAAATGAAAAACTGGCAGTCGGATAACCAAAAGTAGCTGTCGAGTGGCACAGTTGCGAAGAGCACAAAAAAAGATTAATGATGTAAACACTACTACGGTTCGAGTCCAACTCCAGCAACTTTACATTTATTTTATTGAGGCGTTTCCTCCATCCAATAAACTGCATCAAAATTTTAACGTCTTGCAAAAGAGGAAAGTGGCGCAGTTACCAACAGCGCGTGGATTATCAACGAAAGAATGAAAATTTCTTTTCTCCGACCCGGGTTCGAATCCAGCTCAGTTGCCTCCAACTTTCCTTATTATAATTAATTTTTTCAATTATATTAACAATATGAAAAACAACAGAACCATCAGACGTGTTAAATTTATTCGGCCAGCCGCTCGCTTAGTCAATTCGGGGCCAAATACCACTCAGTCTTTGCCATTCTCTGACCATCTCATTCAATTGTCTTCATCTGTTTGCCCAGCCGCTCGCCTAGTCAATTCTGGGCTGAACAGATCACAGCTGTCATCAATATCTCTATGCTTAGTTACTGACCAACACTTACGTCTTCTTTCGAAGCCTCTCATTTCTACTTTATTGAAAACTATTTTACTTTTTCACTCAACACTCCACTGATTTAAAAGGAAAACGTCTTTGAGATTAAACAAAAACATTAACTATTGTGCTGCGCGTGGTTTGGTTTCAGTGCTTTTATGGTTTAGGTTAGCGTAGCACTTTTATTGATCAATTTCTTAATTCTGTCACTTTTATGTTAATGCGGTTTTCCAGTCAGAAACAACGCTTTTGTTTATTCTGTTTCTCCCTCTCTTCATTAATCATAATCGTTCTTTTTTTTCCTCCTCAATCTTTTCTTCCTCGACAACGAAGCAGGACTATTTGAAATCAAGGACACCAATCTAAGCCCTATCTATAATTGAATCGAGCGGACAGCAACATATTTGAATGAAAGCTGAATTTTTTTTAACATCATACATGACACTTAGCGCGGACCGCTAAAAAAACAGCACAACTGGGAGCTTCGGATCGAAACCGTTCAAGTCAGTTTGTCGATCTCCGTTTTAAACTTGCAACGACTTAAACATTGAAAGAACAAAGCTATGAAACGAAAATCTTGCAGAAAAATAAGTCAACTTAGTGCAGTGAACTATCAACTCGAAGAAACAGAACATCAAGACGCGTGGGTTCGAATCCCACCCACGCCCATCGATCATTTAAAGCTTTCCCAATCAATTTTAATTTATTTCTTTTGTTGTAATTTATCATACTTACCTGAAGAAACTATCACACTCATTTTAAACAATTTTCACGAGGCTAGCCAAGAAAACGATCCAATAGCGTTTGTATAGGTCAAGTTCAGCCAGCAGAAGTCCTCCATGGTACTTGAAATGGCTGAGTGCATCCGAGGCAGAGGAAGTCTTCTACTACAGTTATATAGAACTTTAAATCTTAATCGGAACTTCTCAAACTCAATTTTTTAAACTAAAACTTCTCTTACTGTGTATATAACTGTGTATATAGCTTCTTTCACCTCTGGTTGTACATAAATTGTATTATATTACTATGAGCTACATCGGTACCATTGTTGGGAGCGAGCAACCAAGTAGCCCCAAGTTTGAGGAAAGTCGACGCTCTTGTTTTCTCTTTTACAGTTTAAAATCCTAAGTTTTAGCGAAGCTTTTACATAAATATTCTCATTGAAAGTTTAAAATCCACCTATCAGGTTCCTTAGCTTTAGTTTTTTAAGCCGCGCTTCCAACTCGCTCTCTCCTTTTGTCTTGAGCCCAAAAATTGCATAAGCCTGAAATTCCCAACTTTTGGATTACATTATACCGCGTTTTTTTCCCATTCTTCGAAAGTTTTAAGCTTTCCTTACTACAATTATTTGCCTCAGTAAACTTTTCATTTAATTGTGGAATACCACAAAATATTAAAATAGGCATAAAGTTTTTAAAAATGTTAAAGACCCCAGCTCCAATCTAATCAAAAATGGTCTTTTAAGATCTCAGATCCCGAAATGGGCCCATTTTTGAACTTATTCACTTAGACAGGCTTTAATCAGAAACCGGAGCGACAGCTGATGAAAGAACACAAGACAAGAATGAGTTCACTGAAGTACGCAACAAACAAAAGTTATTCAGAAAACAAAAACCAATCCCGATCGTTCAGAATCTGTTACACAATTCTCAAAGAGCTAACAAAGAGGGTTGCGACTATAATAAGCCTTCTGTTTTTCCAGCTGAAAAACAAAGCCCCTAGTAGTTGAAGGAAATTGAAATAAAAAGCTGTTAGAAGAGAAAGAGGACCGAGCAAAGGTCGAAAATTGTAGACCCATTAGCCTGATCAATTGTCCAGCTAAAATCTGTGAAGCTCTATTGAAAAACAAAGTCAAATTAAATCCCCCAAAACATTTGCAAAACACAAAGCGCTTACAGGAAACATTAGAGAACAATTTAATGCTCACGCAACGCGTAACTGAAGATTGGCAGTGGTCTGAAAAATTTGGGTTGTTATGTTTAGTTGTTGAAAAGGCTTTAGACGTTTTGATGCTGTCTGGCGTCCTGGATTGATCCATAACCTAAAATCAATGAAAAAGCCTTTCTTATCACATAGAAATCTGTACCGCATGATATACTGTGCTATCATTAAAATTGTTTGCCCACCGGCTGAAATCCCAAAATGAAACTAATATCTCCAACTGTCTTCCTACTCAATGTTGGTCGGTTGCATAAAATGAAAGCCCAAATCTCACAGCTTGCTGAAAATTTTGCATTACATTACAAACAACAATCCACCAAACAAACTCCAGTAATTCTCCAACCATCGCTAAACAACCTTTTGATTTGGTGCTGTTTACTCAAAATCAAAACTGATTCAAGTAAAACTCAATAACTGATCTTTAAAAATCCCTCAGAGAAAGACACAACGCCAATTCTGAACATCAACGAGATGCCCTTTTAAGTTAAAATTTATAAATATCCTTGGTATCACTCTCAGTCACGATCTATAGAAGAAATACCACTGCAACAACTTTGTGATGAGAGTAAACAGCAGAATATTTCAATTCTGGAGATTGTTCAAGTTTAAATTTAACGAAGAAAGCGTGCTCATAGCCTACAACTCCTGGATTTGCACTATTCTTTTTACGCAAAAGACTGCTGGCCGGACAATTCCTAAGCGCTCATAAACAACATTCAAAAAGTTCAAAACTGAGCACTAGAAATTTGCCTCTGAAAACGAAGATGGTACAAAACCCAAAAACTGCATGTCGAAGCAAATATACAACCGGTCAGAGAAATGCAGTTGAAACTAGCCACAAATTATGTTTCTCGAGCATCCAAAAATGAGATACTTCCCATAGTTTCCGGACCTAATAAGAAAAAAAAGAGACTGTGCGCTCAGCACGTGCAAAATGCTAAAGTACTGCTGATCATCTCAAATAACGCCAACTTAATCTGAAATTTTTCACGCACCACAGACTAGAAGCAAAAGCAACTGATCAGAAAATTTAAGTATTGGGACTTAATAGGACCAATCTCATTGCAATCCAGACTCCAATAATCATTCCATTGCAGAACAGAATTTGAATTCATTATAAGAACGGAGAAAGAGGAAAACGAACAACACCTACTTAATGAATACATGTAAAAACAGGCATTTGGTCAAATAAAAAAAACACGGACAAAACAACAAGTCTTTGTTTTGCTTGGCCTCTAATCTAACCGCTCTCAACATACAAAACACCAGCGTAGTTGCCAAGCCGCCAAAGCGAATAAACGAATTTCAATCAATCACGGTTCCTTTTCAAGACCGAACCAGCAATCTTTTTCTTCTTTCTTTTCCTCCACTCTGTCAATATTTTTTAAATATCAAAATTAAAGGGAAGTAAACGGCCTAAAAAATAGCAAAACAGACATGCCAATTAACAAAGCGCAAAAAACCGTACAACCTAGTAGTATGGAGTTCGATCCTTAGCTCTGCTTCAGTCTATCTATGTTGTGCTCCTATTGCGTACCAATGTGCAGCGTCTTCTCTGTTCACCAATAGAACTTATTTGTATATAGCCAGTTGCT
This sequence comes from Convolutriloba macropyga, assembly GCF_964194025.1. NCBI lineage: Eukaryota > Metazoa > Xenacoelomorpha > Acoela > Convolutidae > Convolutriloba > Convolutriloba macropyga. The sequence continues at coordinate 37,662,109 of NC_134482.1, read as the reverse complement.
GGCGTAATCCATTCGGAGCCTGAAACAACGCTCTTCAGTCTGTCCTACTTCCCTGTAGACTATCTTCCTTTGCTCTCCTTTTTTTGCTTTCCTCAAATTGGCCAGCCGCTCTCCTAGTTTATTCCGTTTGAACCGATCAAGTGACCTTTTCTCTTTGTTAGCATAACGAAGATCATCATTCTTTGCAATCTTGACTTAACTTCCCATTTTTTCTGATTATCATTTCTTGTACTCTACTCCACTTATTAATCGCGAACATACAAAAACTCCTTTAGATCACAAAACATCTACTTATTTGATGCACGTGGTTTTTTCAGTTGTTTTATGGTTTAGGTTAGCGTAGCAATTTTGGTCAAGTGCTTTCTAATTGCGCTACTTTTTTAAAAAAGGCAAAACAACCTTTGTTTTATTTTTTTGTTTTTCTTTCTCCTTTTTCTCTAATTCTTAGTCTTTTATTCTTCTAAGTTGATGGTTAATTTTAACACAAAATAAATTTTCTTCTGTTTAATAATTGTTCTGGTTGTAAAACTAATTATGTGGAAATTAGTTCAAAATGCCACCGGAAAACAAAAAGCGAATGGTGTACGCCATCGTTCATTGAATTTAGCGCGGATAGCTAACGCGTCATAGGAAACGCACGCGTCAGTTCGAAACTCATCATGATCAAATTCCTTTTTTCTCAACTTGTCCGACAGTTCGAAAAGAATATTACAAAGACATTGTAAAAAATATAAACAAAACAACTTCAAATAGTGAAGACAATTGAGTGCAGAGCGCTATTAGGGAGCAATATTCGCAGATTCAGACAATGAAGTTCGAGCCCCACCAACGTACAACAAACTTTTAGTAACCTAAAACTCATTTATTTGTTCATTTATTTGTCAGTTATCTTCCTTGCTAAACTGAAAATCGCCACTCACACCATCTTCAACGAGGCTAGCCAAATCAGCAAGCCACTATCTTTTCTACCTGTCAAGGTTAGCCAATAGAAGCCCTCCAGGGAGCTTGGAATGGTTGAGTGTGGCTGAGGCAGATAGGTCCTTTGATTCAGCGAGAACAGAAACTCAATTTTAACATTAACTTTTTTTCTGAACTTTACCTTTAAACTTAAACTCCTTCCTAATGTGTTTTAATTTTTTTTTGCCGAATGGTGGAACATAAACTGTATTGTTTATACACGTAAAACCGACCCTCTTGGTTCGGATCGACTGTCCAGACTCTGAAAGCAGACAATTTTACCGCACAGGTTTTGGGAAGGGTTCGTTGATCAGACTTTCCAGACCGGAGGTATTGAACCGTCTACACAGAGTCTGTATTATACCGTCATCAGACCGTGCAGTGTCTGGATGCAGTCCTGTTCAGATTTTCCAGACAACAGATTTCCTGCCAGACTATATCGTCGGCGGGCCGCAATTCACCCCTCTTGTGCTCGAATCGGTTGATCTGATCAGATCTGGTTTGAATCCACGTCCTCCCGGGTAATGTGGAACCAAACCTCAACGTCAACTCTCAAAAGTAATTGAGTAAAATGTTTCAAAATGTGATATCAGTTTAAGTAGCTTGTTTAAGTAGTTTGTTAAAGTTGATTGATTGTGTTCTCTGTCCAATAATATGGGTGATGGGGTTAATGGAAAAAATCCAAAAAATCGATCCGGTGGATAGATGAGCTATGAAGAAAACTTTTGATAGATGAGCTATGAAGAAAACACTTGTTTTTTTTTACTCCGTTGCCTTTGCCTTTTATTGTTTCCACTATAAAACAGACTGTGTTTTTCGGCGCAAATTACCTGCCTCCCATCCCTTCTCCGTAATCAGCAGCCTGCTTGGGATCCTGAGAGAAGTACGCACCCGTCACACAATTTTCCCCTTTCCTATCACTAACATCAATATCATCTTTGGACTCCTTGTGGACATTGCGTTCCGATTCTATAACTTTTTCATTCCCGGGTCGAATGTCCTCCCTAAAATCCTCCCATTTTGATGTAAGAATGGGGGGTAATTTGTCTATGGGGGCTAAATTGATGTAAGAGTGTGGGGGTAATTTGTTCAGAGGGGGTAAAATGATGTAAGAGTTGGGCTGCAATGGGAGGATTTTTAAGGAATTACCCCCCATGACTGAAATTGCCCTGTAAGAGTGGGCTGCAATGGGCTGCAACGGGAGGACTTTTCAGGAATTAACCCCCCCTCCCGACTGAAATTGCCATGTAAGAGTGGGCTGCAATGGGCTGCAACGGGAGGACTTTTCAGGAATTACCCCCCTGACTGAAATTGCCATGTAAGAGTGGGCTGCAGTGGGCTGCAATGGGAGGAGTTTTCAGGAATTATCCCCCATGACTGAAATTGTCATGTAAGAGTGGGCTGCAATGGGCTGCAGTTTGAGGACTTTTCAGGAATTACCCCCCATGACTGAAATTGCCATGAAGAGTGGGCTGCAACGGGCTGCAATGGGAGGAGTTTTCAGGAATTACACCCCATGACTGAAATTGTCATGTAAGAGTGGGCTGCAATGGGCTGCAATGGGAGGACTTTTAAAGAATTACCCCCCCCCCCCTGAATGAAATTGCCATGTAAGAGTGGGCTGAAATGGGCTGTAATGGGATGACTTTTAAGGAATTACCCCCTGACTGAGATTGCCATGTAAGAGTGGGCTGCAATGGGCTGCAATGGGAGGACTTTTAAGGAATTACCCGCCCTGACTGAAATTGCCATGCAAGAGTGGGCTGGAATGGGCTGCAATGGGAGGAGGGGTGAAAATGAGGTAAGAGTTGGGCTGCCAAGGGGGGTAAAATGGTGTAAGAGTGATGGGGTAACTTGTTCAGAGGGGGTAAAGTGATGTAAGAATTGGGCTGCCAAGGGGGTAAAATGGTGTAAGAGTGAGGGGGTAATTTGTCCAGAGGGGGTAAAATGAGGTAAGAGTTGGGCTGCCAAGAGGGGTAAAATGGTGTAAGAGTGAGGGGGTAATTTGTCCAGAGGGGGTAAAATGAGGTAAGAGTTGGGCTGCCAAGGGGGGTAAAATGGTGTAAGAGTGAGGGGGTTATTTGTTCAGAGGGAGTAAAATGAGGTGAGAGTTGGGCTGTCAAGGGTGGTAAAATGTGTAAGAGTGAGGTGGTAATTTGTCCAGAGGGGTAAAATGAGGTAAGGGTTGGGCTGCCAAGGGGGGTAAAATGGTGTAAGAGTGAGGGGGTCATTTGTTCAGAGGGGGGTAAAATGATGTAAGAATTAGGCTGCCAAGGGGTGTAAAATTGTGTAAGAGTGAGGGGGTAATTTGGCCAGAGGGGGTAAAATGAGGTGAGAGTTGGGCTGTCAAGGGTGGTAAAATGTGTAAGAGTGAGGGGGTAATTTGTCCAGAGGGGTAAAATGAGGTAAGGGTTGGGCTGCCAAGGGGGGTAAAATGGTGTAAGAGTGAGGGGGTCATTTGTTCAGAGGGGGGTAAAATGATGTAAGAATTGGGCTGCCAAGGGGTGTAAAATTGTGTAAGAGTGAGGGGGTAATTTGTCCAGAGGGGTAAAGTGATGTAAGAGTTGGGCTGCCAAGGGGGGTAAAATGGTGTAAGAGTGAGGGCATAATTTGTTCAGAGGGGGTAAAATGATGTAAGAGTTGGGCTGCCAAGGGGGTAAAATGGTGTTAGAGTGACGGGGTAATTTGTTCAGAGGGGGTAAAGTGATGTAAGAATTGGGCTGCCAAGGGGGGTAAAACTGTGTAAGAGTGAGGGGGTAATTTGTCCAGAGGGGATAAAATGAGGTAAGAGTTGGGCTGCCAAGGGGGGTAAAATGGTGTAAGAGTGAGGGGGTAATTTGTTCAGAGGGGGTAAAATGATGTAAGAGTTGGGCTGCCAAGGGGGGTAAAACTGTGTAAGAGTGAGGGGGTAATTTGTTCAGAGGGGGTAAAATGATGTAAGAGTTGGGCTGCCAAGGGGGGTAAAACTGTGTAAGAGTGAGGGGTTAATTTGTCCAGAGGGGTAAAATGAGGTAAGAGTTGGGCTGCCAAGGGGGGTAAAATGGTTTAAGAGTGAGAGGTTAATTTGTCCAGAGGGGGTAAAATGATGTAAGAGTTGGGCTGCCAAGGATGGTAAAATGGTGTAAGAGTGAGGGGGTAAAAGACAAATTGCCCCCAACTCTTACATCGTTTTACCCCCCTTGGCAGACCAAAAAAAATATGTAAGAGTGGGGGGTTAATTTGTCTTTTACCCCCTCACTCTTACACCATTTTGCCCCCCTTGGAAGCACAATGCAGCCCAAAAAGACGTAAGAGTTTTGAGCTGCATTTTCCTAGAAAATCCTTGCATTGCAGCCCCACTCTTACATCATTTAGGGCAAAAAAATTCAACATAAACTGTATTCTTTATACACGTAAAACCGACCCTCTTGGTTCGGATCGACTGTCCAGACTCTGAAAACAGACAATTTCACCGCACAGGTTTTGGGAAGGGTTCGTTGATCAGATTTTCCAGACCGGAGGTATTGAACCGTCTACACAGAGTCTGTATTATACCGTCATCAGACCGTGCAGTGTCTGGATGCAGTCCTGTTCAGATTTTCCAGACAACAGATTTCCTGCCAGACTATATCGTCGGCGGGCCGCAATTCACCCCTCTTGTGCTCGAATCGGTTGATCTGATCAGATCTGGTTTGAATCCACCTCCTCCCGGGTAATGTGGAACCAAACCTCAACGTAAACCCTCAAAAATACTTGAGTAATATGTTTCAAAATGAAATATCAGTTTAAGTGGTTTTTTTACTTCCGATGAACGGGATTGATTGTGTTCTCTGCCCAATGGGTGATCGGGTTAATGGCAAAAGTCCAAAAAATTGAACTCGTAACTTTGATAGATGAGCTATCAAGAAAAGTCTTGGTTTTTCTTACTCCGTTGCCTTTGCCCTTGCCTTTTATCGTTGTCACTATAATACAAACGTTTTTTGGCGCAAATTACCTTCCTCCCATCCCTTCTGCGTAATCAGCAGCCTGCTTGGGATCCTGAGAGAAGTACGCACCCGTCCCACAATTTTCCCCTTTCCTGTCACTAACATCATTATCATCTTTGGAATCCTTGTGGACATTGCGTTCCGATTCTATAACTTTTTCATTTTCATCATGTTTTCCTTTTTGGAGATTAGTGTTTGAACGGTGAAAGTGTCGATTTTTCGCAATCCCAATATTCCCTTCTTCTGAGCTACCGTGGAACCCAATACCCCATTTATCCATCCAGTTTTCATCGTCGTGGTCGTAATGACCAGCCAGATTCAACCCAATTCGGATCCAATCATGGTTTGGCTTCACGTAGCTAAAACCTCCTTTGTCCAACATTTGATACTTTTCACTCTCATAGATAAGGTCACCTTTTGGGTCTAAATCAGCTCTCGTCAGCTTGAACACTGGCATTTGCTTCTCTTTGATTTGCTCAATGATGTCTCGTTTCACCAAATTTGAATGACTTTTAGTAAACTTCTTGATTCGTTTTGACACTTCGGGATTTTTTTCCGAAACTGTCACCTCCAAGTTCAAGCTGAAAAAATAGAGAGGTTCGTCTAAATTCTTTTTACTGTTCAATACTTGAAAATTTAACGCAGGTTTGAATGTTCAATTAGGTTGTCTTAAATATGTTTAAAGCTCTTGCATTGGTATTTTCTTTTAATCTCTTTATTAAAATCGTGGAAATTTGGATTGTATCGGTGTACTTCAATAATTCAAATAAAAAAATTGCAAAACTGTCCTTTTTATAATCCAAAAAAACTAATATACTCTCTATTGTTCCCTAATATCCAAAATATGGGATTGTTTTGGTGTACTATATTTTCAAGTCAAAAAAGTGATCGTTTTTAACTAATGTCTCTAGCCGTACCGAAACCTCAGAGCCTAACAGGACTGATTCAGACATTTCACAGAGGCCAAAAGATGGCAGAGAGAGGCCAAGAGTTGGGTTTTTCTGAGCAGAGTTAAGCTTGACATCATCAAATTAGGATCCTTTTCAATTCAACAAGGGAAACTCTTTGACACTTTTTTTCACTCGATTAATATTTTTCTGTCAAAAAAATCTTTTGCCCCGACAATTCTTGGCTTTGACTCCCAAGACCTGGAGTCTCTCTGGACACGGTTTTTAATGAGGGACCATTTGTATATATACATATACATATACACATATATATATATATATATATATATGTGTATAATGTATAT
>NC_134482.1:37588354-37655735 GCF_964194025.1 Convolutriloba macropyga | reverse complement strand
GACCTGTCAGAACGAACAGACATTAGTCTAGACCATTAGCCATACCCACCTAAACGTGTTTCAACAACTCTAATTTAATCGCTTCCTTTTTGGCAATAAGTGAAAAATAAGGATAAGCTTTCAACTTTAGTGAAAAGACCGTCAATTTAAAGACCGTTGCTGATTTCATAAATTAATTTATTGATGTTGTCCAATGATCTACATTTCGATGTTGCTCGCCAGAAATCAACTGTTTTTAGCAAAAGAGTCAATGCAACCCACATGTAAAAATAGTATTCGGACGTGAGTATTGATCAGGCGGAACAGACAAATAGGTGGTAAGTATTGCACAAACCCAAGACAACGAATTGAGGGTACTGGCTAGGCTGGACAGACCAAAATGTGGAAATTGACCAGCAGATTGAACAGACCGAGATGTGGGTATTGATTTTTTTAATTGCCTTATAATAAAAAGTGTGTTGTATTACAAGTGTACTGTTTCTCTATAACCAAAAACTGGTTTATTTGTTTAAAAATTGCCCTCTTAAAAATGGGAAAAGGGATTAACTAAGGCAATATTGATATTGTATAGGCGCATCATCTTTTCATTATCAAAAAACTGTATTCCTTTGACAAACTATCTCCTAATAGGCCGCAAAAGGATTGTATTGCTTTACTTTCTTTTATATTATAAAAACGGTGTTGCATTGTTGATATACTTTTGATGTCTTTTCATAACATGTAATCGGATTGCTTTTTAATAATCAAAATTATGCAACAGTGCTGGGTTGTTTATTTGAGTAACAAATATTTTGATTAACAAACAAATGTTTTTGCTGTTGTTTCAGAAAACAAAAATATATTTCTATTGATCTACTGTCTTTATTAGTTTCAAAAAGCAAAGGTGCTCTTATGCTGTCTATTTATATTTCAACAATGGGCTATTATTTTTGTATTATCTTTTTGTAACCCGAAAACCTTGTCCTGATTTTTAGAAATTCTAGAAACGGTATTGTTTTGGTTGACTGTCTTTTTGTAATCCAAATGTTGCCCGCGTTGGTGCATTGTTTTTCATAATAGGACGAAATAATTGTTATTGTGTCTTTTGTTAAAACAAAAATTGATTCGAGTTAGTGTACCATCTATCTATTGCAATAAAATGGAATTGATTTCCTGTAATTTTTTTCTTTTAAAAGTTCCACAACGTTGTCGGACCAAAGTACAAAAAGTGTCTTTTTTTCAATCCAATTAGGCAATTGTATTGCTGTACTGTCTCTTTATAATCCAAAAAACGGATTTCAATAACGTACTGTCTTTAAATAATAATATACACACACACACACACACATATATATATATATATATATATATATATATATATATATATATATAAGTAGTATCGTATATATACAGGAAGATCGGGGGGGGGGAGATCCTTTGGAGATCCGTTCAGCAGAGGGGGATCCCTGATCCCTTAGGGGAGATCTTTTAAGTTAGGAAAGTGGTAATTGCGCTACATGTATTTGTCTGGTGGCTTATTGTTGGTATTGCGCTATTGGAAAGCCATTCCAGTTTCAACTTTTCTTGCTTATTTCTGGCAAAACCTAGCAAAGTAGATTTGAATTAAAGCTGAATTTATACGTTACAACGTACAGAATAGAATTGTTATAGAAAGTGTTATAGATAAGAGAATTAAACACGTACAAAAGCGTCAAATTGCATACAAAATAGCGCATTTTTTTGTTAATTAAGAGTCTGATTCTATCGCTTCATAATCAATAAATGGGTTATACACTGGACGTTCTTCTTCTATCTCATTTTCATCGGCAATTTCATCAGAATCAATATCAGACTCTGTGATTGTGGCGGTTCTTACGAAGCCGGGGTCAGGGATTTCATCGTTGTCAGTATTCGTTTCAACTGTGGTTTCAATTTCCCTCTGGTTTTCAATTTCGTACAACTCTCCAGACGACCAGGAACTCAACGTTTCATTATCGAAATTGTCGTCTTCGTCGAAGAAACGATCGTGGACAATATTTATGTGACCAAACGGCAGCGTATCGATCCCATTTTCAAGAATGTATCGTTTATCGTCGAAAGCGTTCAGCGACACTTTATTAATGGTTATTGTATGGAGTTGGTGGCTGCTAGAAGCTATTCTATGGTTTTGCGTGCGGATCAAACGACCAGAGGAGAGAGTTTCTTTGAATCTGTCATGCGTCAGTTGTCGTTGTGCTAATTTTGTGACGCCTTTAGCTAATTTCTTTTCCCCGCCATCTAAATTAAAATATTGAACATTAGGAACAGTCCCAACTAACAAGCTGTATATTGATACGTAGGAGTGTGATGAAAACTAACTTACCAATTGCAATTACTGAGTAGAGTTTCGGCTTGAGAGCACCAAATTCTTGAAAAGGCACGCAGGCAAACTCGTCCTTAAACTTCAGTTCAGACATATTTGTTCACTTTGGAGAAGAGCGGGTGCTGTGGTGGATAATTAGAGAAGTCGAAATGTTGCAAAATATGAATTCTTTGGCGTATATCTTCATAAACGTCTATTGTATTGATTCGATATAGCAGTGAATCAGTATCCGAGTAGAGAACTTTGCAATCAAAATTTGCAATCAATAGTGGGTTTGTTCCAATAAATCCGTTTTTTTTGCAGTTTTCATCGCAGCCATGCTCTCTCCAAAGATTTTGAACGATTTAAAATGAAAGCTTTGCGTTCTTTGTAGCACACTTTGAGCATTTCGAACAATAACGACTTGATCACGGTTCCTTTTCGACTCGCACGTTTTTCCGAACGCTGATTTATTCATGGCCTCATAAAACTTTTTGCCAAAAGCAGTACTGGCAGCAATCCGGAGACTGGTATTTAGCTCCATGTAGGGTCGCATCCAGTTCGCTTGCTCAAACTTTAATGCCCGATGAAGTTTTGTGATTTTGAGCCCCATTGAATTGTAGAATTGTGCAAGCCGATAATGTAGCGTGTAGCGGTTTTTAGGCAACAGCGTTTGGACGAGTTTTGGCCCAGATGACTTTTCAGGTAAGTGCATCTGTACTTTCAAATTTTTCTGGTAACCGCTCAGCCATGAATGTTTGATTTTCAATTTGGATGGCGCCAGAGGGTAATCTCGATGAGCTTCTTAAAATTCGGGTGGATAATCAAAATCAACTTCAATTATGTATCCATGCTGTGCCGTTGACGAAATTTTGAGTACTTCCTCGAGCGTGATGTGTGCATCTAGCGCGAAATCCTTCAAGGGCAAATGATCGTTCTGCATTACGCCGCCGTAGAGGTTATTTGCGTCTAGCATCAACGCATATGTAGACGGCTTAGAAGCATCATAGTTCGGCAGATGGCGGTTGTTTGCTCGAAAGAGTCGTTGCTCATAGATTGAAGACACTCCTCCGCGCATAATGTTCTCTACAAGTTCAAGTTGTTCTCTCTCGGTTAGCAAATGCAGGTTGGGTTTGCACACCTTGAGAAACGCATCTCCTGATAATTTTGATGCTCCATAGTACTGTGCGCAATCTAAACCGTACGTGTCATAGCAGATATCTCTGAAAGCCTCGAAGACGCACGCCAAGAGCAAAGTGTCGCAGGTTAGATAAAGGTCGTGGTAGTCGCCGATGTTTTGTTAATCAAATTTTGAAAACACTGTTTGAGCATGATTGTAGTCGGTTTCGCTGATAGTGACTTCACCGCCATGCAATGTATTTTTCCATTCCGATAATGGAGGCAACACTTTTTCTTCAAACACTTGTTCTGATGTGATGTAGGAATAACAGTAAAAACCTTTTTGGCAGAGAAGTTGAAAATCGCTATTGGAGTAAGATTCATACTTAGAGCGTAGAATGTCAAAGCGATTGTCAGGCAGATCAGCTACCAAGGACTCGAGTGATGGGGGCATGAAGTTAAACGAGTCAATTAACCTTATGTATTCGAAGATGGGTACTTGTTGTCCGGCCTCCGACTCAAATTTTTTTATGAACACTCCAACAGGGAGTGATATATAGTTTTCGTCCGTAGAAGGTATAACTTCAAACTTCGTTTCCGGCTCACACTCTGCTAGTGCAAGACATATATGATGAATATCATACTTTTTGATATTATGACCGATCATTGGCGTAAAGTTAGATGTTCTGCGACGAGTATTACAGAGTTGATGCGCCCACCCTAGAAAATGACCATCGTAGTGACAATGGTCAAGAACAAGCTCAGCCTCATCGTTTATTTCGTTTTCACAGATCCAACATCTTGTGATATTTTCACGCGCTGGAACAGAACTTCGGTAAGGTCCATAGAAAGCTCGTTTTCGGTTGTAGATGTCCCGCGCCAGTACGTGCAAAGATTTTACAAATTTGTTCATACAGTTGTCACCTCTTTTGAGTTCAAAGTAGACAGGAGTTGCTGTACCGTGTTCCATGGCTGCTATAGCATAACCACAAGGTTCATGTTTTTCAATTGCAACTGTGTAGGAAGTAGAGGGTGAGGGTTGTGCTGTAGCGATTGGAACAAGATAAGATTCTGTGTCAAAGTATAGAACGATAGGAAGAAACCAGCGTGCTTTCCAGTTTCTGAACTGTAGGGAAGTGTTGCTTTCTTTTGGCATAACAATTTCTGCTGCTGCATGTTCGCTGCATGTTTTAACATGGTTTTGATAAGTTTCTCTGTTTGTACACAAATGAAAACAATTTCGACAAATACGCTGCGCTGCACGGTGGGCTATACCTTTGAAGAATGCGACAAATCGTTCCAGATTCAAGATGAGAACGTAGTGATGGGCATTCTCATCGTGGAGGAGAAAAAGGTCCATTGTGAAGGATTTGTTTGGCTTTTTGGAAACGTAGATCATCACCAAACGTGTTCCCTCGATTCTGTTAACAAAACAGATTCATGAAGACCAATACATTTTTAACATTTTGATTCGTTTAGCGGGAATATTTGAATTTTACTGATATTAGTAAAGAAACACTTACCCGAAAACATTGACGCGAACGTTGTTGGCGTCCTCAAAGTATGGGATCCTGTTTATGGGCATGGGCATCTGATAGTCTCCAACCGGCTGTCGTTCCGCATTCTTGTACGTATCTGGATTCGTCTTTTCAGTTCCCGATCCACCTTCTGTCAGTAAATTGATTCAATTTTTGATGTGATGCGCGGCAACGAAACAATACACGAAGCAGTTGTGATCAAATTGGTTTCGTATGTTGAGCAATGAACGGCATCCGTTCAAGAAACCAGGTAGAGCTATATATGACGATGCATGCACGGGGGCAAAGGCGGCTATCTTGATTTCCAGTCTGTTTACTTTGCGTAGAATTCATCCACTGCCTTGTGACGAAAACATGAAGAGAATATTCAACATCTTACTCAACATCTTGAAAAAATCTTCGTTTGAGAGTCCATCCAAGTACACTGTAGTCATTTCAGAGCTAGCAAAGATTTCGATAGCTTGTTCTTCGTTGTCATTTTTGTTTCCTTCTTTGTACAGATCCAGAGACACAACAAACTGAATTCTTTTGGCTGCATTCGAAACTTCGCTGTTTATAAGGTCCGTTATGATGTGTCTATTGTTCAGCATGAACTCCATGAGATCTTGGTCGTCCTCCGTTCCATCAATAGTGAAAACTTGAAGCGCTCCTTGAAAGGCGGATTCTGTTGGTCTTCTGCTTGTTTCACTAGTTCTCGAGGGCAGTCCATGTTGATCTCTTATGTGTGTGGCAAAGCGATCAGCAGAATCAAAGCCAATGTAGCAGTAGAGACAACATTGTACTAACGGATTATGTCGGTTTCCGAAATGTTGTTCGAGAGTTCGTAGATCTCTTGTAGTGAAATCACAGTGTTCACAGCGGTACACTGGCACTCCAACTTCATCTGGATGCAAGTTCCTTTGGTGACGATTGCGGTTGGTGCGAAATGTGAATTTGGCGTTGCAAAATTTGCACGAGAAACTCATAGTTGAATCAATTTGAAAATAAAATGGTTTTGAGTTCGAGCTAAACCAAACCTTCAACTCTCTAAAAATAACCAACGTCCTGATTGGTTGAATTTGAAAACAAGTTCAAAATGAAATTTCTAGGGACAAAGTTTCTTTTCAATCAGTTAACTAAAGGATTACACAAGAGTCAATAATATCATTGCCCCAGGTTCACAGCCCAATTAATTAAATTAGGAGATGGATGAAGCTTTAGAAACAAAATTTTTTTATCCTGTAAGAGGGCGTCTAGCATTTTATGCAAATTTAGTCCTGCTTTATGCAAATTCCATCATTCGCCAGTGAGGGCGTAGATCATGTTGTATGCAAATCCATTTGCATATATGATTGGTATTCTGGCCAAAGAGGGCTACAATCATGTCTTATGCAAAGTTGAATTAAAATGCAAATACCAATGTTTTGCCGTAATAGTCGGAGACATATGCGTAATTTCTATGCAATATATGCGTAATTACTATGAAATGACGTGTTTTAGCGAGCCTTATAAAGTTAAATGGCTTTATTGGTGTTCTAGTGCAACTGAATATCTCTTTTTAGGCATAAAAAAGTTGATTATCACAGTTTTTTAACCAAAAACCTTGAAAAAAATTTTTTTTGGAAAAAATATTTGAATTTTAGTATAACAAGTCTCATCAATGATTACTGGAGGTTGTAGCAGAATCAGTTGAGGGTTGAAAGATTTTAAAAAACTAAGAAAAAATGTTTTTAAAAATTGGAAAAAAATTGATTTTTTTTTCGCAATTTTTAATGGAACTCATACTTGGCGAGCAGCTAGCTTCATCATTCTTATGATCAAAGTTTCACAGCATGAGATTTTATGAAGACCGGTTTTTACAGAAGTGTGAAAAAACCTCGGGAACACGATTTTTCAAAACATCTGGCAGCCACATGTTTCTAATTGAAAACAGGTGTTTGCGAAAACCGTGTTCCCGGGGTTTTTTGGCCATGATCATCATAACCTTTTATTTCTGTTACAAAGTCGTAAGAAAAATTCATTCTGAGTATTTTTCAGCAAAACAACCACATCATCAATTTTTTTCAATTTTTCGGAAAAATTGACCTTTTTTTCAGAAAAAAAGTGTTTTTTCTCTAAAAATTTTTAGGAGGAATTTCTAAAGTAACACCTTCAAATTGTAGTAAAAAACATAGGGATAACATTGAAACGTTATAAAATTGCATGTTTTCAAGTTATTTGAAAGAAAAAAATTTTTTCAAAATTTATAGTTTTACAAAATTTTTGCTTTTTTACAAATAACTTTTTTTCTGTTACAGATGTGAAAAAGTTTATGGAGACCAAAAATTTAGAGAGTATTGTTTTACATCATATGAGATACTTCTCAGTAGTTTCCTCATCAGTCTTCCACTTGTAGGGTGATAGGTTAAAGACAAAAATATATGACTGAACATAGATTTTGTTCTCTGTGACCCATAAAATTGTGCTCCTCCAAAATTTTTGTTAGGAGTTCTATTGTAGAACACTTTGCGCTCAGTAAAATGTCTCCTTACAAAATTATCCAACTTTTTCATTTTCATTGTTTTTTTTCGTTTTTCGTCAAAAATTTTCCAATTTTTCGAGCAATTTGTTCGAAAAATGGTTTGAAAATGGGCAAAGAAACCACTTCTCAATAAACTTATTCAAGTCCTATTTTGTAGACCATATTGTGCTCTATAAAACCATGTTCATACATGTTTCTTCATTTGGCAATTAGTCACTTTTACAGGTTTTCGAAAAAAAATTTCAGTTTGTCTTTAGTCCTTCGAATTTTTTTTCTATTTTCAAAAACCAAACTAATAATATTAAATTTTTTATTTTGTACACAAAAAACATTTAATCGCCTTTACAAAATCGAAACAAATAAATCAAAGAAATTGATCCAACATTTTTATAAAACACAATTTTTGATTACTCCAATAAGCAATTCTTCACACAATCAAACTGAGAGTTTAGGTTTCCGTTCAAAAATTCTAATCAAAGAGTTTTTCACAAGGTCCAATGGACCTTCTTTTTCTTGGCGCGAGAGTGACTTTTGGCGTCTCGGTGTTGTCGGGTGTTGTTGTTGTTGTTGTTGCAACCAAGCTTGCACCGGTCTCTAAAATTGTTGTTGGTGTCGTCGAGCCAGACGGTGTTCTGAAGTCGGTCGCAGACAAATTCTGCATCAATTGACTTGCAGTTGGTAGTGAGCCAAAATTCCATGCAAGTTTCTCCTCTGTAACGGGTGAAAACAGAGACGGTGAGCTCTCCGGAGTCACAGTGGCACTAGGATCAGAAGTTGGCGTTGAAACACATCCTGGTGTTGGTGGTGGTGACTCGGGAGAATGTGGAAGGCCCCACAAATCGGCTAGGTCATTGCAGGCCCGAACTACTCCCAACTGGTTTTCGAAAAAGGGCACGCAGTCACAATCGTATTTGTATAGAATAGTTCGAGTTTCTTTTGGCAGTGTCACAATGTCATACGGGTAAAGAGGATGTGTTAACGACAAAGGTGGAACGAACCCACCTGAAGTGATAAAGGTTCCACCGCAATCTTCACTCTCCTTTTTGTCCGGCAAGGTTGCAATGAAGTTAATGAAGATTTTGGGTATCATAAAGTGTTCAAGCGTTGTCCAATTCTCCTCTTTCTCGTTTTTTCTTTTTTGTTGGATAAAAACCACAAAGTTTTCGTAAAAGGTTTGGTACACAATTGTTTGCTCCCAGACATTGTTTTGGTCGCTCAGGATATGGAAAGACATTTTCTGCGTTTGAAGAATTTTGAAGAGATAATAATGTTTTAAAATATTTTGGAATGCTTTGAAGAGAAGATAAGCAAATTGAATGTTTTTGATAATTGAACAAGAAAAAGTTGTGAAGGTATTTTAAGCGCAAGGATATTTGTTCACAAAATTTGACTTCTGCTCAAGAAGTGGGCTTTCAACAAAGTTAAAGAGTTCCTGTTTCGGAACCGAAAAGAAGTAAAATGTAGCGGGGAATTTACCCCCATGTAATTTATGCGAGTTAACAATGTGAGTCCAGTGGCAGTTTTCTTATCTGCCCCCGGCACAACCAAAGGCCAACTATTTTGGCCCGGAATTTTGATTGAAAACATATGTGCTTTACTACTTTATTTATAACAGAATTAGGCACACCCCTTAAAACTGCACATGTATTTACAAAATTTTAGTTGAACGCCAGGTGTTTTTGATTAATTTGGACCAAGTTGGATAAGTAGACCACACACGTGTAACCCACGCATGCCGCGCGCCTGAGGTGGGGAGCACGTTGCTTGTAATTGAAACCACACTTTGGTTCCTTGTTACGAGGGAATTATCACACCTAACACGTATTATTCCCCTCTTATCAGTTAGTTTCTTTGAAACTCATGGTGTTAGGGACTATTACCAGTGTGTATTTGTGTATGTGTGTGGGTTATCAAGGCAATGCCAAGAAATACCTCTTGTTGATCTAAATATAACTCCGCGATATATAAATTATATGGGAAATACATGGGCCTCTGAAGACATGTGATATATGTAAATCACTTGAAACACCCTTATCAGTACCGTTTTGGAATGAATAGTTAACATTTGAATAATTTAACCTTTCGCTAACAGTTGACTACGTTCTACAACAAAAACTTCCAAGCTAATTTGGTACAAATGCCTTTCACTGCAAGCAAAGACAAAGAGTACGGTGATTGCTATTTCGATATATCTAAATCAGAAAAGAGGTTGATAAGAGCTACTCTCAAAACCTATGAAAACACCGGGACGTATGTCTTTTTGAAATTTTTTTAGAGAAAAGACAATGATTACGAATTTGAACAGAGAATATACCTTACAACAGAGGAATTTGACAAACTTATGAAAAAAAAATGGCAGAATACGAAACTCGGTGCCAGAGTCAGAAGGGAAAAAAGATACTTCGGTTGCTAAAAAACCGGTGGCTAAAAAACCTAAACTAGCAGAAAAAGATTCTGGATACGAATCAGCGTCCTCATCCTCGGCTGCTTCCACAGATTAATCAAAATGGTTGAAGCATTGTTTGAACGATCGCCGGGTTTCTTCAAACAATTTCAGAAGGCGTTCAAATTTTCAGTTTGCGATGAAAAACCGGAGTTGAATAGTGTAAAAGATTATGCTGTGTGTGTTCATTTTGAAAACCCCTTTTGCACTTTGAAAACTAATCATTACCATGTTTTGGTGGATACATCAGACGTGACAAAGTCTTCAGACAAATCAAAGTTTAAAAAAAGCTATACAGTGCCTTGTCTCTACACAACATTTAAGATTTTGTTTGCCAATTCAAATACCCTAGAGCTGAATGGAGAAATTTTTCAAAAGCTTGTTTTGGCGGTTGAATACAACAAAAATTTGAGCATAGATTCCCACTCAATTCAGAAACTGTTGCCAAACTTCTCCTACGTAGCTTCTAATCAAAAGGTCAACAACAACAGCAACGTGACGTTGAATGAACACAATCAACGACGACTACATCAAGGAAGCAGCGTACAGTTTCAACTCCATCAAAAGTCATTGCAAAATTGTATTACAAAGTCCAATAGCCAACAAACTCAAACTGATAGCTTTGCAAGTGAATCTCTAAAGAGATTTCAAAATATCTTGTCTGGTCCACACTCAGGTGCTTTCTGCCAAATAATGGACATTTTTTTGAGCGGATATGGTAATTTGCTTGTTGATACTGATGTTTTGTTTGTACGCATAGTGTATGAAGAGGAAATAAAAATTTGAAAAAAAAGCTTTATTCAACTAAGCAGAGTTTTAGTAGAGTTAGTTAGAGCGTCATATGAAGCGCAAATCGAATCAAATCAACATCACTCAGTTTTAAAATTTCTGTGTTGTTATAAATGTAATGAGCAACATAAATACAAAATAAGCCACACAAAATAGAGTTTTGTGTTTGTATAGGTTGATTTCTAAGCAATTCATACACGTTTTGAATATCAAGAGCAGCGGAGGCCAGTCTGTTGTACAAACATTTGTATGATGTTAATTTCTGTCCAAGCGGATCAGCGAAAATGTAATTGCCATTCTTCCTACACGAAAGTGTCCAATGTGATCCAATAGAATCAGAGCTGGATACATTCACAATAATGAATCTGTTCTGTGACAATTTCAAGGGAAAATTATCAGCTGCAAAGACACCACAAAATTTGTACTTTAGAAGTTTACATGCTTGAATCAGGCTGTTTTTTTTTTCGTCTTCATCCATTAGTTTGTCAGAATATGATTTTTAGAAACTTTCCGATCCGAATCGATGAAAATAGTGCTCGCTTTCTCACCAATAACTCGCGTTCTATTGAAATTGAACAATTGGTGAGTTCAGGGTGAATAAAATCATGCGACGCCTGCTGAGTGCTTGTGAGATCAAACACCATAATAAAATGGCTCGGGTACTTAGACAATTTAATTCCATGACCATTGTCAATATAGGCTAAGTCTGACATTGTGTTGAAATATAAGCGTTTGTCATCAGTTGTATTTAATGGACTGTCAGCAACAGGAAGTCCATTTCGGTAAGTACAAATCTGCTCCAGATTGAATTTACGAAAGTGGAAAGGATTGAGTTGTTTGCTTCCTAAAAACGCTTCATTTGTGTTAAGGCATATAGCTAGACGTCGAATTGGCTCCCTGCTGAAAACATCTTCTTGTTTCCAGCTTTGCAAGCCAGTAGAAGCAAGAAACGTTTTAGTTATGGTCTTCAACTACGGATAGGACGCTGGACTTGATAGTAAAGTTTTTTCAATTGCAGAAACCACGTCATCGTTCAACGTCATTTTTCTTACATACAAATTAGCTTCTATAATTTTTACTTTTTAGGATTTTGCAGCATCGTCGGAAATTGTGACAAAATCATCTATTGATCGTCGAAAAGAAATTCGCAGCGTCACACCACTCAAAAGATGTCGATCCCAAGTAAAAAAATCTACAGCTACTTTTCCATAAAAAGTACATTCGGCAGATTGTCTAACCAAAGTTTTTCGTCTGTTAACTTCAGCTGCCAGAATTGCTTCGGGGTTCTCTTCGTAGGAATAACCTTGTGATGCCAACCAAGTTGCTTTAGCATCTTTGTTATGAGAAAATTCAGTTTCAATGAAATTTTTGTGAGCATAATTTCCATTTGCATTTGAAATTTTTAATCCGTTGGCAGATACTGTACAGTCAGAAAAGAGCGAAAGTAAAACATTATTGCAGAAGTAAGGGGCGTCTGTTTTGGTGACGTCTGCTGCAGCTCCAGCGTCATATTTCAAATCTGCTTCAGAACCTTCAACTATCTTGCATTTGATTTCCAGGAGAATTTTTTGTAGGTCAATAAAATTTTTTCTGTCTCCAGCCACCTCAAATTCGAGCATGGGTCCGTTAGGGCTGTACACTACCATCAAAAGTTACAAGAAGCGCTGGTTTTTCAAACAAACCCAGGGAAGGAACTATGTGTTGCCTCTGTTGGTAACATATTACCGATCATCTTTAACTCTAGCGAAGAAATCCGACCGACTTCTTTTTGGCTGTTTATTTTTTGAAATGACTGTCTTTCTCAAATTAGTACTTTTTCTAGCTTTTGAGCCAGATCGTTTAGACCGTCTCCGATTCATTCGGTTTTGTCGTCTCATTCGCAGTGCTAATGAGCCTCCCGTTTGCTTTTTAACTGTGTTCGAAATAGTGTTTTTCAACGCCTGCTTTGCGGATTTTTTTTGCTGACAACATCCACTAACTCTGGCACACTTTGTAAGAGAAGTTCTTTTCCGACACGTTTTGCTGCGGGTAGAATGAATTTTCGTGCAAGCGGTAAGGCGATTCGACCTATGCCACTTGCTAAAGCTCCAAAGCCACTTCCTCTTTGTCTATAGTGTTCAGAAAAATAAGGCAACGAAGATGCTTAATTGGTATAGTACGATTCCATTGATTTAATCACCGAATTTTTTGAACTGTAACGTCAATATTACTTTACCGGTCCCTGAAAAGGGGACTAATTGACCTGTTTCAGTACGTAACTCTATGGAAATTGATTTAATCGTATTTAAAAGTAGTTTTTTATAGTCCAAATTTGAAAAAAACTATTCTATGTGTTGGTTCAAGTTCACACACGCTACCGTTTTTCAGATGTTGTTTTGAATCAATGACACGTAATAAAGGCGCCTTAGCATCACCAACATATTTATACTCGATAATGTTTGTGTATATGAATATTAAGTGCTTTCCCGCGCACAGATCAGCAGGGAATTCTCCATGAAAAGCTTTTGTCTCATCGCTCTTCATTAATTTATTTGATGTAGATGTATTCATTTTGTACCCAATATGTACACCATGTTTATCTGGATTTCCTGTAAAACCCACAATACTGGGTATTTCTTCACTAGGAAAAGTGATTCCCTCATTTTTACCAAAATTATTTCGTATTTTCCAGTACTCTTGATTTCACGAAACGAAAAATTAGGTAGTCCAACTGTTAGTACGCTTGATAGTAAATAAAAGTTGAGCAACAGTTTCAAAGTTTCCAGTCATGAAAGAGAATTTTTCTCCACTGTAAGGTCGAGAAATCACATTGGCATCAGATGAGATTCTTTATGACTCCTTGTAACCCTTAAGACTATATGCTATCAAATCTCCATTCACCACATGCTGAATTTTGGTCGAAAAATAATTTCGCTTAGAGCTACCCTCCAGTCGCCAGATAGTTGAATTTCATCGTTGAAAAAATTTCTGAACGAAGCTAGTGTGTTTTGATCAAAGATCTCCATCGAAGCGCTAGAAATAACATGTACCGTAAACTCGTCTTCGAATCGTTTACTTCTCATTTTTTAGAGGAGACTCTCGTACTAGTTGAAGTTCGGGTTGTTAGAGTTTACCCTGGATAACTTCTTTATCCGCATCAATAAGAGAATACGTGGGAGGATGCAATGTCGGGATAGATGCGATTTCAAATATCTTGTCAGTAAACGACTGTTTGTAGCCCTTCCCGAAAGTCTGCTCTTTTTTCACTATGCGCACAAAATCACCAATAAAGAATTTGGGTTTTTGAGAATTTGTTGTATTTGCAGTCAAGGACACAAGCCTTGGAACGTCTTTCTTCGTGACTTTGTTCGGAGCGAGCTTTATCGTTCGATTTACTCTAGAATTGATTGTTTTAACAAACGCATCCAATTTGTCTAGATATGAATAAGTCCACTTTTCTTCTAAATATTTGTAGATTATATTTTTCAAAGAGCGTATATTTCTTTCCGCAAAAGCAGACTTTTTCTCACTGAATGTACTGTATAAATGAATTCCGCGTTCAGTGCATAGGGCTTTGAGGGCACCTAGGAACTCTGTACCATCATTAACCCAAACTTTCTCTGGTTGTTTATGCTTGATCATCTTTTTGAAGACCTGTGCTGTCTCTGTGGCATATTTTGTTTTCAGTGGCTCAACCCTGAGATATCTTGACAAACAGTCAACAGCCACAAGCAGATATTTTACACCACCGTTGTATTTTGCAAGTTTATCAACATATGCTAGATCTACGGACCAGATCTCATTTATGTCGCTAACAACAACTTTAAGCCTTGGAAACCTGAGGCGACGTCATCGGTATTTGTTAAAAGATGGTTTCGTTTCCAGATACATTTTAATTTTCTTCATTGATAATTTACTCAAATTTTGCAATCTCTTTGCGCTTCCAAATGACGCAGGACCGTTTAAATAGAGCTTGTCAAGTTTTCGCACATCGTCAATAGATATCCCAGTCTTTTCTACGCGCCTCATCCGCTGTCTTCTCTTTACTTTCATCGACTCTTGGCTTTGCATGTTTCGTCGTTGGTTCAGATCGTCTTCCTTCTTGCTCTTTTTTTGTTTTTTGCTTTAGTTGTATGGATGCAGTTTCCTTTTCATCTTCACTGTAAAACTGATCTACAACTTTTTTGCGTGAGTATTATAAACCAAGTCAGCTGATATATCAAGTTCACTCAAGATTTTGGAATACTTTGACAAGTCAATTTTTTTTGTGGGTTGTTGTAAATTGTACAAAAAGCTTGTTACATCTACTCCTTGAGGCTCATCGTTAATGTGCAGAATGTTGGTCTCTTCACTAATAGAAACATTATTTGAATTGAAAATTTTATATAGGATAATTGCAGCTCTTTTTGTTTTGTTTTCATCCACTAGTTTCAGTTTTAGCTTTATTGAGTCGAATGCTGAATCCCTCTTTTTTTTCACTATTGGCTCAATTTCACTGTCATCACTAAAAAACCATTCGCTTCTTACATCGTCTGCATCACTTGTCACATCACCGCTACTCTTTGTTCTCTTGATCGACCAATCAGTGTTAGTGTCCGCATCCTGTTTTTTTTTTCTCATTATTTCGTTCAAAGTTGTGATTAGTCCTCTGTAGGAGTGCTAACTGAGTTGCTTTTTGCTGATACATTGGATTATCAAATATTTCTTCCTTGGTTGGGTTTTTTGAAATGAACATTCTTTTAGGGATCAAAACAAACTCTTCTGCATGCATTACTCTGCCTTCAAGTAAATATAGCACGACAATCCCAACGCTCGAATGAGTTCTGGTTTTTTGGCTAAAACGTTTCGCTTTTTCTCCCAACTTGTTTTCTTTGATAATATTTGTTGAAATGATTTCTCCTGATTTTTAAGTAACTGCCTGTTCACTGGAACGTTGCCATTGATCACATTGAGCAAACACAGAGAAAGTTTATAAAGCTATTTGGTGCTTGTTTGAGGAACTTTCTGAAATTGCTCTCGGGCTGCTCGAGCATTTGCTTTAGCATACATAACTCTTTCTCTCTCATCTGTCAAAGTAGTGATAACCGCTTTGGAGGACGGTAGATAAAAAATTGTTGGACCTAGTTGTACAATATTTGAACAACAACGCAAGGAGTCTAATGTTTTTGGATCTAAGTCAATGAGTAAGTGTCCAAAAGGTTGTTTTGTTGCAAGTTCATAGCTTTCCTTCAAAAAATTTGTATTGTTCAACTGTTTTCCGACATAGGTGATCTGCTGTATGTCTCTAGGTGATTTGAACAAAATGATATGGGTTGTGTTCAGATCAATCGTTCGCGACCATTTACTCTGTTGAAATAAGTTATGCTTAACATAAATCACACTAATATTTCTATGGCGTCCCGCAGTTGCAAGTTTTGAAAATTCTTTGTCATTGGAAATTTCTTCACACGAATCGTCAAAAACAAGCAGACAATTTTCCAGCTTAAAAATGAATTCGAATCCAGAAAACTTAGTGAAAAAATGTTCACTTTACGCTCTATTGTGCTGAACTTTGGCTGCTCGTGTTGATAGAAGTAGTAAATAGATCTAAAGGTTGGATAGAAAGTGTTTCTCAATAACATTTGGAATATAAGTTCTGTTTTTCCACAACACGACGGACCACAAACAGCCATAAAAAGCCTATCGCTAGTGGATATTTTTTGTTCATAGCTTTGGATTTGGAAGAGCGTAGCCAACTGTGCACGAAAGCAATGAAAACCAAAATGTTGATTCATCACAATCAAGTTGGGAAAACACAATCTTGGTTAAAGACACTACGATAAGAGAAAGTATTATCAAATTTTGAGTGAAACAGACGACTTCGGAACGTGGTAGCCGAGAATTAAAAAACTTCCACGAACGCCTCTCATGATTTTCCTCATCAAAAACTAAAGCATTCAAACCCCCTACATTAGCAGAGTCTATCTGATCTTCTTTAACACTCATTTGAAAATAAGTTATTTGCAAAAATGAATTTACACTCAGTTTTTTAGTTTAAATTGCTTTTTTGTTAGTCTCTCTTTCAATCCAAAAGAATTCATAAGGAGCATATCTAGAGTCTTTGTCCTCTTTTTTGTAAGTCACTTTATAGTTTGCCTGCATTCCGTAACTACTTCCATAGTAGGCAATGGACTCTACGTTGCCTTCACTGACCAACATTTTAATTTCATCAGGAAGATTGTCATCGTCCAGAGGAACTTGAACTGGTGCTGGCCACTTGGGCGTAGGTAAAGGGGTTAGTTTCAGTTTTCTCATTTTCTGTTGTAACGACATGATACATTTGAAAATATTCAAGTAATGAAAGATATTTCTTCAGCGTCTCAATTTCTTTGGTGGTGCAGAGAATCTGTTGTTTTCGCAGAATATTCTGTCCCCGTGATTCTATTTTCTCTTCTTTTAAAAAAGTCAATGTCAAATGATTATAATTCGTTATGTAACTGCATACTGTCAAACTTGGACATAAATTCACTTGAAGAACTGACGGAGCTGCCTTCTCCACTCGACGGCTCATTGGATGGCAGAGAGATCCAATAGAAATACAGCCGTGCTTTCCTTTTAGCACAATGGTTCCTCTTTTGCTTTTCCGGTAGGTAGAAAGAGTGCAGAGCACAAGTAATATTATCAATTGGCGATGTAATATCTTCAACTTTCGGACATAGCTGAGTTTCCAAATCTATTACCTCTTTCTGCAAGAGATTTTGGAGGGATTCTGTTTTCTCTTTCCCTTTGGCATAAAATTTCCCTAACGGAAACCGAAGTTTAATGGCGACAAAAATTTGTGATAGAAACCAATAAGGATAAGTACCGCTGTTCCAAGACAAACCATGTAAAAATTTAGTAACCCACTTATGAGATCTCCTGTCACTAGCGGAAAGTGAGTTGTAGGAAACTGGCGGAAGAAAAAGAATTTTGTCCGAATAATTATTTGAACAAAGCGATAACTCTTTTATTATAAAACCAGTTTTCTTGTAACGAAAACCTTCACAATCCAATATCACTATTTCTTGTTTCAGCATTCCAACAAAGTGAACAAATTGTTTTTGAACGTCTTCACAAACAAACAAAAAGCCAATCCCGTGATGTGACCCAAATACTCGTTCGTAATTGGACAAGGTAACACATAGGAGTATCCAGGGCCTTTACGACTGTAATCTGCTATAAAACCTGATGCATCGTGGAGTATTGCATGAAGTCGAAGTATTTTGAACGATTTGAAGTAGTTGTCCAGCGGCGAATTATCAATTCCAATTAGACCTCCATACGGTCTCAGCTTCAATGTTGCCTCCAAATCAATATCAGGATCAAGGTATTGGCAAGCAGCTAGAATATACAGAAACCTTTCACCGTATTTTGGATAATTGTTCTTTATCTCCAGGTAAATTTCATGAATATTTTTTAGATCAATGGTTGCTATCGTTTTGGCCATCCTTTTCTACAAATTTTATTCTGGCAAAATGAATCCTAATCGTACCTCCTAGGATTGACCACTCCCAACCAAAGTATATTCACACAAATACATGGAGCGAAAATACCGCTAACATGAAGGACCTTCCCTCACACTCGCGAAGTATATATACCAACAATAAGCCGCCAGACAGATACATGTAGCGCAATTACCACTTTCTTAACATAAAAGATCTCCCCTAAGGTGTCAGTGATCCCCCTCTGCCGAAAGGATCTCGAAGGATCTCCCCTAAGGGATCAGTGATCCCCCTCTGCCGAACGGATCTCCAAAGGATCCCCCCCGATCTTCCTGTATATATACGATACTACTTATATATATATATATATATATATATATATATATATATATATATACATATATATATATATATATATATATATATATATAGATATATATATATACATATATATGTATACTTAAATAAATAAAAAATTAATTACATATACATTTTTATATATCTATATAAAATAATTAATTTACACACACACACACATATATATATATATATATATATATATATATATATATATATATATACATATATATATATATATATATATATATATATATATGGGTGTGTGTTTGTATGTGTAGAAAAGTGTGCTTTCGAATAATCCAAATTTGACCCTCAAAATGCATAAAATACCTCTAAATGCAACAATTGGTCTTTAAATCTTTGAGTCAATTTGTTTGCATAAAATTAGTTGTGTCGGTTTTTATAGTTTTTTTGTTCTTTTAATAAATCTTGTCGTTGATAGCTGTATATGGCTCTCTTTTGAGACTTATTTGGATACAACTAATGGTTTTTTATCGGTATTGGTTTTCACGATTTTGACAGGACCTGTTTTCAAAAACTTTTGCAGTTTTCTTGTTGGTCTATTTCTCAGTCTCATTAATAACACCTCCCATTGGCTCTCTTCAAAATTTTTTATTTTGTTTTCAACTTTTTTAAAACTGCTGTGACGTTAATTAATTTAATAAAAAATTACACAATTAGTTTGAATTTTTCACAGTTTTTTAATTCACATTTTTTGTTCCTTCACAATGTTTCGTTTCTCACAACACTCACTGGCTCTTTTCTGAGTTTTATTTAGATTTTTTACCGTTGTTTATTCCTTTGTAATGGTTTTCATTACTTTGACAGGCTTTGTGTCACAAAATATTGGTGGTTTTTTACCACTTTGATTTTTCTGTATTTTCTGTTGATCTTTCATTCGCTTTGATTATTGATAGGTCCATTGGTTCTCTGCTAGAAATATTTGATTTCATCTAAAGAGCTCATTTCATTTTTCACTGTTCTAATTAACTTAAACCCTAATTCTTGTCACAAACCAATACATTTTTGTGTCCTCCCGTCTTTTTAGTGTTTTTAAATGGTCTGTCAAATAGTCTGATTTCAAGTATTTCGCATCATTTCAAGTACTTCGTATCATAATGGATTTTGTTTGAATCTATTCAACCACATTTTTTTCGTATCTTATGTAGTCGTATCTTTTTGTCATCCCATAACGAGACTGCTTTTAACTACTGTCTTTATGAAGCAAGAAAATTGCTTTATGATCGATGTACTGTCTTCTCATAAACCAAGCAACATATTGTATTTTGTACTGAAAGTTTTACTCTGGTGTACTCTGTTCTCCAAAGACGCGAGGCGGATATTTTTGCGTCTATCAATAATGCAAAAATAGGATTTTACTGGCCCGAAGTCTAATCTTAATCAAAACATGATGTTATACTGAAATTTTTTTTTCTGTATTTCGAATCGGATTATTGTCTTTCTTTAACCAAAGATAGGATTGTTTTGAAAATGCTGATGTTTTGTATTTCATTAGTCCAAAAATTTAATGGTGCTGGGATATTTTAATTTTAATCGTTCAATCGCACTGTGATTTTCGTGTTGTTTTTCTTCTAATCCAGAACTCGCATTTTGCTTTGTTGCTTCGGTGTACTGTTTTTCTATAATCAAAATTTGGGTTTTGTTGGGGTTTTCTATCATGCAACTTTTTTCCGGACAGTGGAAAAAGGTGTTTTAGTGGTGAATTCTTTTTTGAAAATCAAAAATGAGATTTTATTGATGTAAGGTCTTGCTTTATCCAAAAATGCAAATCTATTTTTGTACTGTTTTTATTGTCCAAAACGGGATGTGTTAGTGAACTTTTAGAAACTAAGAACAGTATAATCCTAATTGGTTTAATTAGTGTATTTTTTCGATCTAGAAAGGCTGTTTGCTGTAGTTCGTTTTGATAATCAAAAAAGGGATTCTGTTGAATCATGTCTTCTTATAATCCGAACCGGGTTGAGGTCATGGAAGTATGAACCAGACGATCCAGACATAAAACACCCATGACTCGACAGTCCAGACAATAATTGGAGTATGAACCGAAGTTCCGGGAAATTGCGCGAAATTGGGCGAAATTGTGCGAAATAGCGCGAAGAATCAGAAATTGTTCGACAGTGATTCGGCAAACCAGAGAGTGCAAAACTGTGCGACGGTGAGTCAATGGAACAGAAAATAACAGAATTATTTCTGTTGTGTCCCCGCGTTGAGAAATACCGACAAAAATGACGTACGAAGCGTCGCTTTCTGTCGGTTTTTGTCGGTTTCATCGGTTTTGCTTGTAAGAAGCGTCGGTTTGCGACGGTTTTTGTCGGTTTTGTTGATATAGTCGGTATTGCTGTTAGGAGCGTCGGATTAATCGGAGTTGTCAGTTTCAACGTAAGAACCGACTGTTTAAGTAAAAGAATCATCTTTATAGCAGCTTTGGCATCTTTGTGTAGTAGTAGTAGTAGTAGTAGTAGTAGTAGTAGTAGTAGTAGTAGTAGTAGTAGTAGTAGCATCAGTAGTAGTAGTAGTAGAAGTAGTAGTAGTAGTAGCAAAAGTAAGAGTAGTAGTAGTAGTAGTAGTAGTAGTAGTAGTAGTAGTAGTAGTAGTAGTAGTAGTAGTAGTAGTAGTAGTAGTAGTAGTAGTAGTAGGAGTAGTAGTAGTAGTAGCCGTAGCTTTGGTCGAATTTGGAACATCATATGATAAATGCTGGTTTTCCATTAATACAATTTGACAAGTATCCGAAAAACAAATTCATTTAGTTTGGATATGCCAAGTTTTTGTCAAAATTAGCTGTCTTAGCAACATTGTGAACCTTTTGTTTTGAAAGAGCAGCTACAAAAATAAGGCTATTTATACTTTAGTTGTTGATTTTTATTGTTCAAACACTATTCGAATTGTAACGGTGCGTTGTTTTTAGGGAAATTTGACTTTGTGTTTTTTATGTTATTTGCAGAGCAGAGAGATTTCACAACTCAATTATTGACAAACCACAGTTCATGGCAATTAAAGTACTAACAATTTACACACTAATTTCAGCGGAAAGTTTGTGGCTTCAATGCAGTTTGTGGAAATTTTTATGGAAATTTGAGTTATGCCTGATTTTGTTGTTAATTTGTGGTTCTTTGAAATCAGATGTCAGTGCCGTTTCGGCGCATTTTTTTGATTTATGAATCAAAAGACCGGGTCATTGTTCCGAAATACCAGATTTATGATTCGAAATACGAGATGTATGACTCGAAATATGTGGATTTATGATTCGAAGTACGTGCCGCATGAATCGAATTAAGATGATTTATGACTCGAAACGGTAGGATTATGACTCGAAAGACTGGGTCATTGTTCCGAAATACCAGATTTATGATTCGAAATACGAGATGCATGACTCGAAATATGTGGATTTATGATTCGAAACGGTAGGATTATGACTCGAAAGACTGGGTCATTGTTCCGAAATACAAGATTTATGAATCGAAAGACCGGGTTATTGTTCCGAAATACCAGATTTAAGATTCGATTTACCAGGTCATTAACTTCTTCCGGGACCGTGTATTTAACGACCCGGAATGACCCCCCCCCCCCTGACGACGTTTTGTCGAGGCATATTTCTACCACCCCGCCCAGGGGAATTTTCACTCCAAAAACGTAACTCGTAAATGTAATTGTATTGGTGTACTGATTTTAGCCCGAAAAATGGATGGAATTGATATACCTGCTTAAAATGACAGCATATGACTGCTTAAAATCTTTTTATGTGATTATATATTTGTTTATATATATTTGCACTCTTTCTTTATATATGTATTATTTTTTGGTCCATAAACGGCATTGCATTGGTGTAACGTCTTCTTATGATCCAAAGCTGGATTGTACTGAAATACAATTAATTATTATCCTGAAATGCAAATACCTCAGTTTACCCCTTTTTAAATCCAAAAAAATCGAAAGAGTC
The DNA here is from genome assembly GCF_964194025.1 of Convolutriloba macropyga. Taxonomy (NCBI): domain Eukaryota; kingdom Metazoa; phylum Xenacoelomorpha; order Acoela; family Convolutidae; genus Convolutriloba; species Convolutriloba macropyga. The sequence continues at coordinate 37,633,269 of NC_134482.1, read as the reverse complement.
GTCCTATAACTTGTATAATTTTTTTGTATACATCACAGCGATAGTTACTGCAAAACTCTGCAGCAAAATTTAAGATTTTTTAACGTGTTTTAGGGAATACTAACTCTCTGTGGTCGGCGTTGACGTTAATTTGTTCAATCGCATCAGTGTCGAATGCTGCTATCATCTGCTGGTGAAGATTCAACCGCACTTTGTTCACCTTAGACTGGATTAGTTTGCCCGAGTCGCTGTAGATCATGCCACCAGGAATCGGAATTGTAAGTATGCTCTTCTTGGTGTTCGCATATTTATGCCAGCTCCCGGCAAAGAAGAAGTTTGATAGCATCTCGGACACATTTTCTCTCTGCTCAACTTTATCTGTCAAGAGTAATTCACAACCTGCAGAACAACTTGAATTCATAGTTCGTCTGAGCAATGTATTTTAAAATTGGTTTTGGTAATCTTAAGAGTTTGCAAAGTTAAAAGAAACGGAACCCAGGTTGATTTGTCATTCGGAATTAACCTCTGATCAGACCATCCCTGACAAAAGTGTACACTGAACAGACTGAAGTGCCCGAAACAAGGTGCGCTCTCAAGTGCGCTCGAAATTGTCTCTCATCAGACCTTGACAGGGGAAATGATCTCTAATCGGACCGAAATCAGACTATGACCCCGATGATTGTTCGACGATGGCCCAGACCAAACCGAAACATTTTCCAGATTGGGCACTCAAAATCAGTTCTGATCAGAACAATGTGCGCTCAAAATTGACCCGTGGTCAGACTATTGTGCGCTTCTAATCGTGTCTGATCTGACTCAATTGCGCTCAAAATGTTCTAATCAGTGAATTGTTTTCACTGAGAACGGATCTCTCCAATTTTGCTATAGTGTTTTCCTTTCATAAAAATTGATGTTTGCAGTATTGAATTCATCTAAGGAAAAGCCAATTCTAAAAATATTGCTAATGAAAAAAAAACCAACTGTCCAGCAAAAAATTTTCTACATCATTGCTGAATTTTTCTGACTCAATTGATCAACTTAGACAGCTTTCAAATGAGGAATGTCGAGGTCTAAATTTAATCAAAATTTCTTTTAAAAAGGGAACACCATTTGCTATCAGCTGGACCTCTTTTTTTCTGATCAGAGCCATCAGACTTTGTATGTGTCTATGATCAGCATTCTCCATTTTTGTTGCCTCTTGGCAGATCCATTATCTCTCATCACAAAATACAAAAAACGGGAACGATAAAAAATGCTCTCGAAATGGTCTCTGTTCAGAATCAATTGCGTCCAAAAACTACTCTCATCAGAATAATATGCGCTCAAATCCTACTCCAACCAAATCAATCCAGACGGAAAGGATCTCTCATCATACTTTTGTCTGGTTTTGTCTGATCTGAGTAGGATGATCATATTTCAATCACAACCGAAGCTGACATGGAGATGTAGGTGACAATTTCTTTTCAGATTAAAGATTTTGTGACTTGATACTTAGCTTTGTTTTTCAATTAAAACTTCTGTGACAATAAATTTTCTTTTTATTTTTTGTTTTTTGTGCTCCAAATTGGTGTGTTTGTGTATCTACATCTACTCTCTTAAAACCACGATGATAAAATCAAATCAAATTGTGAGAATAGCCAGTAATTAAGTTCCTGACAATTTATGTGTCAAAAAATACCATTAAAATCAAGGAAATACCATGTTTTTTGGGTAGTTTTCGTCTTGTGTGAGGCTTTCTGTCTTCAGTTCTTTTTTGCTTGAAACAAGGAGAAGGGCTTTGGTGAAGATCTGTTAAAATTTTTTGAAACTTCAAGTTATTTTATGAAACATTAGAAAATTCAAGTTCTAATATTTTTGAGCTTCTATAGTTTTGGTAAAAATTGCGTCTAATTCTGTCCGTTGAATTTTGTTTTTCCGTTAAAATTTTTGAAAATTTCTTTCGTTTTCTTGAAATATTTACAGTAAAGCTTGAATCTAAGTTTTTTATTTGTTCTGACGTACAAGTTAATTCCTACATTTGGAATATAGAATACTTAGCTTAACTAAGCTAAGTATTCAAATTACATCGTTCTAAAAATAGAATGACGCAATTAGCTGAACCATTAACATTGCCGTCTAGCTAACAGCAGAGGAGTTCTGCCGTTATAAAAACTATATATACCGAAACAAAAAGAGCAACAATTGAGAAATTAAGAATTAGGATAGTGATAAATCACGAAATAACTATTCTGGAGTTAAGAATTAATTCTAACTCAGATTGCAAACCTTTTCTCAACTATATCGAATTACGAATAGTTAGAGATGAATCCAAGTCAGGACTTTATTCTAAGGGGAATAATAAGTTACTCATAAAATTCATAAGTTTGCAAAGTTTCTCCAACCTCTCTGACCCGTTCCTTTAAAAGTTATGTTTTTATCTTCTGTATAATCTAAATTTTTGTCGTTTGTAAAGTTATATAACCTTTAAGTTGTGCTCCAAATTATATCTATGTTAAACTTTTATAATTGTTATATAAATTTTATAACCCAAGTAGCTAGCCAAATTTACTTACTTAGATCATTAAATTCTTTTTTGAGACTTATCAGGCTAGAAAGATAGCATATACTAGGAGTACGACCAACGAGTCAGAAGTTTAACCTTCTCACCCCCCTACCCTCTATTATAAATTGGTGCGACCAGTGATGCCACGTAAAACAATTTCTATCTATCTAAAGCAGAAAAATAACATAACAAATTTAACGTACTGTCCTCCGGAGGAACGTCAAGTACTGCGGCATCTTCAACTGCCCCCGGTACTACAGGTACAACAACCGTAAGCTCCGAATCAGGCGGCACTACTACAGTAGCAAGAATATTAATTGATACCCCCCCCCCCCTCTCATCCCAACATATCACTTGTCACTTTCTCGGGAAACGACCCAAGACAAAATGCAAGTGACTTCTGGAACTCCGTTGATCAAAAAATAAATTTCTCTCTAGGTGCAACGTTACCTACAGACCCCACTGCAATAACAAATCACAAAAATAGAAGCAAAGCGCTATTTGGATCGCTACTAACAGAAACCGCGTTAGAGTGGTTCAATACTGTAGACCCCACAAGAAATCTCGACCAATTTAAAAGAGATTTCATAAACAGACCACCAAACGCCACCAAACGAACAATACAGCAGAGACAAAGAGAGCAATAGTACATTGATTTTGCTATAAGAGCTCTGCAACCTCAATCTCTAAAGCATAAAGCTCACGAATATAGAAAAGAAAATCCGGATAAAACCTGGAATGAAATACAAGATTACTTAATAGCAAAGGATATAAGATTTACTGTTAGTGCTGACGGCACAGTAAAACAAACGAATGATAGAATTAGTAGCCTCGAGGCACAAAATAAAGAGCCTACTAGCCTAATAAGAAATAAAGTAATTGGTGCTATTAACTAATGCACGCTTTTGAAACTATTGCCGTAATCATTGGAATTCAATTCCTAACCGCACTAAACATAGGAATGACAAAAAATTTAAAAAGATGAAAATAGAACTCACTGATGAAAAGGAGAAAATCCATCCTTCAGTACTGACTACAAGAGAGAAACTAACAGTAAGCCGCTTTTTAATAAACAAAATTGCCCAAATAAGACTAACAGTGGATAATACAATCGCAGGTACGGCAATAAACACTACAACAGCAATTATAATAAATCCTACGATCAAAAGTTCCCACAAAAAACCAGTTTAGTCCGCATGAAACTGATGCGAGACAATATTATGAACGAGAATCAAAATTTTCAACGTCCTTATCCCCCCAATTGCACACTAACCAACTTCAGGCATCAAGTAGTAGTTTTCATGATCAACAGCCCCGCTCGTCCCAATATGTCCAATGGGTAGAGGATCAAAACCAACAAACAGAATACTATGACTAAAATAATTACGCCAATGCTATCACAGATTTCTTCCCTTTAAACTTCTAAAGTCTCCGAAAGTTAGTACAAATAGTAATAAAAAATCTAGGATTTACTTAAAAATGTATTATTTTACCACCGGAAACACAAATAATAATAGTGGATTGGAAAGTGAATACCTGTTCGACCCAGGCTCGACATGTGCGATAATATACTAGCCCACATTTTTAGAAATGCAAAAATTGAACCCTAGCATGAGAATTATCTCAGCCATAAATATCACAAAATCCTATAATGGATCAGAAGTTCGTATGTTAGGCCATACTACAGTAACATCATACGTTGACACTGATGGAAAGTATGAAGCAATCTATAATGTATGGGTTACAAAAGAAGGAAGGTCTAACCTTATCGGCGTTGACTTCTGCCAAATCTTCTCTATAGCGCTATATTTCAATACTCCTGCTGTAAAATTAAAAGAACACACAGGAGTAATCAGCTATGGAGCATTGAATAATGAAAAACAGTATCAACAAGAGATGGAAGCAATAGTCTCGTCCAAGCCACTTTATATACAAGCAAGATCAACCTACCTGTATAACCAACAAAAAACTGATTTATGTTACCCCAAAAGCACTTCTTTTCTACCGCACAAAAACAAAGTTAAAACAGAGTCAAAATAAAGCAAAAAGTCAACACTGTCTGCACACGAAAAGAGGAAACGCTACCTATGCTAAAAGACTTGAGGGAACATTGTAAGTGGCAAGTCGAAGTGAACGATCCTGACGGAAGTACTATAAACCAAAATGTATTACAATACATTGCTCCGAACCTCGGACACAAAATCTTTAGCCTATTAACCAAAGAAAAATATAATAAATAAACCGACAATTGAAAGTATTACAACCGCACTAATCGAACATCGCAATATATTTCTAACGCATAACATTAGATGATAGCGATATCAAAAATTGCATGCGGTTTAGACAAAATGGACTTGTCTTAGATATCTGCATTACTATACAATGCAAAATGTACAACATTTGAGAAATTAAAAAATACGACAGTGATAAATCGCAAAAACAATTCTTCTGAAGTTAAGAAATATTTCTAACTCAGATTGCTAAACTTTTCTCATCTATTTCGAATAACGAATAGTTAGAGATGAATCCAAGTCAGGACTTTGTCCTGAGGGGAAAAATAAGTTATTGATAAAAATCATAAGTTTGCAAAGTTTCTCCAACCTCTCTGACCCTTTCCTTTTATAGTTAAGTTTTTATGATCTAGTCAAAGTTATATAACATTCAAGTTGTGCTTTAACTTATATCTATGTTTAAATTTTATAAATCTTATATAAATCTTATAACACAAGTAGCTAGCCAAGATTGTTACTTAGATCATTGATTACTTTTACGACACTTATCAGGTTTTGAAAGATAGCATATACTAGGAGTACGACAATCGAGTTAGAAGTTTAACTTTCTCACACCCCTATCCTCTATTATAAACTGGTGCAACCAATGATGCACGAAAAACAATTTCTATCCTTTTAAAGCAGAAAAATAACATAACAAATTTAACCTAATGTCCTCCGGAGGAACGCCAAGGACTGCGGCCTCTTCAACTGCCCCCGGTACTACAGGTACAACAGCTGTAAGCTCCGAATCAGACGGCACTACTACAGTAGCAAGAATATTAATTGATACCCCCCTCTCTCATCCCAACATATCACTTGTCATTTTCTCGGGAAACGACCCAAGACAAATTGCAAGTGACTTCTGGAACTCCGTTGATCAAAAAATAAATTTCTCATTAAGTACAACGTTACCTACAGACACCAGTGCAATAACGTATCACAAATAGAAGCAAAGCGCTATTTTGATCACTACCAACAGAAACCGCATTAGAGTGGTTCAATACTGTAGACGCCAAAACAAGTCTCGACCAAATTAATAGAGATTTCATAAATAGATTCACAGATATCCGTGATCAATTTAAATATTGACTGGAAGTGGAGGGTGCCACTAGAAAAGAAGGGGAATTAATGAAAGATTATTTCCACCGTATTAAACAAGCTGTTGATAGAGCATGGCCTGAAAATATACCGGCGAGGATAACTAACCCGGCTCAAACTGCCACGCGAGAGAACAATGCAGTCAAGACCAAGAAAACAAAAGTACATTGATTTTGCTATAAGAGGTGTGCAACCTCCATCTCTAAAGCGCTAAGCTCATAAATATAGTCGGAAACATCCGGATAAAACATGGAATGCAATACAAGACTACTTACTAACAAAGGAATTAACATTTATTATTAGCACTGACGGCACCTTAAAACAAACAAATGATAAAATTAGTAGCCTTGAGGCACAAAAGCTATAGCCTTAAAAGTTATAACGAAGTTAGAGCTATTAACTCAAGGCCTTTTAAAGACCCCAATGTAAAAGGGCGACCAAATAATGCACACTATTGCAACTAGTGCCATAATCATGGACATTCAATTTCTAACTGCTCTAAACCTAGGATGGACGGAGGAGTTAAAAAGATGAAAGGAGAACTCCCTGAGGAAAAGGAGAAAAAAATACAACCTTCAGTACTGAGTACAAGAGATAAACTAATATTAGGCCGTACTTTAATAAGCAAAATCGACCAAACAAGACTAACAATGGACATGAAAATTGCAGGTACGGCAATAAACACTATAACAGCCATTATGTTAAATTCTACAAAAAAAAAGTTCCCCCAGAACAACCAGTTTAGTCCGCATGAAACTGATGCGAGACAATATTATGAACGTGAGAATCAAAATTTTCAACGTCCTCATCCTCCCAACCGCACACTAACCAATCTCAGGCATCAAGTAGTAATTTTCGTGATCAACAACCCCGCTCGTTTCACCCTGCCCACTGTGAAGAGGATCAAAACCAACAAACAGAATACTATGACCAAAATAACTACACCGATGCTATCGATTTCTTCACTTTAAACTTCTAAAATCTCTGAAAGTAGGTACAAAATAGTAATAGAATATCTAGGATTTACCTAAATATGTATTATTTTACTACCGGAGACATAAATAAAAATAGTTGATTGGAAAATAAATGCCTAATAGACCCAAGCTCGACCTGTACGATGAAAAATTACCCTACTTTTTTAGAAATGCAAAAATTGAATCCTAGCATGAGGATTTTCTCAGCCATAAGTATCACAAAATACTATAATGGATCGCAAAATCGTATAATAGTGCATAATATAGTAACATTATCTTTTGGCACTGATGGAAAGTTTGAAGCAAACTATAAAGTATGGGTTACACAAGAAGGAAGGTCTAACCTTATCGGCGTTGACTCCTGTCACATCTTCTTTAAAGCGCTTTATTTCGACATTTCTGCAGTAGAATTAAAACAACACACAGGGGTAGTCAGCTTTGGAACATTGGATATTAAAAACAGTATCCAGAAGAATCAGAGGTAGAAGCAATAGTCTTGTCCCAGCCACTTTATGTACAAGCAAGATCAACCTACTTTTATAAATATCAAAACAAAGACTTATCTTACCCCAAAGGCAATTCCTTTCTACCGCACAAAAATACAGTTAAAACAGAAATAATAGTGTTTAACAAAAACGTCTGCACACAAAAAGAGAAAACGCTAACTATACTAAAAGAAAACCACAAAAGCATCCTATTACACTTAATAAAGGCATCGTTAGGTACGCCGTGTGTGAACTAGTTTTAAGTTGTGATACACGTAAATTCAATATGCTTGATTGTAGTGAGTTCTCATACTCAATACAAAATACGTGTGAAGAATTAGATAATTGTTTCATGCTTAGTATAGTTGTTAACTCAGTACAAGAGGCTGAGTCTAATGAGTCTGATACATGCGTAAATTATATTAACCATAAGGAACAGTCAATATTCAATAATAGTATGGCTAGTGTACATACAGTTCTAAGGACTGTGCTATGAGCAAAGGTTTTGCACTCACATTGTGTAAAAAGTTCCTCGACTTGAGAGAACATTGTAAGTGGCAAGTCGAAGTGAACGATCGTGACGGAAGTACTACAAACCAAAATGTATTACTATACATTGCTCCGAATCTCGGACACCAATTCTTTAGCCTATTAACTAAAAAAAATAAAATAGTAAACCGACAATTGAAGGTATTACAGCCGCACTATTCGAACATCGCAATATATTTCTAATGCAGAACATTAGATGATAGCTCTGCCAAAAATTGCATGCGGATTAGACACAATCGACAGGTCTGAGATATCTGCATTACTATACAATGTATTTAATTCTTCAGGAAATAAAATATATGTTTTTGTGAGTAAATCCGGAATTCCGTCCTCTACACAACTCACAATGAAAGCATCGAAGAGATATTTGGATTGTAGGTGATAAAAATGTGAAGAATTGTAAAAACGATGCTTAAAAAGCAACTGACTTTTCCAAGGATGCAAAGGCTTTATGCGACCCCCCTAATACTGAATAATTCTCCAAGTTCATAACAACTGAGCAGAACCATTTCAATATTCATGAAGTTGAACAAGAAGGACTCGTTACCAGACCAAAAGATGCAAGTAAAAGCTATGCACACTATATTGAATACCTTAAAAAAATTTGACTTCACACAGAGTGATTTAACGGACGATGAGTTCAGAGTACTACTAAATGTCCTGCTAGATGATGAGGATGTATACTCCAATCACAAAAAAGATATCGGCCGTAGAAAGCAGAAATTTCATATACCCCTTAAAAGGATTGCGATTTCATAAAGCAGCGTCCCAGCAAAGTACCTGTACATTTGCGTGATAAGTTAGAAACTCTATTGGACATATTATTACAAGCCAGAATAATACGCGAGCTAAAAGAGGACGACGATTTAAACAGCTGCTTTGTAAATCAAAACATTATGTTGCCCAAGATAGATTATGTAAAACTTGTAATTGATGCTAGCTACCTCAACTCGATTACAGATACAAGTAGTTCTAGCTGGTCGCTCGAGCCACTACAAATTTTAATGACAAGATCAAATGGAGCATAAATTACAAGAAGTGACGCATCGTGCGCTTATAATCAAGCGCCACTTGCAGAAGAAACTCAGTAATTAATTAGTTTTATTGTAGGAGGACGTCAATATACCTGTCAAGTCGGATTTAACGGCTTCAAGCCCCTTCCAAACTTCTTCAGTAAACCTATGCGTTATGCATGTGGACCGCTTATACAGATAAAGCAAGCTATTACTTATGCTGACAATACACTGCTACAAGCACAAGATAAAAAAGAAATGTTCACAGTAATACGTGAACACCATGCACTACTGCGTAAAGCAAACCTAAACGCTGCGTCGGAAGAAACAAAATTCTTCTAAAGGAAAGTGAAGTTTTTCGGACATGTAATATCAAAAGGGACGCTTAGCCCTATCACTTCACGCATTGCCGACATACAAAACTTAAAAACACCAGAATCGAAAACCGACGTCTTCAGCGTATTTGGGGCGATAGGATTTTATGCAAGTTATGCTATAAACTATCATATTGATGCAAACCTGCTATATGATTTAGTTGAGAATCACATAAAAATCCACCAGCAAGTATTCGATAAACTAAAAGCAAAATTTGCACACGATATTTCCGTCGCTATCCCCAACCCAAAATATCCCTTTCATATACACGCCAACTCCTCTAATTTAGGGCACTGATAGGATATTAATCTAACAGTTCCCCTAATGGAAACGAATTGTATCTGCAAACTCCCGTGTATACGATAAAGGAGAACAGAAAATGTCCCCACAGCATAAGGAACTGAGCGGAATAATATCCCTATTACAAACTTCCGAGTTCTACATTATTAGGCTCCCCCTACAAAATATATCTAATTTGTGATCACAGGCCTATTCTGTTCCTTCGGTCTCGTCGCGGACAACTATCGCATAGAATATTTAGGCATCAAGAAGTTCTTAGAAAGCTTCAGAATCTAAAGATAATATACCCTGAAGGCAAAACCTTGCCTTCCCCGACTTATTTAGTAGACAAGTCCCACTATGCCGAGCACAAGTACAATTAAACCTTGTAAAGAACTACGTGCAAACAAGAATATATTTAACCTACTACTAATTGAGGAACAGTATGACTTGCTATGTTACAATAAACCAGACGAGAACGGTTTATACGATACATAAATCTGTGTTCCACTATCACTATTTATGAAATGCTTTGAGTTAGCACATAATAATCCGCTCAGAGGACATCGTGGAGACACATGAACAATTAACAAGAATAGCAGATTTTTGTATTGGCCCGGAATCTATAACTGGATTACAATGCTAGTACATGACTGCTTAGACTGCCAAAAGAAGAAACCACAAAGACATGATCTGAGCTAAGCAACCTTAGAACAGTGGGGAGAATTAGAGCCAACCCAATTTCACACTGTACACATAGACCACAAAGGCCCATTTAGGCCTAGTAGTATCCAAACAAAATTTTGTCTTGTCATAGAAGATAGTTTCTCTCGCTTTATACAAGTATATTCATCAAAAACCGCTGATACACAAGAAACTGTTAAATTAATTGAAAAATACAACAGTACATGACAACGATACTGCATTTTGAGTAATGATTTTGTACTCTGGACGCACGAAGTTGGAATTACAATAAAACCGCGAACCCCATACTCACCTTGGACAAACGTCAAAGTTGAAGTACAAAATAAGAACTGTTAAAATTTTTGTAAAAAAGAGAAGGCAGATAAGCTACTGCAAATTCGATTTCCTAGTACTATAGTAAAACGCGAGAGTGAATTCAAAAATGTAATAGTAGAAACTATACTCGCTGCCGGCAAACTGCAAACAAGGCACACGAGTAAAGGTTCAGATTTAAATTGAGTAAACCAATCAAAACACGGTCGTAAAGTTTTACTAGAGAATCATGCTAAGAGATTATTGAAATCCAAAAAGCTACTAGAGTTACACTCTGGGCCCTATACTCGTACTAAACAAATTATTAACACTACACATGAAATTGTTCACAAATCGACCGAACAAAAGAAAGTAGTGCATAGAAACCATTTAGTAGAATGCTTTCCTAAAGAACAAGAAATAGACAGGTAAGTGCAGGACTATAGTACTAAATATATTGATTCACAAGCCTTCTATGAGAGGTTCAACCAGTATTGAATTAACAACTTTGATCATCAACAAACATAATCTAATTCAGAATATATGCCCTGGACTAATATTAATAACGCAAATAATCAGGCTGAAGAAATAATATCACCACAACAAGTTGAAAATTCCAACTACTGTTCAAAGTGCCGGAGTGCGCCTAACAGTCCATATAAAACAAATAATGCGGACGGTGAAAGCACTGCGCACATCAGAACTTTATTTAGCCCCCAAAGTAATTCACAAAGTACTACATCCAATTCCCATACATTTGGCCCTAACATCAGTTCAACCCCCACCCCGTAAAAATAAACCTAATCCACATCAAAGTTATTCTGATATCAGACCGCAGAGAAAACGGACTGAACCTAAACGCTATGACAATGCAATTCCATCAAATTGAATCCCCAAAGTTCAAAAGAAATAATTCTTTTATACAAGTTTTTATTAAAAAAATCAGGAAATTACCAAACTAAAAAATACAAAGTATAGAAAAAATTTAAACTAAAAAAAACAAAAATTATAATAATCGAGCCCTAGCAACTTTAATTATGTTAATGAACTCTCGGTTTAGAGTCAAGTCTCTAAAAAGAAGCCCGGATTCCAGGACAGCAGCGAAACCATATAGTTGCTGAGCAGCTCTTGTTGTCTCAGGGGTCCTCCACGCCCGCCAAAGCTCATATACATAGTTCAACATTGCTTAATGCCTTCAGGGTTCGTTGCTGTTAGCATAAGCTCCAATTAAAATTCAAAATAAATTTGCCCGAAATATATTCCTAAAAATAATTGTAATTGGGAAAATTTACCTCTTCCCTCAACCATTATTTTAGGTACTGCACAGTAGCAGGACATATATTCGCATGTTTTATTAAATTTCTATCGTTTATATTTTTACAATATTCCTGCGCAACCCGCAGCGAATAAAATTCCTGTTCAGGGAGGACATTTTGAGTAGATATATATTGCTCAGAGAGGAATAATTTCATCTCTCTCTGGCATCTAATTCCAAATCTAAGCACTTGTAGGCAAAATAATTTGCCTCTTTAAACTATTTTAATACAGTTTTTTGCAATGTTATTAGAGTTAGACAAGTACTACACTCACAAAATTTCTCTATTTATAAGAAATAGAACTATATTATAACCAGTGTTTTTTTATTCACTCTGTCCTGAAGGACAATCCTCAATAAACCAATCAAATTTGAGTTTTTTCAGTAATAATTATTCGCCCTCAATGTCTAAAATTAAATAAGCAACTCAAAATTCAATAATTCTCCGCTCCAAAATACGAATTGCCGCTGACTCAAATGACCAATCAGAGATCGGTATTTAGCCATCCACGCGAAAGGACAAATTGCCAGTGAGAACACTATTAACGTCTCAACTAAATTAAATCGATTTTTTCTTCGGAAGCGTTCATCCACACTCAAAACCACTTTCACTATAAAATTCATTTCTTGAAAAAATGATTACAGAAAAGTGAAGGAGAGGTAAGAAAGAGCGAGAAGTAATAGAAACCCAAAAATACAAGAAGGATTTTCAATGAGGTAAGCCTTCTTTTGATTTTCCTGTTTCTTCTATGTAGACACAAACTTATAGATAAAATCACAAACTTTTTTGTGACTATAAACTTAGTTTTATCTATTTCCCTTGCAAATTGTGAAAATTACAATAATTTCAACTCGAAATTAGCCTCAGATCTAAATACCGCTCGCCATGCTTTATATTCAAAAACTGCAACATCTGCAAAAAATCGCGCACTGCGATTGTTCACTTATGGACTCTAACAAAATTTACCCACTAAACAAAGTCGCTGCTGGTAAAATTGAACCGCAAATTAATGAAACTTCAAAAGTAAAAGGACAAATTTTCAACCGTTTCTTTAGAGGCAAACTAGATAAAAATTAACGGAAAACAAGTTCCTAGGAAATTATCAGTAAGAAAAGTTTTCCGGTCCAAATATTGGAGAAAATCAAAATGAATTTGACGATTCTGGCTGGATAATTCACGATACGTTTGAAACGTATTTGCAGGATACAACTTTAAATATTATTCTGCGGGGAGGATCAGTAAATAACTGGCAAAAAATTTCCCTGCCTTGCATATTATCAGAAGGTGGTTGTCAATGCCCTTCAATCGACCCCCATGCTTACAGACCCCCATGCTTGGGAGAAACAAGATAATTGCTTGTTCGATATAAGAGAACAATTTGAAGGGACAAAGATAAAGATAGGAGATAACTGTTTCATCTCTAGAGAGTCAGAAAAAGAGAAAGCATTCTATTTCAAGTGTACAATAAGCCTCAGTCGCTAACAATAAAATAGTTTATCCGTCGCCATACGACACACTACGTTCAATTTGAAGGCGGATTCAATATGAAAACAGGAGAGGCACTCGAACCTCTACCTACTGTAAATAGAATTACTAAACTCCCGAACAATTCACTCAGTTCGCTTATTATCTCAAGAACAGAGACAGATTATGAGGCGCACTCAAATACTAAATTCGACAACTATCAGTACAATAGTTTCCGAAAGCTACAACTCTCTGAAATAAAAACTACACAGCAAATTTGTGAACTAGGACGTTCACTGAAGAATACGCAACTTGCTTATTCGCGTCTCAGCCCTAAGCTGGCTGGTTTTCTGTTAACACCAATAACAGATCTATGTTTCTAGAGACAAATGGCAATGTAGCGTGGCTTTAGCACTGTCCAAAAATTTATTCACCACTTCAAGTAATGGATACTTGTCATGATTGTATTTCGGTGTTATATAAAAAGAGATCGCCTTATCCAACCGGTTAACAGGCAAACTCTTACTACTGCTAAACAACAACCATGTAAGAAAAAGCAAAACATTCGTTTTCAAATAAATATTGAAAATGATAACTCTTGGTAGAATTAACGCCAATTATAAAACAAGTCACTGGGCCAGCTTTATTTGTACCCAGAAATCAGAAACAAAAAAGGGTTTCAATGAAATTAAAAAATGGACAGGAATTTTGTTTTCATGTAAAAGAAGATATGATTGCCTTTTCGAATGATGTAATTTTAAATTCCAAAATGAAAGAATCAGCACAAGAAATTGCTCGTGAATTAGTTGACATTGAATGTAAAAAAAGCCAGCCTAGTGGTTATAGCAACTACTACACTACAAAAACAATATATTTAGATTCCCTAATCTCGTCACATTTCTTTCATTACCGGTATATGAAAGCCTTCGGCCGAGTACACTATTACTTAGAGCAATGCGGAATTAACTTCGCTATATTCCCCTTTGTCAAAATTATATTGGACGTTGTAGTTTGCATTATTCGAGCTCTACAAATACATAAGATTACAGGAGCCTCAGTGAGTTTCCAAAAATTTTACTATCAGCTATTTTTAATATACTTTTCCAATCCATAGTAGCTCTGATATTTCGTCCTACTTAAGAAAAAACAACTCAGAACATTTAGTACAAGCCCCAACTTATAAAAAACCGACTACAAACATATACCCTCCACTAAAAAGTGAGCTACAAACAATAAGACGAGAGAGAAAAAATCAACCTAACAAAGATGATTTCCCCACCTCTCCAGTGTAATTAAATGTAAATAATTACACCTATAAAAACTTTTACATAATTTGTTTAGAATATAGAACTAGACGACAAAGACTTTCTTCTACCAGCATTTGAGAAATTTTGGACGATGAGCCTCCATCGGATTTCCTATCCACATCATGGAACAAAACCTATTGACAACCGAGGAACAGCAATTGCATGAGCAACAAAATGTTCAACAACAATTAGAGCAACCTCAACAATAACAACCACAACCAGGAACATCGCAATTTCAACAACCAGTAGCAGCAATGCTACCAAACTCCTTACGGTTTACGACAAGATTAGTAGTCAAATTAAAACAGAGGAACTAGTCTCAAGTCCTAACTTCAAAGGACATCCCAAGTACGACAAGTCATTCAATTAAAAACTGCAAACTCATGCTAATCTCTACAAACTGGTGTCCTATAATCCAAAAACAGAGAACTACAGAGCAAAAAATTTATGTATAGACAAACAAGTCCTCTCCGTGCCGTTTCATTTATTAACTGCAAACTTAGAAAGCCCAGAGAACAGCTATATTTGAAATCTCGTTTCAAGCTTTCCCAAAGAGCGTTATAAGAATTAACAGCTCCAGCAGCGCGACGAAAGCCTGCTGAGATAATTTAGAGATTACCGACATGGCGACTTTCGAGGCAACAAAAATTTTTCGCATCTCTGAGCCGGGGAGAATAAGAAAAAACTTGTTGTTTTATCTGTAACAGTAAACTTTAAAATTTATACCTGTAATTCTTTTTTATGTGTATTTGAGTACCTTTATTGATGCTATGATTTTCATTTTACCCGCAGTAAGGACCAGGTCGGGATGTACTGAAATACGAGTTAATTCTTACATTTGGAATATAGAATACTTAGCTTAACTAAGCTAAGTATTCAAATTATATCATTCCAAAAATAGAATAACGCAACTATTCACATGGTGTAAAATGTGTAGCTGAACCATTCACATTGTGTAAAACGTCCAATGGACATTTTACCGTCTAGCTAACAGCAAAGGAATTATCCCGTTATAAAATTTATATATACTAAAGCAAAAAGTTCAACATTTGAGAAATTAAGAATTAGGATATTGATGAATCACGAAATAACTTTTCTGAAGTTAAGAAAAAATTCTGATTGCTAACCTTTTCTCAACTTTATCGAATAACGAATAGCTAGAGATAAATCCAAGTCAGGACTTATTACTAGGGGGAATAATAAGTTATTGATTAAAGTCATAAGTCAGCAAAGTTTCTCCAACCTCTCTGACCCTTTCCTTTTAAAGTTAAGTTTTTATATTCTAGTCAAGGTTATATAACCTTCAAGTTGTGCTTTAAATCGTATCTATGTTAAAATTGTATAAATCTTTTATAAATCTTATAACCCAAGTAGCTAGCCACGTTTACTTACTTAGATCATTAAATACTTTTATGAGACTTTCAGGCTTAGAAAGATAGCATATACTTGGAGTACGACCATCGAGTCAGAAGTTTAACCTTCGCACACCCCTACCCTCTAGCATATATTGTTTGAAATGGCGGTTTTTTCAATATAAAAAATATCCTTTTCAGTTTGATTAAATACAAAAAATACAGTTTTCAGACTTTGTTTTCTATCGTTTTTATTCCTTAAATTATGGACGGTACAGACTTTATAAAACTACAATTCGCAAGCTGATTCGCAAGCTATTTTGAGCAGTTTTCACAAAGTAATGAAAAAAGAAACAAAGATGCGACCTTGATTGTTCAAAGAGGACCGGAGAAGCTCGAAGGTGTTTTGCTGAACTTCCAACAAATGTGAGAGAATATCGTCCGATTTCTTTTTCTCTTCTGGTAACGGTTCTGGTCTCAAAATGCGCTCCGCATATCCTCTGCTTTCCCAAACAGCTTCAAACTCTTTCATGTCTGGCATTTTGCTGGTATCAGCACTACCTCCAAACAGCAGTTCATTTATATGCTCATTAAGGACATCGACATTGTTCGATTTATTGTCCTCAGGTTCGAAGACACACACAGGTACTTTCGACAGTATGAATCCAATATCTCTGAATGCCTCGTCTTTAGTAAACGCGAAATTTGTCACTTTCATATCACCTTTACCTTCTGTGGTCAGTTTGAAGTCCGAAAGGGTGAAGGCAGGTTTGGTGTCATTAGAAAGAAATCGCTGCTGGAACTCCACAGAATCTAAACTCAGAAATACTTTATCTAATCCTATTTAAAAGTGCCATAAACAATAAAAGTTTGTGGGAGTTGCAAGGTAATAGTGCTAGTGCGACATGAGACTTGTGCTAGAGAGCTAAATGCCTTTGAATGGGGCTGCAACACCTTCGGAGGACACTCATAATTAAGGCTCAATAACGCCTGGAACAAGTTTCAGGTCTTTATTTGTACTTCTCCATCGAAAACCACCTCTTGGATAGGCAGATTAGTACTGATCACGTCTTGTTTGTCGTCTTAAGACTACAGAAGACTTGCTAAGATTTGCTCAAGTCTTTGCAAATCTGAGTCAACCAGACTTGAGTCAACACTTGTCCAAGACTTGATACTTCTTGACTATTGCACACAGATATCAGGCAAAATAGAGTTTTGAAAAGACGTTATTTACACCTAATTCATTCCAAAAATAGCTAAAATTGTTCAGAAGTTTTATGAGAAATTGGTCAGTTGTTCCTCGCGTTTTCTCGTGCTTCTTTTTCTCACTTGGAAGAGTTTTGAAATAAAAACTTTGCTCAAAATTTGACTCCACCCTTACAAAGTGTTGGTCAAGACTTGCTCATGACGTTACAAGTCTTTTCCAAGAGTAGCTCAAGACTTGCTAAGTCTTTTCCATGACTTGTTCAAGAGTCATCAAGAATTTGCCAAGATTTGACTCAAGCCTGGCCAAAATTTAATGTTAAAAAGTTAACTGATCAAAGCTAATTTGAATGAATGATTACTGAATAAGGTTAGACGTTCTACACGGGCATTGGTAAACAGATCTGGACAAAGCGGCAGTAGTCGGCGTTTTCGCAGAAATATATGCGTACCATTTGTGCGCACGTTAAATTTTTGACACGTTGATTAACAACATATACACGAATTTATAGTTAACAAAAAGTATTTTTGGAAATATGAAAAAAATAGTTTTTCCTGAATCTAAGTAGAAAAAAAAACGTTTTTTGTTCAATAAGGGTATCATAAGACCATTTGCTTTTCACCGAACAAATAACTGTTAATAGATATCCTTTTGTAACATGGCCTAAAAATGTTATCTTCGTTGCCAGTTACAAGCTTAAAATTGTTTTGCTATTTTGATAACGATGTTCATTAAAGAGTTAAAAATAATTCTACAGTTTTTCAACTTTGAGAAGTTTTGCGTAAAATTGTATGATTGACTTGGTTGTAATTAAGAAATATGATTTGTTTCTATTTCCAAACGATAGTTTTTTCAAACTGACCTTGCTGCAGTTTTAAATTTTCCAAGTTTTCCAAAATTTTTCTGATTAATCCATGCGTTTTTTGAGTTAACAAGACTCAAGTTGTCCAAAAGTGAACACACTGAAGCGTGTTCTGCACACAAACGAAAACTGAGAATTTGAAGCAGATAATGCCTTTACGCAACCTGTAAAGAATCTGGGTAAGCTTTGCTTAGCTCATATGGTGAATCAATTGAAACAATTTTAACGAAATGATTTTATTGATTTATCATACTAGGGGCTATTAAAATTTCAAAGTGGGTAATACAGCTTTATAGAAAAATTAGGGAAACGAGCATTACAATTTTTGTATCAAACCATTTTCTTCTAATTGTCTTATTCAGTTTCCCCTAAATCAAAGAAAACAACATACATAATATGTTCTCACAAGTCTAAGCATGTATGTTTTGCTTTTCTGCTTCTGAGACAGCTTTTGAGTCTAGACTTATTCCAGAAGCCAGAGTTCAAATGATCTGCGCGCTCATTGCATAACAATTTCTACTATCTTTTTTTTGTTGGATCGCAGCAGGTAACTTCAAGAAACAAACACAGAAGCTTAGATTCTTGCAAATGTATTTATAATAATATCTCTTTTAAGGGAAGTTTATTCCATCATCTGAAATGCATCGAAAACTTTTACTTCGTAACAGGACCAGAGCATGTAAAATTTTTCATTCGTTCTGAAATGTTTCCAAAAAATTCATTTGTTTGTATTTGTAACTCTTTTGTTTTTCATGCATATACGCCGCATTGGTTCATCGCTCGAAACCATTGACACCTCGACCTCTGGGGCACAATAATTTTTGCTATAGGGTTCCATCAAATACGTAAAATACATTGTTGCATCTTGTCCTTCAAAAAAACTTTTAACTATTCTCTTAGTTATTCCTTTTTTGCCTCTGTGAGTATTCGGTTTTGCTTGAAAAGTTTGCAGTGATCACATTATGAAGGAAGCGATAACAACAATATTAAACTGAGTAAGCGTTTACCCCGTGAACACTCTTGACTGGCTCTTTCTAAAAGAAAATTGGTTGAGCAGTGGTCAATAACAAAAAAAAGGAAACTGCATTGCTCTAATTGCTTACTTGGCTTGATAAGTTTTCTGACGCCATATTTGTCATGTCTGTTTGCCTAGGCGGTGTCTTGCAGAAATTATTACTAATTTTACACAAATCGTTCGGAAAACGCAGTGCTTCTCCAACGAAAATTTTGTTGGAAAAATTAAGATCTGTCAGAAGCAGTTTTTCAAATTTAGAATAAAATTTTGTCGTTTGAGATTACGCACGTTTTTGCATTGATTACTTCTCTCTCTTTTTCTCTATCTATTCTGAGATGATAATGAGAGAAATTGATGGAGAGGAAGGAGTTAAGATCAATGGGATGAATGTCAACAACCTTAAATTTGCGGACGACATTGATGCACTGCCTCCGAAAAAGCACCGCAGAATCCTTTGGAGCTGATCAATAGAAAGGGAAAACATTTGGGTTGGAAATCAAGTGCAAGCAGACAATATGTATGGTCTTCAGAAAACACACTGATCAGAATGTAACTATCGATCTGAATGGCTAGCCACTCGAAACAGTTGACCGTTTCAAATACCTCGGATCACTCCTGACATGTGATTGTAAAAGCAGATGTGACATACGGCAGAAAGTAGCAGAGGCGAAAAAAATTTTCTCTGATATGGAAAGAGCATTTGCGAATCTGAAGATGCCCATGAAACTGAGACTAGGAATCCCTAGATGCTATATCGAACCTTATCTCCTCCACGGCAGTGAAACATGGACTCTGAGGACAGCAGACAAGAAAACCCTGATGGCCTCTGAGATGTGGTTTTTGAGAAGAATGCTTAAAATCAATAGGATAGACAAGGTAACAAATGAAGAAGTTTTGAAACGCGCCGGGACCAAAAGATGGATGATGAATGCAATAGATAAGAGACATGCATCATTCTCTGTCATATCATCAGGAAGCAAAATTGTAAAATTTTGCAATGACCGGCAAAAGTCTTGGCAGGAAATCGAGAGGAAGACAGAGAAGACAGTATCTGGACCAGATGAAGGAGTGGACTGGAATCCAACAAACTTAACTTCTACTCTGAGCGGCTAACACGAGGAACCTTCAAACAGTCAACATCCATTGACACGACACAAGAAGACGAAGAAGAAGAAAAAGAAGAAGACGAAGAAGACCTATTGAAAAAATTTGTTGGCTCTATCTTCATTATGTTCATCAAACTAATTTCTTTGCAACAGTTTTAAGAAAAACTTTGAGCCATTTGAAATAAAAATTAACTTCATTTTTTTATCCAATGGAAGTCATTAAGCAAACGACAAATTGCGTTAAACCAATTTTCTATATTTTCTGAGTCATTGATTTTGTGATCCATTTTCAATAAACAAATTCTTTTGCAAAATTCGTTGTACAATGTGAGCATTACCTCTGTTTTGTTTTATGATGTGAAAAGTATCTTCCTCTAATCTGTTAGTTAATCCTTTTCCCCCTGTTTGTATGGTGAGATCCGGTTTGTCTTCAAATCCAGTTTGATGTGATCCTCGCTAAGTGATCACATCCTCAATTTTCTCGAAATTCAGCACGGTTATACCCCGATTAAAATAATAATTCATTTTTTCTTGAAAAGTGGTTATAGCGTTGTTTAATACCCAGATGGAAGTTGGAAAAAAATTGTGTTTGGTGCTTTTTTTGCTACTTGAACAGATAGGTATTCTGAATTTTATTTAATCTTACCTCACTAACAGCCCACGTCGACAACGAATGGTTATCTTGCAAGATGTTGCAAGATTCTTGCAAAATCTTGCAAGACGATACATCGTCTTGCAAGATTTTCTTCCAAAATCTTACAAGATCTTGCAAGATAACCATTCATCTTGCAAATATGCAAGTAGTAATAGAGTGAGTGATAGTCCCGGGGGGGGGGACCCCATGTATTAAGATAGGGTATAGCGGTATTTTCGGAGTAGGGTCCCCCTCCATGTATTAAGATAGGGAATAGAATCTCCATGTATTAAGATAGGGTAAAGGCGCGTACATGTATTAAGATAAGGAATAGAATCTCCATGTATTAAGATTAGGGATAGAATCTCCATGTATTAAGATTAGTTATAGCGGTCGACATGTATTAAGATCAGTTATGGCGGTCGACATGTATTAAGATTAGTTATAGCGGTCGACATGTATTAAGATTAGTTATAGCGGTCGACATGTATTAAGATTAGTTATAGCGGTCTTAATGTATTAAGATTAGGTATAGGCTACATGTATTAGGATTAGGTGTAGGCTACATGTATTAAGATTAGGTATAGGCAACATGTATTAAGATTACGTATAGGCTACATGTATTAAGATTAGGTATAGGCTACATGTATTAAGATTAGGTATAGGCTACATGTATTAAGATTAGGTATAGGCTACATGTATTAAGATTAGGTATAGGCTATATGTATTAAGATTAGGTATAGGCTACATGTATTAAGATTAGGTATAGGCTACATGTATTAAGATTAGGTACAGGCTACATGTATTAAGATAGGGAATAGAATCTCCATGTATTAAGATAGGGTATAGGCGCGTACATGTATTAAGATTAGGAATAGAATCTCCATGTATTAAGATTAGGGATAGAATCTGCATGTATTAAGATTAGGAATAGAATCTGCATGTATTAAGATTAGAAATAGAATCTCCATGTATTAAGATTAGGAATAGAATCTCCATGTATTAAGATTAGGAATAGAATATCCATGTATTAAGATTGTGTATAGCCGCCATGTATTAAGATTAGTCATAGCGGCCAACATGTATTAAGATTAGTTATAGCGGTCGACATGTATTAAGATTAGTTATAGCGGTCGACATGTATTAAGATTAGTTATAGCGGTCGACATGTATTAAGATTAGTTATAGCGGTCGACATGTATTAAGATTAGTTATAGCGGTCGACATGTATTAAGATTAGGTATAGGCTACATGTATTAAGATTAGGTATAGGCTACATGTATTAAGATTAGGTATAGGCTACATGTATTAAGATTAGGTATAGGCTACATGTATTAAGATTAGGTATAGGCTACATGTATTAAGATTAGGTATAGGCTACATGTATTAAGATTAGGTATAGGCTACATGTATTAAGATTAGGTATAGGCTACATGTATTATGATTAGGTATAGGCTACATGTACTAAGATTAGGCTCCATGTATTAAGATTAGTTATAGCGGTCGCCATGTTTTAAGATTATTTATATCCGCTGACATATATTAAGATTAGGGGTATTTTTTGAAAAACTGTTGCGATTTTTGTACATTTTTATGTCGTTTTTTCAATAATTTCTAAATACTCTCTTCTGATTGGTTAAAAATGACAGCTTTTTTAAAAAAATTGAATTGAAAAAGTTATAAATAACAGACATAGTATAAATTATGCACATCAAAATACAAAATCACTCAAACATTTACATTGAATTGGTGTAAATTGTTATTAAAATAAGTGAAAACCGAGGTACATTTAGCCGAGTGGGTTAATAAATTCGACAAAAAGGAAAAAATTGCGTAGCTAACTGAATAAAAGGTACAATTGTTAAAAACTAATGTCGACTTTATTGGGCACCAGCTTAGAGTATACCCCAGTAATCAAATTTACATATAATTACTAATAAAATTTAGTACATGCACATCATGAACATTGTTCAAGTTTGTTTGTAAAAATTTAAATAGATGAAAAGCAGCATAAATAGTGTAGAACCCACACAAGTTTTCCATTTTCTGGAGTGTTCTGTGTATCATTTTCTGATACTTTTTATTCAAAAATTTGTAATGTGTGATTGATCGTGCTAGAGAATCCGCATAGTAATAGTTCCTATTGAGGCGACCAATCATTATCCAATGTTCACCAGCTTCACTGCTTGGGGAAGTGTTGATGATTGCAAAAGTAAATTTGGGCAAATTTGGGACAACATTTGCTGGAAAGGATTCAATATACTGGAATTTAAGCTCTGGAATACGTTCAATAATGTCACGAAGTGAGGTGTTATCCATGACAAATAAGTTTTCTTTTCTTTATCTCACAAGCTCCGTTTGTCCAAGGATTCCTGACAGAGCAATCAAGTTGAAAACTTTCGTTCTGTTGAGAGAAGCAACAATCTTTGGATTTTGTGATTTTGTCAACCGTTTCGTCCTGGGTGCTGGGATGAAACAAAACAATAATTATAAAAAGTCCAAGGAAAATTAGCAAAGGAATATAAATATATATATTTGAAGTTAGTCTACCCCAGTTCACATCCGTTAGTTAATTAACAATTGATGTAGAGAACAACAGCTAGATAGAGAGGTTAAGCCTACAAATGTTCCAACAAAGTACATAAATTTGAAAAAATGATGAAAAATTATTAGACATTTTTAGCAACAGTCCCAAATTGATCAATTTTGACAGTGGACATCCTTTCTCCCAGAACAATGATTTCTCTTACGTTTCTCAGTGAACGATCAAAAAACATTTCCAATCGAATACTTTCACCACTGAGTTCAGGGTAATGAATATTTTCGCCAGCATCTTGAAGTGAACTGAGATCGAATACAAGTATGTAGTGGTTCTGAAACTGATGATTCGGTAACGCAGGAATTTCC
The DNA here is from genome assembly GCF_964194025.1 of Convolutriloba macropyga. Lineage (NCBI taxonomy): Eukaryota > Metazoa > Xenacoelomorpha > Acoela > Convolutidae > Convolutriloba > Convolutriloba macropyga. Next base: position 37,609,539 of record NC_134482.1, on the reverse strand, counting down.
TCGTTAAAATTCATTGCTTTCATTGTTGTTACGGATGCTCTGCAGTCATTAGTTGTATCAAGCGATACTATAGCTCTACCTCCGCGAACAATTCTAAGTTCTCGCAAACCAAATTTCTGATAATGGAAAGGATTTTCTTGAAAATGTCCTGTGAATGCCGAATTGGTGTTCATCGCAATAGCTACTCTTCTGATTGGAGCATTGTTAAAAATATTTTCCTGAATAAACTGGTTCTGTCCTTAGGGAATAATAAATGTACGTGCAATGGTTTCCATAAAGTTGTAACAAGCAGGTTGATGAGTTAATTGGTATTTGATAGTCTGGTGATACACTTCGTTAACAACCACGCGTCGTGTAAATAAGGAACAGTCAAGAACCTTAAGAGAAACGTGAGGATTGTAGGAAATCATGTAAAATTTAGGTCTTGCACGAATCAATTTCAATCTTACTTTTGTATTTGGAAGCAGTAACTTTTCACATTGAAACAGGTCAATAGCTAATTTACCGTAGTAAGTGCTTCCATTTTTCAGCAAAAGTTCTTCCTCTCGGTCTATAAACGGGCTCTTCTCATAATCACTAGGTTCTTTTTCAAATTCGTATCCATGACAAGCCAAAATGCCTTCATTATTTCTCGTTGAAACATTAAATTCATTGGAAATTAAAGCCTTGTGTCCATAGAGACCATTTGAGTTGTATACTTGTTGATTGTTCAGATACACTTCACAGTTGGAGAAGAGTGAGTGTAAAATATTGTTGACATGAGTTAGATAATGTAAATCGTCATCTCTGAAAGACATACCCATATCTGGTTTTCCATGCTCATCTTTTTTCATAAAGTCATCAAACAATCTTCTCTTTTGTAGTCCAACTTTGATTTGAAGGTGGATATCTCTCATATCAAGATAGATGCTTCTATCTGTTTCAAATTCAAATTCAATGCTGCTTTCATCCAGTGAAGTACTAGGATAAACTTCTTGAACATGAGAAGACTCAATTGGTTCCAAAACATGAATTTTGTCAAAAATCTCCAAGTAAGAGTTTGTAAAGTGTCCATATCGAAAATTGGAATCGTTTGTTGATCTAGAATTCATTTTAGATTAGCAAATATATCTTTTCTCGTTCGACGACGTCGACTGATTTTTGGAGGTGATCTACGAATAATGCGACGTTTTCTTGTTTTTCCTGCACCTAGCTGTTTACGTAAAGTTTTCTTTCTAACATCAGCGGCGACAGATTTGAGTTTTTTCTTCCCAGTCAAAACATTTCCAATTTCAGGAGCAGCCATTTCAATTAAATCAGCTCCCACTCTTTTTGCTGTCGGGACAACATATCGTCTCAAAAACGGAATTGCTGTCCTCCCAATTGTTTGCGCTAAAGCTCCAAATCCCCTACCCCTTTGTCTGGCATATCCGCGAAAATACGGTAAATCACTATCAGCAACCATTTTTTACAGTCTTAATTCTAAAACTGATTTTAGAAGTTTTTCTAAACATTAGTACTGCTCTAGTTACTTCAACAGAGTTGAAAGGTACTTTTTCACCATAAGAGTCTCGGAGCTCTAATTTTATGCTGTGGAATGAATTTTTCAGAATTTTTTTAAACTGTAGGTTTGGAAAATTTTGATAATTCATGTATTGGCCAGTTGATATGATGTCTCCATTCTTAACCTTTGATATAAAAGGAATGCATAGTAAAAGAGCAGCTTTTGTATCACCCACAATGTTGTATTCAACAATACCACTACATATCATCAATGTATGTATTCGTACAATGTCATAAGGGAACTTGGGAAAATGTGGGCCAGCACCACTCATGAAAACACCCATCCCATAAACAGCTTCTTCGCATCCAAAGACATGACAAAGATCAGCACTAAATATAACAAGTAAAGAATTCTCATTGGGAAGACTCAAAGAAATTCGCTGTGTAATTTTGTTAACGTTTAATCTGATTGGTGTTTTTTCATACTTTTCTCGTTCCTGAACTTTTTTGTTCATTTCGTTTACAATATCAGAGATCGAAGGATATAGACCTGGATCAAGTGTGTAATAGTCTGATGGTTTTGTATTCGGTTTTGCTTCATCTAGATAGAAAAATTTCCCGTCCGTGATGTTTTGTTACAAGGAAAGATAAAATAGTTCTGTAATTGCAACCTCCCATTCTCCTTCGAGGTTAATTTGTTCCGGAAGAAAGTTTGTAAAAGAACTTAATGTATTATTTGGATAACAATCAAAGGAAGCATTCGAAACCAACTCTACAGTAAAAGAATTCATATCTAAATGATACACTTTGCAAGCTCTTGTTCATAAAATTTGCCTAGAATTTCATCACCTTGTTCTCCATGAAGGTTATAGGTTGGTGGTTTTAAAGTCGCAATTTTAAAAATTTCAAAAACTTCACTTGTGAATTGAGACTTGTAACCTTTTCTAAATGGGATATCGTACTTGGAGATTCGAACTTTGTCTCCAATTTTAAAGAGTGGTTTTTTGTACTCAATAATAGGGTTTTTGTAAAAAATTGACAAAAAATCCGAATTTTTAACGTTTTTGGGGGATTTACCTATAGATCTGTTAACTCTTGTATTCATAGTGTTAACAAAACTATCCATTTTTTGAACGTATTTATCGCCGTTTTCCTCCATGTAGCGATAAATAATTTTTTTTAAAGATCTAATTGCTCTTTCTGCTACAGCAGGTTTTGTTTCACTTCTTGTAGAGTAGATTTTGATGTCTCTACTCTTGCAAAATTTTTTGAATTCTCCCCCGAACTCAGTACCTTGATCAACCCAAACTTTATCAGGTTTAGTGTTCTTCCTTAACATTTTTTTAAAGGCAGCTACAGCATCAGAGGCATATTTTGACTTCATTGATTGAACACGGACCAGTCGAGAAAAGACGTCAACACATATCAATAAGTATTTCACACCGTTATTAAATTCAGACAAATTATCCATAAAAGCCAAATCAAGGCACCAAATCTCATTGATACGTTTTGCAAAAGCAGGTAATCTTTTGAAATGTCGAATTGCTCGTCTAAATTTTGTGTAAGAATTCGTTCTGTATAAAAAATCAGTAACCTTCTTCTTTGACAACCCACTGGCTTTCTGAAGGTTTTGAACTGAACCATATGCGGCTTTTCCTTCCCTGCACAACCTCTGTAGCTTGGCTTTTTCAGATTTGGAAAGGGATCCAGCTTCCTCGTTCTTTGCTTTTGGCATCTTTGTTTAAAATTTTATGTGGATTTATGCCGATTGCGTCAAGAGTTGTGTAATAAATATCGGGAAATTCAACGTTTTTCTTCTTCAGAGCGTATACAAAATCGACAAACGCAACGTTTGTATCTCTTCCGTCTAACAAAATGGAGCAAGATAGGGATAGTTTAATGCGAGGTGAATTTAAAATTTCATTGATAAGTGATTCGTTGTTAGAAGACTTTGTTTTAGCGTTAACTTTTCTATAAACAGTTTCCAAGTTTTTGGAACCGAATCCTGTTTTTCGTTATATTTGTCCAATCTTTGAGGTGATAACCTGATTTTTTGATCATAAAGTTGTTGAGGAATCAAAACAAACTGATCCATTTCAAGAGACACGATTAATGATTGACGGAGTTAAAATCGATATAAGACTGATGCCTTTTTTGGAACTCAGGATCTGTCTTCTTTTACTGAGGCTTGTTCTTTTTAAAATAAGAAGATGAATTTCTTCTCTGAACTTTAAAACTTCTTTTTTTTGAATTTCTCTTAGCTCTCCTCTTAGAAGGTTTACTATGCACTCGTTTAGAAACTGGATAAAGTCTTTGGGATAATTCTTGAGAAAAATTATTTTGAAGCTCTGGGAATATTTCTGGAACGCGATCAGAGTAGAGAGATGTTGTATGCTCATCGGTCAAAAATGTGATCTGTTGCTTGCCTTGAGGTAGGAAAAATAAAGATGGTGTTGAACCACTGTTAGTACAGTATCTCAGAGAGTCGACTGTTTTTGGAGTCAAGTCAATAAGTAAATGACCATAGGGAACTGATGTGGCTGTTGACTGAGCGTGTTTATTTGTAAGACGTCTCTGGGTGATTTGAATAAACCAATATGGGTGTTCTGTAGTTCAATATCCCTTCCTAGTCGGCTTTGATGAAAGAGATTGTGCTTTATGTACACTGTACTTAAACCTTTATGTCTACCAGCAGTAGCTATTTTTACAAATTCTTTAGAACTAGAAATTTCTTCGCAAGAGTCATCAAAAATAAGTAAATACTTTGTTCCATTATTAAGTAAATTTTGTATCAACTCAAAATCAACACCTTGAACGAACTCAATGTTTTTCATATTTTTTGACATTAGTCCGTAAAGAGACTGATAGTGTTGCTAAAAATAGTAAATTTTGTCAAACTCTGGTTGAAAAATTCCAAAACTAACCAATCATGGATGAGCTGGGATTTCCCAGATCCACTTGGTCCAACCAATGAAATAAAAACTCGTTCCTTCGTGGAAATTATTTTGTTCATAGTTTTGGAGAAGGTAAAATGTATCCAACTGTACTCGACAAAAAGGCGATCCAAACTGTTGTCTCCTCACAAGTCTCAGCTAATGTAATTCTTACGATGCAACAAGCTAAAATCAATAGTATGACAAAGAACTGGGACAAAAAACTACTAAAGACCGGTTACACGTCTGTCCAAAATATTTCCAAGATTGACGTTCTTGATTATTGTCATCAAAGACAAAATTACCTAATTGAAGCCCCTTATCAGTGTGATCAGTCATTCATACGCTATCTTCTTCCCTAGGGATAAAGGAACTGTGCAACTGAATTGAAACGTAAACAACGAAAAAAATGCCAAAAATTAATTTAAAAAAGATAAGTGAACTAAACATAACACACAACCAAATTATTGTTCCCTCAGATGAATCAGTGAGAAAAAGCATCAAAATTGAAAAAAGTACCAAAGTTAGGAGCAAGACTATGAAAGAATAATAAAGTATGGGAACACAGTATTGGTAGATATTTTTTGACCAACTCATTCTCTTATACTAATTTCAGAGGATAAAAAATTACAAATAAAAATGATAAATTACAATCACAAATACAAACATTAAATATTATCAAAAAAATTTAATGTCCATATCCCATAAACGTAAGCCTTCTTTTCTGCACAATGAAGAGTCTTCTTGTGTCGATAGGGGTAGTTGCTGCAATTCCATTCAACATCCTTGTTTTCTAATAGTTTGGAAGCCTTCGGACAACCAAGATCATCAAGATTTTCCACATCCTTACACAAGTAGGTTGATAAAATTTTGCATTTTTCAAGTCCTTTAGCAAAGTACTCTGTTGTTGGTGAGCAATGTTGATGTATAATAAAAGCCAACTCAGAATAATCAAGCTTTCCATGGTTCCAATTTTTACCGTGCATATTTTTTGTATTCCATTTTGCTTGAAAAGTCGGCTTGTAGTCTTTAGGTGGGAGAAAACTGTATCCAAGTACAATTCCGTCCTTAAAGATTCCCAACTCTTTGATAATTTTTCCTTCTAAGCATTCAATATCTAGTACAACGAGAGGCATTCTTTCTTCTGGGATGATTTTTAAAAAAATGATCAACAGTCTAGCATTTTGAAAACACGTGGATGACAAATTTTTACAAAGATACAAAAGAACAGACCAGTAATGTGACCCAAGAGACATGAGCTCGGAAATTGAGGTAACATGTAACAATAACCCGGTCCCTGGTTTGTAGTTGCTTTAACCGCTCCAGCAGAATCGTGTAAAACTGCATGTAAACGAAACACTTTCGATCTTGCTAGGAAAAAGTCCAGAATTGAATTACCGTATCCAATAAGTCCTCCGTGGGGGAAGTTTTGGTCAATTTCCTCCAAATTAATGTTTTGATCCCAAATTTTACATGCAGCCAGGAAACAGTTTTTTCGTTTTTCGTTGTTGGGAAACATTGGAAAAATACTACTGTAACAATTAAAAATGTTTAGAAGTGTGACAATATCACTCAATCGTTTTCTTTATTTATCTAAAGTGATACTAGTCTTTTTGAAAGTCTCTACATAAGAAAGAAGGTCAGGAAGATGTTCCAATAATTTTTTGTATTCCACCTTTTTTAGTTCAATTTTTGTCAAAAAACTCCATTGAACTCCGTTCCAACGATGTTGTGAAATGGAAATTTCGTGTTTATCAGATTGATATATTAAAGTAGTGCGTCGTAATCTGTTATGAATAACCCACTTTAGTTCTGAAAAATTGGACTCACTGTCAAGTTTATCAATTTTGGGAAAATTTAGAGCTTCAAGAACTGTATAAGAAGACTTTTTTAGTTCGTAGTGAAGTCTAACGTGGAATACTTTAGATTTATTTCTTAGGCTCAGAAAAATATCTCTGGAGGAACCAATATTCCAACTCAATTTCAGTTTGAAAAAAAAAGAAAAATGATTCAAATAGTATGAATTAAAAAGACAAATACATTATAAAATTACACATTTATTGAAATGTACATTGTTGAATATTAGAAAAGTCCTTCAGATTTTGTATCAACTCTTTGAATTCATCCAGAGTGTAGCTGACATAAGTCACTTGTTTGAACTCGTTGTTCTCCTTTCGAAAAAAAGTCGAATTTGTACATAAGTTGAAGCTGGGTTGTCCTTGATGTATTGGAGGAAAGTAACATAAAGTCTGCGATTTCGTCCAATGCTAATCTCTCTCACTTTGTGACACTGTTCCGGTACGTGTTCCATTCCTATGTTTTTGTCGAATTGGGGTTGGTTTTCTCTCATCTCCAGTTCTCCATTGAGAAGATCCTCCTTGAGGAAGCAGATTTTCTTAAACTCATAGTCTCCAATTCGCAGTTGCTGGTACTTTTCAAAAGTCCCAGAATTGTCTTTTCTAAAGACTTGGAAGGTTGGTTCAGTATAAAGTTGTCCGTTTCTTGAAATCTGGGACATAGTAAATCTCCCAAATCTTTTTGAGTTGGAACCAAAGTCCATATAAAAAGGAACCGAATCAGTCCCTGGTTTTGGTGAGGATTGAGTGTACATTGAAGGAGCACTCGAAAGAAAAGGTGATACTTTAGAGAGAGAGATTTCAACAACTTGAGCTTAGAGTGAAAGAGAAAATAAATGATGTATTTGTATGCAAATCCTCTCAATAACTTAAAATTTCCTTTTATGGTAATGACGTCATGTATACCCATAAAAGGTATGCTAAATGACGTTATTTCCTTATAGGGTAATCTAATCGGAAATCTTGAGGTTCGCAAATTTTTTAACCAGAATTTCAAACGGATCCTGGTGTTTAGCTCGTCTGTGTTGCATTAAAGAAAAATAGTGCTTGAAATATTTTGAAAAAGTATAACAACGCATTTTTTTAGCCTTCTGTTTCTTGAACTGTATCATTTCGAAAATGGGTTTTTATGGAAACAGAACTTGTTACCTCTAAAAATAGAAATTACGTTACCGTAATTTTTGTTTCCATATATAGGTTCTATAGTGTTATCCCGATATAGAAATGGCAGCAATAATGTGTCAGGCTTTACCTCAATTTTACAGAGATTTTAATGACAAGACAATATTCATTTCTGTATCAGTTAAGGAGTATAAACCTTATCTACTCACTAAAAAATACTCCGTTGCTACTCATAATGACAACTTTTCTCCATTAAAGACTTGTCGCTACCACATTATTCTCATTTCATCCTCAGTGAAAGAGATACTAGAGAAAATGGAAAATTTGTCTTATGTTTATCAAACAGTTGATTGCTTGTACACACTCTATAAACATCAGTTCTTTGGTTCCATTATAGAAGAGTCAGGAGTGGGCTTTACTCAGTTAACCAGAGCGGTAGAGCACAACTTGGAGAATAAGTACGTGGAAAAAGTGCCCAGTATCTCCAAAAAACGATTGAGTAGAAAGAAGTTCAAGCGTCACCTTCTACGCGCTGAGCAAAGAAATGCGAGTACTCAAACCCTTGGATCATCTTTTCTAGATAGGGTGCATTCCCTTAGAAATTCAAAGTATGAGAGTGAATTTATAAAGATTGTTGATTGTTTGTTAGATGGACATGGCATAATTGATAATCCTCTTTTGTATCTTGAAATTAGTTTGTATCTAGAAATAAAGTATATAATTTCTTGCTTGTGATTTGTATTTACCTTTATAATTTAAATTAACTTATTGTTAAAAATCAATTTTTCAAAAACTTTTCTTACAAATCAAAAATTCAAACAACTTTTTTATTAAATATCGAAAAAATTTTCAACCTTTTCTCTTAAAAATCGGAAATTTTTTCAACAATTTCTGTTAAATATCGAGTTTTGAATTGAAAAAGTTTTCTTGAATGTCGAAAAGATTTTCAAAAACAGTCATTTAAAAACGCAAAAAATTTTCATATTTCTTCATTTTACGGTATGATTTTGCGCAAAATTGAAAAAGTAATTCAGTTTTTTTTCTTAAAAATCAATTTTTAAACGACCGTTTTTGTTAAGAAACAGAATTTTTATCAAATTGTTCTTAAAATTTTAACAAAAAAAATTGCTGTGTTTTTTTTCGACATGGCTTGCATAGTGTTTGTAGTAAAGAAAAAGTTCAACTAAAAAAGAAATGAATTCAAACAAAAGTATAAATACACCACAAGTAATTCAAGTATAAAATTTACAATATCAGGTTCATTCAAAAAGAGTTCTCACAACGTGGTCTGGCAAGTTTTGCATCTCATTGCCAAATGGACGGACTCTTTCAACTGCTGGAGGCTCTGTAGGTCGAACACTGATGGGGGGTTACCGGAACTTCATCAGTCAACACAATGGGGTTGGGAGCTGTTCCGTCCTCTATGGAGGGGGTTGTCATTGACGGTGTAGTTGACATATCAGTCGAACCATAATACTGAGCTGGATCGAAGTTTTCCAGATCGTTAAATGACCACGTGGTGCTAGTATCAACACTCAATTCGCTTTGTTCACTGCTGCCAGCATTGCTCACTATCTGGAGAAGGCTGTTTTGCGGTTCTGTACTGGATACTTGACTTGTCTCTGGTGTATTAAACCAGTTGTTGGGAATCTGTCCTTTCTCCCATGGAAATGTGTACTGAATGCTTCCAGCAACGTAGTTGTCGGGAAAATCTGTTCCGTTAACGTGAGGGTAGTGATGCCCACTGATCACAGCAACTTCGTGACCCATTGCGTGAGTTCCAAGCTGATTCTCCGTGATGGGAACCGGCCCCTGATGATATGTGTCAAACTGTTGTCGCTGGTGCTCAATAATGTGCCACACTGTGATAGGCAGGTTTAGAATTGTTTCGTAGAGACCATTCGACAGGTCTCTGATGCTGATCCGAGCAGTCTCCTCTGTGAAAGAAACTGAGTAGAGAAGGCTGTTGTTCTGCACTTTAAATTCCATTTCTCAATGTGGTGAGACTAGAGTCAAAAGTAGTTGAGACAGAGGTGATGTTGTTTTTAGAGAAGAGAAAGCAAGTGATGCTGGGTGAATTTTTCAGCTCTATTTATACTAAACTCCAACCAATGAGAACAAAGTTTCCAAAAAGGTAATGTTTAGCAGAAAAAGTGAATTTGTTTTCCAGAAAAGGAAATGTCTCAATTGTAAAGTTACCAAAGAAGGAATCAACTCATAGAAAATCTAACATTACTATCCGAAACAAGTAAGCTCAATACTGAATAAACACCAAAAAAGGTATTTTTTACACGTGTTACCCTAGTTAACAGCCAAAGATGGATAAGTTAGAGGAAATGAGTTGACGTAATTGACCAAAAAAGTCAAGCTTTGATAAATTCTCTCCATCTCGTTGAATCTCAAATCGATCTCGAAAAATGTTCCAAATTTGGAACTAAATTTTTGTATATAAATGTTGGGGAGTCGAATTCCAAATCGTACTCTTACCCCCTCTGCATTGTAGTCCTTGTAATAATGAAAGAACAGCGCACTCTGCAGAGATGAAGTAATTGTTACCGGTTCAGGAATTGGGATATAATTAGATTGAGACAAATTTCTGTACTGTTCCATTATCTCTGGGACATAATTCAATATGAAGAGCATTTCATACTTGTTGATGTGTAGTTCTGACGATAAATCGAAAGATTGTTTCGTTATGTAGTCATCATACTCGAATTTTTTTATAGAAAAGGTTGCATATTCAAATCCTTTACTAAATAGGATAATTCTGTTGTTTTGAGTAAAAACTTCCAAAAAATTGTAAAAGAAATAAGAGTCAACATCAATTTCGTCTACTCTGTAAGCATCAGCGATTCCTTCCTTTCTTTTGTAAATTTTTTCCAAAAATTGTAAGTGATTTTTGATCAACATTTTTCACAAATGAAAACGGTATCAAGTAAAACTCTGTTAATATAAAAGAAAATTAAAATAGGAAAAGCAATGCATAAAATGAAATTGCTTATCTTGAGAATTAGATTTCTAAAGCTGAAGTCTGATTGGGCGGGAGGTTCTATTACAACAACATTAAGTTGTACAACGTAAACTTGTTCTTCAATAATAGATGGAAACTTTTTCTTGATCTCTCTCTTGTTGTGTTGGAAGCACATTCATTCACTAGTTTCTATTTTCAGTAAAACTAAAGTTGATCTCAGGCAGTAAATTTTATCAATATTTGAGATACAAAATTTTGGACTAAATCTATACAAAATACTGTAACAATCGTGAATTTTTAAAGAATAGTTTTCTTGTTGTAATTTCTTTGGGGAAATAATCTGTATGGAAAAATTCAAGTAAAGTTTAACAAATAAGAGTGAGAAGAAAATGAGAAAAAAAATGTAAAGTTCGAATTTTTCGCCACGGAATGAATTTGTACATTTAAACTGAAAGCTAGTCAATTATATGCAGAACTGTCGCAATTAGAATCATATCAATCTTCTAGAATGTTCTGACTTGACGCCTGAATCTAAAAAAAGAAATGACGTCATTTGCATATATGGAAGGGATGAGTCATTATCGAGAACCAAAGTTACATAGCAGCTTTAAATCATTATACTTTCTGTTTTTTTCAGATTCAGTTGCTGCGCAATTTACCTGAATTTTACTCAATTCATATTGAACTAACATAACAATGCCTGCTCTCGATAGAAATCTCCCAGTGAAATGCACAAAGTGCGAAAAAATGGTGGTGAAAAAGCATACGACCAGACACAAACAGTCTTGTGATAGTGGGACTTTATCATGCCCCAAATGTCCCAACTTTTTTACAAAGAAGAAGGAAGACTTGAATTATCACCTTGCCAAGCATCATGCCCCAAAAGATGTTAAGCTTAGTACTGTGTGTACTGTGTGCTTGGAAGAGTTCCCAAGTTTTTATTCTCTTCAACAACACAAGAGGAGAAAGCATGGAACTTCGACAAAAGTTGGGACCAAATCGAGTGAAAAGCCCAAAGAAGTCCTAGAATCAGAGGAGCTAGACCAAAACAGCGAGCAATTGCAGCAGAAACTTAGTGCTTGCCAGCACTTTTTTGATGATACAGAAATGGAGAATGGGAGACATCGAGTGTTTAACTTCAAGTTGTCCAAGCTCGATCCCATTGAGATCAACGAGAAATTAAAAGAAGTTTTCGAAAAATTAAACTGTGCTGCAAAGTGAATCTGGCTCTTGGTTTTATCCTGCGCAATGTGGACACAGATCAGTATCGATACTTTTATGCGCATGAGAACAACACTTTCTTTGAAAAATCTCATTTGCTCTGTTCAAAAGGCGACTTGATCTCTCTTCAAGACAGAGTAGAGAAAATGGATCTAGTGGAGACGTGTGCACAGGAGAGGGAAAATACAAAGTGGCGATTTGCTTTGACTACTAACGTAACAATATTCTGCGCTCTCCTAAAAAACTTAATGCTAAAAACTGCACCACATAGCAAACTGCTCACTCTGACGAAAGTTGTATAGTACTAGTCAACTTTTAAATTGTTGACCAATTTTATTTGTTTTTATATTGTTTTTTCGCTAAATGTGTCATCTGTGTCTGGTTATGCCCTGTTTCAACTCATTTGATTTTTTAAACTGGTATTTTCAACCAATCAGAAGAGAGTATTTAGAAATTATTGAAAAAACGGCGTAAAAATGTACAAAAATCTCAACAATTTTTCAAAAAATACCCCTAATCTTAATATATGTCAGCGGATATAAATAATCTTAAAACATGTCGACCGCTATAACTAATCTTAATACATGGAGCCTCATCTTAATACATGTAGCCTATACCTAATTTTAATACATGTAGCCTATACCTAATCTTAATACATGTAGCCTATACCTAATCTTAATACATGTAGCCTATACCTAATCTTAATACATGTAGCCTATACCTAATCTTAACACATGTAGCCTATACCTAATCTTAATACATGTAGCCTATACCTAATCTTAATACATGTAGCCTATACCTAATCTTAATACATGTAGCCTATACCTAATCTCAATACATGTAGCCTATACCTAATCTTAATACATGTAGCCTATACCTAATCTTAATACATGTGGCCTATACCTAATCTTAATACATGTAGCCTATACCTAATCTTAATACATGTAGCCTATACCTAATCTTAATACATGTAGCCTATACCTAATCTTAATACATGTAGCCTATACCTAATCTTAATACATGTAGCCTATACCTAATCTTAATACATGTAGCCTATACCTAATCTTAATACATGTAGCCTATACCTAATCTTAATACATGTAGCCTATACCTAATCTTAATACATGTAGCCTATACCTAATCTTAATACATGTAGCCTATACCTAATCTTAATACATGTAGCCTATACCTAATCTTAATACATGTAGCCTATACCTAATCTTAATACATGTAGCCTATACCTAATCTTAATACATGTAGCCTATACCTAATCTTAATACATGTAGCCTATACCTAATCTTAATACATGTAGCCTATACCTAATCTTAATACTTGTAGCCTATACCTAATCTTAATACATGTAGTCTATACCTAATCTTAATACATGTAGCCTATACCTAATCTTAATACATGTAGCCTATACCTAATCTTAATACATGTAGCCTATACCTAATTTTAATACATGTAGCCTATACCTAATCTTAATACATGTAGCCTATACCTAATCTTAATACATGTAGCCTATACCTAATCTTAATACATGTAGCCTATACCTAATCTTAATACATGTAGCCTATACCTAATCTTAATACATGTAGCCTATACGTAATCTTAATACATGTAGCCTATAACTAATCTTAATACATGTAGCCTATACCTAATCTTAATACATGTAGCCTATACCTAATCTTAATACATGTAGCCTATACCTAACCTTAATACATGTAGCCTATACCTAATCTTAATAAATGTAGCCTATACCTAATCTTAATACATGTAGCCTATACCTAATCTTAATACATGTAGCCTATACCTTATCTTAATACATGTAGCCTATACCTAATCTTAATACATGTAGCCTATACCTAATCTTAATACATGTAGCCTATACCTAATTTTAATACATGTAGCCTATACCTAATCTTAATACATGTAGCCTATACCTAATCTTAATACATGTAGCCTATACCTAATCTTAATACATGTAGCCTATGACTAATCTTAACACATGTAGCCTATACCTAATCTTAATACATGTAGCCTATACCTAATCTTAATACATGTAGCCTATACCTAATCTTAACTCATGTAGACTATAACTACTCTTAATACATGTAGCCTATCCCTAATCTTAATACATGTTGCCTATACCTAATCTTAATACGTGTAGCCTATACCTAATCTTAATACATGTAGCCTATACCTAATCTTAATACATTAAGACCGCTATAACTAATCTTAATACATGTCGACCGCTATAAGTAATCTTAATACATGTCGACCGCTATATCTAATCTTAATACATGTCGACCGCTATAACTAATCTTAATACATGTCGACCGCTATAACTAATCTTAATACATGGAGATTCTATCCCTAATCTTAATACATGGAGATTCTATTCCTAATCTTAATACATGTACGCGCCTATACCCTATCTTAATACATGGAGGTTCTATTCCCTATCTTAATACATGGAGGGGGACCCTACTCCGAAAATACCGCTATACCCTATCTTAATACATGGGGTCCCCACCCCACCCCCCCCCCCCCCCCCGGGGACTATCACTCACTCTATTACTACTTATGCAAATAAATGGAACATGATCGAACAAGATCAAAAAGAGACGCGAACATTGCTTCCCATCAATTTTTGTTACATTGTGATACACAATTACAACCAAAATAGCATCAACTTTGTTTTCTTCCGCTCAAACTAAAAATTGAATCAATTTAGAAAAAGAAAGTAAATTGTTTTCCATAGTAGCAAAACAAGAAATTTGAGGCACAAATTAATGTAAATAAATGAGAGTAACCAGTATTAATATAATACAGATAATATAATAATATAATAATATTAATAATACTGTAATAAAATACAGATATCTGGTAAAAATTTTGTTTCAAATAATCTCTGAAAACTCATTCCACTATATTTTGGTAATAGTTTGCGCTAAATGAAAGATAAAGCGTCTTAAACAGCCAATGATAGCAGAGCTCGACCGGAACGAACTTGCAAGAATCTTGCAAGATAACCATTCTTCTTGCATGATCTTGCAAGATAGCCATCGTCTTGCAAAATCTTGCAAGATAACCATTTTCTTGCAAGATCGTGCAAGATAACCATTTTTTGCAAGAATCTTGGAACATCTTGCAAGATAACCATCTGGTCTTGACTAGGGAGTAGCATGTTTTGCTAAAACCAAATTTATTTGGGAGAAATAATTTGAGATAGCATTTTTTGACAATTTTTTCAGGTAAACAAAAATATCCGGTAGAACCTTTGTCTTGCCCAACTGGTAAAAGGGGGCGCTGACTTAGATTATATCTGTTTTAACTCGCTTAGATTAAACCGGCATTGTGATTACACGGTCTGCTTCATAATGCACGTAACGTTGACCTTGCTTTGAAATGCTTGAAACGTACCAGTTACACCTTTTCAACTCGATACCAATATGAGCATTCCTTACTTGAGGCGATATAATATGCTTGCACAACGATTTTTCCTTACATGTCTCCGTCTATTTGCATGCCGCCACAAGTACCTAACTTTAAGTCGAATTCAGTACTTGGTCAGATTCTAATTCAGGTCACATTTTGCACTGAATTTGTCTAATTCAGAGCTAATTCAGGGCTTCATTCTGAAGTATCTTCTGATTCAGAAGAATACTGAATGTTTTCTCTAAGTGTTGCTCTGATCCAGAGAAACTCGGAAATCACTTTACGGATGCTTTTCAAAGCCTTCTGAATCAGTATGTCGTACGGTGATAGATACCTTTCTTGTATCTACACTCGTACTTTAATCTATGTATGTCTGAATGCTCCATTTGAAGGGCGAATGCCTATTTAGTTCATTTTGTTGCTAACTTCTTACTAACTTCCTCCCACTTTGCAAGTAATGTCTGTTCATGCTGTCTAATGATTTCATACTATAAACAAATCTAATTTTACTTCCCGGATGTTTGATCAAATGTTGAACAAATCCATTTCTTCATTTTGTTTAACTCTAGTTGTCACTCTTCCCATTTTCAGCGCTATCGCTTAGTTGAATTAAATCTTTTTCAAACGCTTCTCAATTGAACTAACTAAATAGAAATCAACCATTCGCGACGCGATTGCCTAATCGCAACGTAATCGACAAAAAGTAGATAACACATTCGCCATTCGCGACGCAATTGCCACTTTCTATTTGGATAATACCAATCGCAACACAATTGACCCAACTCACATTGATCGAGTACAACATGGCGCAGTCAGCAGCGGACTCAAAGAAAACTCCACTGCACATAGAAGCCTTTTGGGAGAAACCCACAGCAACACCCACTCTAACGTGGGACAAATGGACACAAAATTGGAAACTTGCTCTTCTCGCCAAGGAAGGAATACAACTTGACACTCTCTTAAATGATCCTCCTGCATCAGTGAACTATCCACCCGAACCTACATATGAAGAACCAGTAGAAAACCATACGCAGGCCACAGAAAGAGATCGTAAGGTTCGAAACCAGCAGTTGAAAGTGAACTGGCAAAACAGATGCAAGAAGGCTGATGAAATTGGAATTCTCTGTGGAGACAAACCATGGACACTCTGTGAGCAGAAGTCGATATCGCTGCTGTATCTAAGCATTGGCACAGAGGGGCGTCGAATCTTCAAGAGCAAATACCCACACTTTCAAGTAGAGAAACAACCTCTAAAAGATTTGTGGCAGGCAATGGAGGAGTCATTCACAAAGGTTCGTAACATAACCTACGATCGTTTCTTATTTTATTCATGCAAACAACAAAAGGGAGAGTCAGTAGAGAGTTTCTATGGTCGTCTCATGGAACTGGCAGAAAATTGCAACCTCGGAAGCGAAGAAACAACACTAATTCGTGATGCTTTCATACTCAATATGCTTGATCACGAAACTCAAAAGGAGTTGTTGAAGGAAACTGTAGAACCACCAAAAGCACTAGAAATTGCCATACAAATGGAAATGGGAGCACAAAATCAACAGAAAATTAACCAAAACTTAATGACAGGTAATACATCTGTAAATTACATCAACAATAGCCATATTCGCAATCGCAACGCGAATGCACCTCCAGCAAAACGTGACTTCACACGCTTTCCAACTGTCCCTACAAACTATCAGTATACAAGTGTTTGTACTGATTGTGGTCTTCGCTGGAGTCACAACCACAAACAGATTTGTCCTGCGAATGAAAAAAAATGCAACAATTGCGGTATTTTGGGTCATTTTGCTCGAAAATGTCGAAAACCAAAGAAGCAGCAGAATTCAACACAGAAAAATCAAAAAGCAAACGTAAATCAAATTGAACAATCACCAGAGAAAAGTGATGACGAGGAATCAGTAAACTATATAACAAGCTATCAACAATTGTACCAACAAGTATACGACTCAAACTACGACAGTGACTCAGACGACTACGTGGCAGCTATATCTTCAGATTCAGTTCATCAACTGGAGCCACTGAATGTGGAAGTACAGATTGGAGAAATACAAACATCGGCAATGATCGACTCTGGTAGTGCTGTGAGTATTATAACAAAAAGTCTAGCAAACAGAATCCTACAATCAACTAAATCTGCAAGATGGACAGATTCGTCAGAAAAAAGGAACCTAAAAACGTTCTCCAACGAACCAATCAAAGTCATCGGGCATTTGGAAACTACAGTGACCTACAACCATTGGAAAGATGTATCAGCAATGTTGACAGTGGTAGATGACGGCCACAAAAACATAATTGGAAGAGATCTGTTTGGCCCACTGAAGATTGCAGTTGTCCAACAACAACCAGAAACTGGTAAATGTGTTAATAAAATCACTAATTCTGCATGTAAAATTAAAGAGACAGTTGCGACGCGATTTCCACATTTAGTATCAAGAAATGGTCTATCTAAGACACATGTAGCGAAATCAAAGTTTCATCAAAAGTTTACAGCAAAGCATCAAAAAGGCCGACGTGTTCCGATAAATCTCCAACCTCGAGTTACAGATGAATTAGAAAGACTACCGACAGAAGGCCATATTGAAAAATTATCTAGTTGTTCGGATGAAAACTTCATATCCCCAATCGTAATAACCGTAAAGAAAGACCAGTCAATAAAGCTAGCACTAGATTCAAAAGTTCTAAATAAAGCAATACATAAAAACAAATATCAAATGCCAAATATTGAAATGTTAATTGATACCATCTCACAACACTTAACAAGTACACACAACAGTCAACAAGCCTATTTCACCACATTAGACCTTAAATACGCATATAGTCAATTCAAAATTACATCACGAAACAGCAAAACACTGTAATTTTAATATAATATGTGGTGAATCTACTGGTACATATAGATTCAAAACAGGTTTCTATGGTCTCACAGATATGCCGGCGGAATTTCAAAAAGCCATGGACTATACTCTAGTAGGTTTGCAAAACACATACTGTTTCTTGGATGATATAATAATCGTTAGTACAGGCACTGAAGCAGACCATTTAGCTTTAGTTTTCAAATGTCTTCAAAAGCTAGATGACGATAATTTGAGAATTAATTTACAAAAATGTCACTTTGCTAAATCAGAAATAGAATGGCTCGGTTACAAATTTACACAAACAGGTATATCACCATTAGAAAGCAAAACAGCTGCAATTCTCACAATACCACCACCAACAACATTAAAACGTCTTAGATCATTTCTAGGATCAGTCCACTATATCGGTAAATTTATACCACACCTAGCACAATTATGTCACCCTCTCAGACCACTACTAAAGAAATCAGTAAAATTCGTCTGGACAGATGAACACACAAAACACTTTAATCTAATTAAAGAAAAAATAGCAAATAGTACTGAAAATAGTCATTACAATCCCAAATTAGACGTTCGAGTAAAATGTGACGCTTCACGCTCAGGATTGGGGGCAGCTTTAGAACAAAATACACCAGAGGGTTGGAAGCCAATTGCATTCGCGTCACGATTTCTCAACACAACAGAAGAACGCTACAGTGTCAACGAATTGGAACTATTGGGGATAGTGTGGTCAATTGACTATTTTAAATATTATCTATACGGAAAAAATTTCACGGTGGTAACAGACCACAGAGCTCTATTATCAATACTCAAAGAACATCGATCTAATAAATCATATAACAGCCGTTTGTCTCGCTGGATAGATAGACTGTTACCATACAATTTCACAATCGAACATATGCCAGGTGCAAAAATGGGACTTGTTGATTACATTTCTAGAAACCCCTTCGCTAGAGCTAAAAAGATATCTACTTATGACGAACATTTTGTTGTAGCAACAATTTCTAAAATTCGTGATTCAATGAAACATCTTATAGTGAATAAAGAAACAACAACTAAAAAATTTCAGACCATAATAAAGTCAAATATGCCACCACAACAAATAAAACTTCCATTCGCATCGCAATCAACACTTAGAAATTCAAATGTTAACACCCATTTTGATCATCCATTTGCGCCGCAAATGCCACTTAAAACTAGCAAATTACAATTTGTACCAAATCAGCATAAAGTCAATAATTCACATTCCATTAGCAAATTCGCTGCAAAAGAGGTGCAAATGTCAGACAGTAAAGAATGTGAACAATCTGAACAATTAGTCCCAATTCAACCCATTAATGGCAATAAAGCAACTAATCCACCAAATAACACCAAATTAAGCGCGAAAATACCCAAATTCGAGTATAAATACCACACACCCAAAAACAAGTCGCTTTTTGCCCAAATTCAGCGTTCGAACAATTACTTCGTAAATAAAGAGAACGAACCTTTAAAATCAAAAAATACTATAAACAGCCTCAGAATTATGTCAAAATCAAAAGCAGTCCGTTCAAAATCAACACCAGCAAAAGCACGAGTCACCTTTTCTGATACAACCCCATCGACCCCAGAATCAAACAACACAAGCCGTAACGAAACTCCGACAGGTAGCATGATCGATGAAACAGATGACCTGATGTTTCCCGAAACACTTCAAAAAGTGTTCAGCAAAAAATTCCTAGCAATATTAACGGGGAAGGATGCCATCCTAAAAGAGGTACGAGACTGTGTATTACGAGACGACGCAGAAAGACTGCAGGATATTAGCCCGTATCTCCACTCATATTGGAGAGACTTGAGTGTAAAAAACGGATGCGTCTGTCTAGACGAAAGGATAGCAATTCCCAAAGCTATTAAGGATGCTGTACTCGAGGACATACACTCTACTCATCCGGGCAGTTTGGCAATGTTATCGTTGGCTCAGAATATCTGGTGGCCTTATATCCACAGGGATATATTGGCAAAAGCCAGCGAATGCAAGGCATGCACTGAAATCGGTAAGAATCTTAAACCAGTGGTTTCGCACCGCAAATGGACACCTTTACCTAAGTGTAGTGAACCGAATGAGGAAATACAACTAGATTTTGGTGGACCAATTTTAAATGAGAAAGGCATAGAACAATATTTTATTACAAGTATAGACAGATACTCTAAATACCCTACGGCAGAAATAGTAAACAATGCATCAGGCCCAAATGTAGTTAAATTCTTAACTAATTATATATATCAACACGGAGTACCCAGAACTATTAGATTAGATCAGGCTAAATGTTTTACAGGAAAAAAGTTTGAGACATTTTGTGCTGAAAATAATATTACACCTATATATGCACCAGCAAATGACCATAGAGCAGTCGGATTAGTAGAACGTATTATTCAAACAATTAAACGACAATTATCTTGCATGAAATCACAATTAAATAAAAAATTTCATTTAGAAAATTCATTGAAAGCAATAATACAACGATTAAGAATATCAAAACAAAAAACATTAAATATTACACCATTTGAGGCACATTTTGGCAGAAAATGTAATACACCTATATCAAATATCACTACTAAACCTAATAATAAAAATTTGAACTATAATGCCATAATTAATTATTATTTAGACGAGGACACAATCCCAGGTCGTTCGTACTTAACGGAGGAACAGTGGGCCGACACTGCGTTATGCTCCGACACCGAAATAGAAAAGGTCATTTGCGCTGCAAGTTCTCGCGCAAGATTGGAGCAAGAAAAACGCAAGGACGGAGAGACAAGATTCATTAAACCCGAAGCCATTTGCCGCGAGATGCCATGCTCCGAAAGAAGTATTCAAGTTAAATTGGCCAGAAAGCGACACGAAAGCCAACGACAGAAAAAGAATTTAGACGGTCTCTACGAAGTACTAGCGCCATGGAGCACCGTCTGCAAAATAAGCCCGACAACGAGCGTTATAAAGGAGCCATATAAACAGGAAGTTAGAGTCCGGAATTCTGACATCGCGAAATTCGGAACGCGAGCCGAACGCGAAACAGAATTAATAGAATACATAGATCGCCGCCCGAAGAAAATAACAGAAAAAACATTAGAGCAGAAAATTCAACTTCACAAAAAGGACCTAATTCGAAAAAACACCGGGGACAAGAAAATTAAGAGGAATAAACGACAAGCCGACGATGTAAGTATAGTTTCTTCTGGACGTTCTTGTATTTCAACAACAAGCAGCATCGCACGATCACTAAAGATGCGTATTCCGAAAAGGAAT
>NC_134482.1:37487741-37588154 GCF_964194025.1 Convolutriloba macropyga | reverse complement strand
CCCTTGAAAGGCTCCAGGAATTCAAAGGAGGAAAGCTTTGATGTAACCCGCTCAATAAAAGCCCCTATAACCACGTGATCGAGATATTTCTTATACTTTTCTTCGTTTTTCACTCTTCAACATCAAAGCGATTTATGGTAGGCAATTTGTTCATACTTGAAATGCGAGCTATTATTTAGGACAAAACATGGATAATAAGTGTGCCTTGGATGAAAGCAAATTTATACTTATATAATTTCAAGTTTTTCCTGTTTGTGATGACATCACAGCATGATAAGTTAGACAATAAACCTTAGAAAAATTTCCCCTTTTATTAACCATTTGTCTGTGCGTGGTATAGCTTAAAAAATAGAACTGGGCTAATATTAATCGCTTTATGGGTTCACAAAATTCCCGGGTTATCATTTTCTCCTTACTGCTGGTCGATGCCTTAGACAGAAGATTAAATTTATTGCATGAAATTTTGAACCTAGTTGAACTCCGTTTAATATTACGAGGCGATTGCGGAGCACCCCCCCCCCCCCCCCCCCCCCCCCACACACACCACACAAACAAACAGACACAAACACACACACTCATGCAAACGAAATTATATCACCTCATTTTGAGAAAGGACCCATTATGTTTTCGACAACCACACGCTTCATAACGACTCCAATGATGATTAAAAAGCTGACAAATTTTTACCAACATTATGACGTAAACAAACAAACACACAAACACAATAAACAGCCAAAAAAATCTTAGACATAACTTTGTCTGTCATGTGACGCAGTTTTTATATGAAGACATCTGAGCTCTAATATAAGAATAAAAGATTTCAGAAGGGTTGTTTCGAGCGCAGATTTTATGATTCGGTTGCGTTTGAAAGGAGTCTTTGAAAAGCGGGTTGAATCAAAAGCTAGAATAAATGACGTCTGTGTTTTGATGTATATAGCGCACCAAAGAAGCGACTACTTAATTATAGACGCGAGAGATGACTGTCTCTTAAATTTGATGAAATCGATATTTGAAGACGCCATATTCAAATTCACGAACATGCTGATTAAAAATTCTATCTAAGCTGAGCATCAAATCAGTTCTCCAGACTACTTAGACTGCATCAAAAATAGTAAAAAGTACTCCGTTAAGAGGTTACATAACAACGTACCCAATGCCAGAATATCCAAAAAACCAAAATACCCACCAAGTCGAGGAGTTCGCTCAAATTCCGCTCAAAAATGCAAGAAATGACCCGAATGAGCGGATTTTGACCGGAATGAGCAGAACTGTTGAAAAAAGATACAAGAAATGATCGGAATTTGACCGGAAGGAGCGGAATTGTTGAAAAAAGATTCAAGAAATGAGCGGAATTCGACCGGAATGAGCGGTATTGTTGAAAAAAGATGAAAGAAATGATCGGAATTTGACCGGAAGGTGCGGAATTGTTGAAAAAAGATATAACAAATGAGCGGAATTTGAACGGAAGGAGCGGAATTGTTGAAAAAAGATGCTAGAAATGAGCGGAATTTGAGCGAAAAAAATGCAGATGAGCCAAATTAATTGAGCCAAAATCATAACAAAAGCAGTCAAAGATTCAGCCTTTGAATAAACGTGCCCGGACATCTATCATCTATCGTTTTTTGGGATTTTTAACTGATTATATGAATCGAGGACTGATACAAACATGGAATCAAGGCTTTCGCTTTGAAAAATTTTTGTGTTCCACTGGTAAATAAGCAAAGAGAAAAAAATAAACTATTTAGCGCTTCGTTACGAGTAAAATTAAACAGTAAAAGAACTTTTAAAAAGTGAATTCAACACCTCACAAACTGTTCACATAGTTCTGAAACCTCATCAGCAAACCTTTGAGATCCTAAAATTGCAACCTAAAATTACATCAAACCTCTACTATTTATGCCTACTAAAAATTTTTATCAAAAACACGCCAAAATCTAGAGAGTTATTCTCTGCCTTATCAATAGAAAGGAGAGACGACTTCACTTACGAAATTCGATTGGAGAGAAGCTCTGAAAACTTACAGAAATTAAGCGGCTTATATACTACGCAAAAGCAAATAATAGAGATATAGTCAAGTCTATTTCTTTTTGTAAAGCAATTCTATGCAAAGAGTCACAAGATTAAAACAATTTTATCCTCAATTTATTAAGTAAACTCTTATTTGAGCTGAGAAGTCTAAGTGCCACCAAAGGTTCTAAATATGTTCAGTTTAGACAATGTCAGGAATGCCATTACTTATCAAGATCAATATTTGTTGAATAAACCGCTTAAAAAGTCCTAATTTACTCAGCCGTTATTCTTTCATTCAAATTCTGAGAAATAACCCAATGGGAGTACTTTCCTTTAATTTCTTAAGTTATCTTAAATTTCGTAAGATAGCTTAAGTTAGAAATTCCATTTCGACACCATCCATTCGGACTTGACTATTTTCCTGAATAGTTTCAAATAAAATAGAAGAATTACATTAACAAAAAGAAAGCATAGTAGATTTTACATTGAGAAATATTTTAAAGTTAAAAAAAATTAGTGAGTGCTGGACATCTTATACTGGACATGTCAGTTTTGTTGTTGCGTTTTTTAATCTGGCAAGAACTCTATAGTTTTTCTCTTCTAAAATTTTCAGATTAAGGCATGCTTTAATGCAAAATAGCAAAACTAAAATGATAAATAGCTAAATGAACACTCTTCCTGTCCTTGAAAATTGTGGATAAGAGTTAAACTGGTTGAAAGTTATCAAAGCTGAAATTAATTTGATCCATTTTGGACTATTTAAATATGAGTTCACTTAAAGGCGTACAAGGTCAGCAAAAAACGCCAATCAAGTCGTCGCTACGGTGGAGTCTTATAGTTTTTAACCAGTGAAGCAAAAATGAGGTTATTAAATTTACCTGCCTCCTTTTGTAATCATTCGTCGCTTCAGTAATCATTGGAACAATTAAAGAGACAATTTTAGAATCAAGTGGTCTCCACAATGAAGGGGTTAAATGACAATTACATTTCAATAGATTAAGAAGTCAATCTTTGACTAAAATGTCATGTTTATTCAAAGATCCTTGCCCTGCCGGCTGTCCAACTAACTTAAATACTGTGCAAGACATTAGAAATAAATGGTTTTGATCTAAAGTTCAAGGAATATCGCTCAAAAGCGGCCATTAAAAAAGTACAGTTAAAAAACGGCAACGAGAAAAAATACAGCGTCCTCTTTAAAAAATGACAGTCAAAAATTTCTCAATAAAAAATTGTAGATGAAAAACGGCCTCCTTTCTTACATTTTCGACCGCAATCTGCTCAAGTGGGTCATAACAGAATTCATAAAACCCAAAAATCAAACCAGGTTTCTGAGGAATTAATTCAAATGGTATATGATACGAACTCTAGATTCAACGTTTTAAACTGCAGTTTCGTTATTTTGAAAGTTTTAGGAAAAAATGTATGATATATGTCCAAATACTGATATCAATTCAGGAATTTTTATGTAATTAAAATCGAAGCCACCAGACATATCTAACGTACTTCCAAGTGAAACATTTTTTTGTACACCAGACATCATAACATACAAAATGTCACATTTTTATCAAAATATAATTTTTTTGCCCCTGTTTTTTACGCAAAAGAATGTGTACAAACTAAAGCTTGCTTTTGCAAAGAGATTCATTCCACTGAGATTTTTTTGAAATAGTAAATTTACTTAACAGCCGCGATATGAGTAGTTTTTAGTCGCCAGTGGTGTTATATACTCTCAATTAGCAGTCTGATTGCTTTTACGCAATTATTTACCAAATAGGTTTTCTCTACTTCCTCATAGGTAAAAACCGGAATCTGATTTCAGAGCAAATCAGCTCTGATTCAGCCTATAGACGTTCTGTTTTTTTCTGGATTGTCACTTCTCAAGTCATATCACACTACAGACCGGCTAGTCTTGATTTTTGATTAAAATTTACTGAATGAAATAAAAAATGTTCAGATTAACTCCTGCCAAAAAGTATGCTTTATATACAATTCGAGCTTCCACATGGGTATTTGCAACATTTAAATTGCGTAGCAAGTCGTAACCAATACGTTTAAGGCGATAACTGCCTATAAACTGTCTTATGTAAAAAGAGTGTTTATAATACTATAGCAATTTCCAGTTATCAGCTAAAAATTGAGACATTACTCTGCTCATATCTGTTTTTGGGGTATGAGTAAGTTTCAGATTATACAGAATAAATTTTTTCTATGAACTCGACATTATCAAAAAAAAATATTGTGCGTGATGAGAAATATAATAATCTGGAGATGAAATGATTTAGAACTGAAACAACTTTTTTGTTCTTAAAATGTGCTCTGGCTTAGCGTTTAATTGCTCTGTTCGGGTGTATTGTTAACCTGGATTGCAGTAATGTGATTATATTAATCGACAAAAAAACTCCATGGAAAGTGATAAAGGTTGTTTTGGTAATTAATGTAGGGCTATAAGAGAAAAAAAAGAAAAGGAGTCATGCGGGTTCCAAAATCAATATAAAATCTAGCTCCTAAATTTTTTTCTGGGTGCAAAATACAATTTAAAGGTATTAATTAATCCCTGACCTGATTTTTTTTACGAAACAAAGGGATGCTACCCATGAAATGAAACTACGAACAATCTTTCGAAAGCAGATTATTTTTTGCAATTTGGTAGGGCACAATTGTTTAAGTTATATCAGAGTGAGGTCAATCTTGTCATTTTTTGTCGTTTCAGCTCTGAGATACACGATTCGGTTCTACAGAGTGGCAGCCTACTTTGTCATCAATCTCATCATGCCTAGTCTTATGATCAACGTACTCTGCATGCTAAACTTCGCAATCCCATGCTCATCTGGCGAGAAGGTTAGTTTTCATTAAGCAATGCGTTGAATTAGCAGAAATTTTCTAAACTTCAGCAGTTTTCTGATAATTCTAAGGGTCCAGTTTTCAGCTGGAAACTAAGTCTTAAATAAGCCATGTAAGTTTATTTATGACTTGTGTGAATTTCTGGTAACTATCGAAGAGACAGAAGATTTTTAAAGTGTGGTTAAATCGTGACAATTATAATGCTGATTTGGCCTCCAGTAGGTTTGATACGGACTTCAGTTCTATTTATCTCTAACATAATACTCCTGGCAACCGTAGAAGGTCATCATGATTCCCTACTGGTAACTTTTAAGATCTCTGTATGAGGACTACATAAATTTGCGTCCAGGTATTGCTCTGAATTTATTTTGCAATTTCGGCATAATTGCATCCAGAAAGAGAATACTGTAGTGTTAACGAAAAATTTCAAAAAAAGTATTCAAATATTGCCACTATAATGTACCACTCTAAATAAATAGCTAAATGATTTTCCCTAATTCATCGCAATTCATCCAGGTTCCAGGTTCAGTTGTAAAAACTGAACTGATACATAATTGTGGGCATAAACATCTTTTAAATTACAACATTGAAAATTTTGTTCAGGTTGGTTATGGAATCACTGTGTTCCTAGCCCAGAGTGTGAACTTGATGGTTGTGATGGAAATGATGCCTCAGGGGGGCATGTCCATACTAGGAATATTCTTAGCAGTATCCATTCTACTCATTGGTAAGTTATAATCAGGGCTGAATTCAATATTTCATCAAAATAAACCTTTCCAATAGCGAGTTACACCTCTTATGCACCCTAGTTTAAGCCTAATGTCAAATTTGCGATTATTTATAAAGAATTTTGCAAACTTGACCTTGCGAAGAGATAATTTGCAAAACTTTACAAATTTGGCTTTATCGATCAAAAATACGCAAATGTTTGCAAATTTGGCATCAGTTTTGAAGTAGGGAAGCAATGAAAACTGGGAAAAATTTTGTTCTTTTGGAACTAGAAAAAATTGCTTATTCCGGAGCAGCCCCATGTCTATAAGCAACCCCGTGACTCAAAAAGATGCCTGAGTGGGGAAACGGACTTAACATGAGATTGAAACGACTTTTGAGAACCGTTCTATATGAAAAAAAGTCGTTCACAAATTTTAAAAGCCTTTATTCTCAAGGTTATTAGCAGAAAAGCAAGAGAATAACAAACCTGGATACTAAGAACTCAAATAAGGAAAGAGATTTGCGTCGATTTCTTATGGAAATAATTTTTTTCCGAAACTGACTATATGTAGAAAACTTTTAAATTGTTTTTTTTTCGCAGTTTGGAATCTCTTTCTCATATCGATTTTCTGGAACCATTCAGACAACAGATTGATTTTGTTTTGGATCCTGCACATAAATGACCCAGAGACATACAAATGCAATAGGTTGGAAAAGCAGAACCTGAAAAAACAACTATTAATAGTGGTAGTCATATGACTACCACTAATAATATATTTTTGAATACGTATGTTTTTCAGTTCACTATCATATCCGGACAGCAGGACTATGTTTTACCATCTTTTCAAATAGCATATCTGAGAAAAGCTTTTTGCCCAAAATCAAAAAATATTTATTTAGTTTCTCAAGAGTCTTTAGGTGGACGATGTTCAATATAGCTGGACACTATGTTACCAAAAATAATCAATTTTCTTTCTTCTTCTGATAAATTTGTGGAAATTTTATTGTCTTGTTTTTAAGATTCTTTATATACATAAGGAAGCTCATTAATGTGTGTTCGCACATAAAGTTCCGACCCGAGCTGATCTACATTTTTGACTTAATTATCAACCAAATGAGCAGAAAACCAAAAATCGATGTTTGAGTCTTAAAAAATTGTTCCCAAACAACTATGTATTACAAAATACCATGTCTCATAACAGCGCTCACAAGATCTGCCAATAAAAAGGCTCCGAGAAAAAAACAAACAAAATAAGCAAAACAAAAAAATTATCGGCAAAAACACAATATCTAAACGTAAAAGCACCTAGTAAACAACGTCAGAATGCAATCAGATGAAACCTTAAGTGCGCAAATTTTCTTTTATCTTTAGTATACAGCATATGGGACTTTTCCTTATTGAGACCAGGTATCAAGTAAAAAGAAAAAAATAGTGCGGCGAAATCCAATAGTCTATCAACATACTTAAACCAAATAATTTCAAATGTCTTAGAAATCTTTTTAACAAAACAATTCTCGATAAATCACTATAAAGTCACTACAAAACCGATGGGACCTATCTTTGGTTATACTAAGCCATAGAAGCGGTCTAAAGATGCAGAAAAGCTCAAAAAATCTGCGAAAACACAAACTATTGAGGCCATTAAAATCATTAGCTTTTATCTTGTTTTTTTTGTTTCAATTGTTATCTGTACTAATTAAGCTAATATTAAACTGAACGATTAAATAAATTCACTCGGACCTCAATTGAAAAAAACTGGTATCTGTTTTCTTGCGAATATAATGAAAGAAGAGAAAAAAACACAAATGTTGACAACTCACAAAACATTTACGAAAACGCATATTTCCCACAAAAAACATCATATCATACTGTCGATAAAAATTTTATTTTTTGAATTACAATGAGTTGGATGAGCCCATCAATGATGATGAGAAGTAGTTACAAGTTGACGAAAAGAACAACAGAAACTATACAAAGAACAATACTAGCAACAAAAACAAAAAAATAAAAAAGAATTGGAAAATAATAATATCATTATCTGAGACTATTTGTTATAAACTGATTGCCTAAAGTAATAGCATTAATGCAATCTTCAATTAGAAGCTTATGAGACTTCTCAGCACTTTACGACTACGTAATGAATAAAAAAACTGCAAAAACTGCGAATTCAAAAAAAGGAGACTAAAGTGTCGAAGACATTGAAAAATGAACTTTCTGTAAAAACGTTTCTATTTCCAAGGAAATGATTGGAAACAATAGAATTCCTCTTTATTTAACTACAAGACTTAAAAAAATCAACAAAGATGAACAAATACTTTAAGACCACGAAATCTCTGAGGAAACCCGTAGTATCATCAACATTAAATTCAATAGTTTTTAAAGGAAGTCAATAATTACGCTATGTTGTGCATCGATGGGAAGAAAAAATTTTTTGGTGGAGACCAGCTCTCAACAGGACATCACATTATGTCTTATGACAATGAAAACAATAACAAAATTAGCGAGTAACTAAAAATTAATTAGAAAAGTGCAAGAAAAAAGTGTCGAAGCCATTTAATCAACAAGTTTTTCTCTAAAAATTTTATCCATGATCCTGTTTTTGTCTTCTTTGAGCCAAGGGGAACTATCAATATTAAGATAATGTGATAAGATTCCAAAAAGAAACGAAATTCCGAAAAAAAATATCCAAAAATTAAAAAAATGTATATGAAAACTCGTCGCATCGAAAATATAATGCCAATAATCGAAGATAGAACAACTAAGCAGATTAATTTTGGTCGCAGTAGAAAATATGGCGGTCTTTACATTATTGAGACTTTCTGAAGTACAAAAAAATTTTGAAAAAATTTTTTTAAGGACTCAACAGCCATTAGCTCTCCACTCAAAGCACTAGAGAGGTGCAATAAAAAAAATTATTAGGAAGATTATTGCACTTTCAGTCAACGTGACTTTGGCTTAGGACTTCAAAAATTCAGAAAAATCTCAAAATGAAAATCAAAACTTTATCAAGTATTAAAAACACTCAGGTTCGCAGCCAAAAAATATGAGCAACTCCTTGAAAGCTTTCTGTTCATTGGGCATCATTTGAATGTCAATATGAAAGGTGACTATTCTCTTTGTGACTTAAAATTTTTTTCTAAAAGACAGCTCTCAAAAAGAAATTGAATTATTTTATAGTAAGTTTCCTCGTGAGACCAGAACTAGTCGTTTTAATCTAATTTCGTCTATTAGGAACACCAAATTGATGCATTTTCTAACGTGAAAGGTAATTTTGAATTAAATTTTTTCGTAGGAGAAGAGATATTTCGAACAAAAATTACACTAAAAATGAACAAAAGTGAAACAAAGATCCAGTGTTCAGACGTAATTTAAACCATGCTAACTCCACGAAAATTATAAAAAAATTCAAAAAATTTTC
Organism: Convolutriloba macropyga; assembly: GCF_964194025.1. NCBI lineage: Eukaryota > Metazoa > Xenacoelomorpha > Acoela > Convolutidae > Convolutriloba > Convolutriloba macropyga. The sequence continues at coordinate 37,579,173 of NC_134482.1, read as the reverse complement.
TCAATTTTGATTTCTACGCTGGACGAAATTTTGAATGATACCGCTCACAATTCTCTACGATGAATATATCGATAGGCCAAAAATGTTTGAACAAAAGAAAAACCTATTTGAGTATATTGTTCCTCCCCCCACAAGTGGGGACGGAACAATTATAGTGACATTTTGATAGATTGGAGAGTTCAAATTATTTAATTGATAAAGTTGTATAATCTACAAGTTTGTGTTTTTGCCCAATAGCTCTCATTGTGATAATTGTTTTCACAAAAATTATATGGAATTACTTTAACCTTTTTTTCTGTTTCATTTAAAACTGCATTGCCTTTTGCAAAATCTATTTACGCCCAAAGCAACTACCCTCCAGAGGTGAATGAAAGTTATTTCTCTTGTAGGATGATTAAGTCTGATTTAAAAACTGCTTGCGTAAAATTAATGGTTTTACCCATATTGCGTAGTTTCGCGATCTGAAGCGCCATGCAGATTGTTTGTATGATGATTTTTTTTTTTGTGTACCTGTCGACACTTTTAAGGTACAAGGTGGAACTAATCAATATAACTTATAAATGACATAATGAAATGTTAAATTATCAGCAATAAAAATTTTTGAAAACAAATGATACTGACCATTTTTATAGTCCTTGCGGACATCTATTTTTCGGTTTCACACTAAAACGATTAACAGTTTTTCAGGGTTAAGAGCTTGAAAATCGTTACTTATAATCCACTTCAACTTCATTTTCTAAGTTGAGATCATGAAGTTTGATATATTCAGAGGCTTTTTAAAATGACCAAAAATTGGAGGGAGCAAATAACAACAAAAATGGTATCAACAATCACCAAGATACCCGGGATGACAAAAAGTTGTAATCATAAAACTTTCATATTATGGACCATTGACTTCATAATTCAAAAAAGTTTTAGGAAATTGGCATGACTACAACTTTGCCATAAATGGAAGTTTTATGACTACAAATTTCTCATAAATGGAGGTTCTATGACTACAACTTCTCCATAATATGACGTTCTATGGCTACTAATTATCCATAACAGAAACGAGGCATTTAAAGGGTCTTGGTTTTTTCGTGAGTCCTCATGAGCTTCTTAAACTACAAGGGAAAACAGACTGTTTTTCTTGCAGAATAAGCAAAAATAGAGGCTCTTTTTTTCCAAGACATATATATAGCTAAAATCTAAAATCCCGGATAGGCCAGGAATATTATAGCACATCATAGAAGAAAGAAACAAAGCACAATTAAAATACAGCACAATGGGAGAAGGTGCCTTTAAGGGCACAAAGGGATGGACATTTAACAAAAAATCGAGTTTTTTTAAAAAAAAAACATTTTAACCCCCAAAATTTAAACGAAGACGCCAAAAAAGAAAAAATTGGTGCCTCACAATCCTTATGGATAGAAGGCACTCCCAAAACAGTTTGCGTAACATTGAACACCTCCGTTGACCCAGAAGGTCATATTACATTTTTTAAATAAGATTGGCTTTTTGAGAAACATTTGACGAAATCGCAAAACCTGACTTTATATATCACTAAGGCAAAATTTTCTTGATCCATGGCCAACGTTAGCCTAACGCACGCTTGTTATATCAATTTGAATAGCCTAGACTCAGTAGTAAAGAAATGAGACTACTTTTTACATAAAAAACGTTAGAAAAATTAGCGTTTCCGACCTTCACCTGTTTTATGTAAGAATTTTTGAAATATTGACCCAATAGAAAAATCTCGGGTAGTTATAGCATCTATATGAATAGGAGCCACTACCAAAACAGTATGGGTAACATTGAACAACTAATTGACCCAGAAGTTCTTATTACTTTTTTTAAAATAAGATTGACTTTTTGAGAAACATTTGACGAAATCGCAGAAATTGACTTTATATATCACTTATGCAAAATTTTCTTGATTCATGGCCAACGTTAGCCTAACGCACGCTTGTCATATCAATTTGAATAGCCTAGACTCATTAGTAAAGAAATGAGGCTACTTTTTACCTAAAAAACGTTAGAAAAATTAGCGTTTCCGACCTTCACCTGTCTTATGTAACAATTTTTAAAGTATTAACCCAAATGAAAAATCTCGGGTAGTTATAGCATCTATATGAATAGGAGCCACTACCAAAACAGTATGGGTAACATTGAACAACTAATTGACCCAGAAGTTCTTATTACTTTTTTGAAATAAGATTGACTTTTTGAGAAACATTTTGACGAAATCGCAGAAATTGACTTTATATATCACTTATGCAAAATTTTCTTGATTCATGGCCAACGTTAGCTTAACGCACGCTTGTCATATCAATTTGAATAGCCTAGACTCAGTAGTAAAGAAATGAGGCTACTTTTTACCTAAAAAACGTTAGAAAAATTAGCGTTTCCGACCTTCACCTGTCTTATGTAACAATTTTTAAAGTATTAACCCAAATGAAAAATCTCGGGTAGTTATAGCATCTATATGAATAGGAGCCACTACCAAAACAGTATGGGTAACATTGAACAACTAATTGACCCAGAAGTTCTTATTACTTTTTTGAAATAAGATTGACTTTTTGAGAAACATTTGACGAAATCGCAGAAATTGACTTTATATATCACTTATGCAAAATTTTCTTGATTCATGGCCAACGTTAGCCTAACGCACGCTTGTTATATCAATTTGAATAGCCTAGACTCAGTAGTAAAGAAATGAGGCTACTTTTTACATAAAAAACGTTAGAAAAATTAGCGTTTCCGACCTTCACATGTCTTATGTAACAATTTTTAAAGTATTGACCCAAAAGAAAAATCTCGGGTGGTTATAACATCTGTATGGATAGGAAGCACTACCAAAACAGTATGGGTAACATTGAACGACTAATTGACCCAGAATGTCTTATTACTTTTTTGAAATACGATTGACTTTTTGAGAAACATTTGACGAAATCGCAAAACGTGACTTTATATATCACTTATGCAAAATTTTCTTGATTCATGGCAAATTTTACCCCAACGCACGCTTGTTATATCAATTTGAATAGCCTAGACTCATAAGTAAAGAAATGAGACTGTTTTTACATAAAAAACGTTAGAAAAATTAGCGTTTCCGACCTTCACCTGTTTTATGTAACAATTTTTAAAATATTGACCCAAAAGAAAAATCTCGGGTAGTTATAACATCTATATGGATAGGAAGCACTACAAAAACAGTATGGGTAACATTGAACGACTAATTGACCCAGAAGTTCTTATTAATTTTTTGAAATAAGATTGACTTTTTGAGAAACAGTTGACGAAATCGCAAAACTTGACTTTATATAACCCTTATGCAAAATTTTCTTGATTCATGGCAAATTTTAGCCTAACGCACGCTTGTTATATCAATTTGAATAGCCTAGACTCATAAGTAAAGAAATGAGACTACTTTTTACATAAAAAACTTTAGAATAATTAGCGTTTCCGACCTTCACCTGTTTTATAAAACAATTTTTAAAGTATTGACCCAAAAGAAAAATCTCGGGTAGTTACAGAATCTATATGGATAGGAAGTACTGCCAAAACAGTATGGGTAACATTGAGCAACTCCTTGAACCAGAAGATCCCATTATATTTCTTAAATAAGATTGACTTTTTGAGAAACACTTGACGAAAATGCAACACTTGTACTTATAAATCAATTATGGAACATTTTCTTTTTCCATAGCCAACGTTAGCCTAGCACACGATTGTCATATCAATTTGAGCAACTAAAGCCCAGAAGTAAAGAAATGAGAGCATTTTTTACAGAAAAAACGGTCGAAAAATATGCGTTTCCGAACTACACATTTTTATATGTAACGGATTTCAAGCATTGACCCAAAAGAAAAATCTATGGGTTTTTTAACATCCTTATGGATAGCAGGCACCGCCAAAATAGTATGGGTAGTATTGAACAGCTCATTGAGCCAATAGGTCCTATTATATTTTTTAAACACGATTGACTTTTTGAGAAACACTTGACGAAATCGCAAAACTTGAACTTATAAATCAATTATGGGAAATTTTCATTTTTCATAGCCAACGTTAGCCTAACACACGATTGTCATATAATTTTCAGCAACCAGTGCCCAGTAGCGAAGAAATGAGAGCAATTTTTACATAAAAAAGGGTCGAAAAATCTGCGTTTCCGAACTACACCTTTTTTTATATATCAAATTTTAAGCAATGACCCAGTAGGAAAATCTATGGGTTTTTTACAATCCTTATAGATAGCAGGCAACGCCAAAAAAGTGTGGGTAATATGGAACATGTCAGTGAGCCAAAAGATTTTATTATATTTTTTAGATACGATTGACTTTTTGAGAAACACTTGACGAAATTGCAAACTTGAACGTAAAAGTCAATTATGGGTAATTTTTTTTTATTTTTCTTATTCCATAGCCAACGTTAGCACAGCACACGATTGACATATCAATTTGAGCAACCAAAGCCCAGTAGTAAAGAAATGAGAGCAATTTTTACATAAAAACAGTCGAAAATCTGCGTTTCCGAACAACACGTTTTATGTGTCAAATCTTCAAGCATTGACCCAGAAAAATCTGCGTTTCCGAACTAAACATTTTTTAATTATCAAATTTTTAAGCATTGACTCAGAGGGGAAATCTTTGGTTGTTTTACCATCCCTATAGATAGGAGTCACCACCAAAATGTTATCGGTAATATAGAACAGCTCGTTGAGCCAAAAGGTCCTATTATATAATTTCAATACGATTGACTTTTTGAGGAAGACTTGGAGAAATTGCAAATTTTGAACTTATACATCAATTATGGGAAATTTTCTTATTCTATAGAAATTATTCAATAGGAAACCAACGTTAGCGTAACACACGATTGTGATACCAATTTGAGCAACCAAAGCTCAATAGTAAAGAAAGGAGAACAGTTTTTACATTAAAAATAGTCAAAAATCTGCGTTTCCGAACAACACGTTTTATGTGTCAAATCTTCAAGCATTGACCCAGAAGGATAATCTCTAGATGTTTTACCATCCTTATGGATAGGAGGCAACGCCAAAATAGTATGGGTAATATAGAACAGCACATTGAGCCAAAAGGTTCTATTCAATTTTTTAAATACGATTGACTTTTTGAGAAACACTTGACGAAACTGCAAAACTTGAACATATACATCGATAATGGGAAATATTCCTAGCCGATAGCAAACATCAGCTTAGCACACGATTGTCATATCAATTTGAGCAACCAAAGCCCAGTAGTAAAGAAATGAGAAATTTTCACAAAAAAAAAACTGTCGAAAAACCTAATCTGCGTTTCCGAACTACACATTTTTATGAATCCAATTTTTAGGCATTGACCCAGAAGGAAAATCTCTGGGTGTTCTTGCCATCATCATGGATAGGAGTCACCGCCAAAATAGTATGGGCAATATTGAACAGCTCATTGAGCCAAAAGGTCCTATTATATTTTTTTATATACGATTGACTTTTTGAGAAACATTTGACAAAATTGCATAGCTTAAACTTATATATTAATTATGGGAAATTTCTTTGTCCCATAGCCAACGTTAGCGTTACACATTATGTCAAGTCAATTTGATGAACCAAATCTTAGTAGTAATGAAATGAGAGCAATTTTTACATAAAAAATGGTCGAAAAATCTGCTTTACCAAACTACACCAGTTTTACGTATCAAAATTTTAATTATTAACCCAGAAGAAACATCTCTGGGTGTTTTACTACTCTTATAGATAGATCGCACCACCGAAATAGTATGGGTAATATTGAACAACTCATTGAGCCAAAAAGTCGAGCACAAAGGTCTAAAATAGGATTCAAAATGGGTCTAAGCGTCTTTTCTTTCAGAAACAGAACTTCTGAAATTTGTTTCCAAAATTGACAAAATTTTTCCTCCAGTCAGGCTCATTAACATTGGTATAAGCACACTAGTACCAAAAAAACAGCAAAATAATCAGTAAGAAACGTTTAAAGATATCTATAATAGGACACAAAACGCTTCAAAACGTTATTTTTTTCAAAAGATTTTTAAACCTTTTTAAAAATTCTCAAAAGCTTTCTGCCACTCAACATTAATAACGTTAGTAAATGCAAACAATTACCAGAAATTATGAACAAATTTGAAAGTGAGATAAAAAGTAATCTAAAACAGGATTCAAAATGCCGCTAAATGTTTTTTTAAAACATTTTTTTTCAGGTTTGTTTTTCAATTTTGCCAAAACTTTTGTCCTAGTCGCACTCAACAACATGGCAAGAAACACTTTTTAATGGGATCTAAATTCGCATTCAAAATGCGTCCAAAGGTCTTTTTCTCAAAAAACAAGGTTTTGCTTATGTTTTCAATCTCGACCAAAAGTCACTAGAATCTACAAAACTTCAGCAATAAAATCAGAAAAACCGTGTTTTCAAGTAAGAACTATTTGAGAAAATAGGACAAAACTAATCGTAATCAGCACATAAAGCATACATATAAATTAATCGTGCTCAAAAACATTGACCAAAGGCACTAAAAACAATTTGTCTTCTAGTTTTACAAGTTGGAATTTCTCAAAAATTGAGTCCGATGTGACTGATTTCGCATTTTGAGATTCAAGAACTTCGTAGTAGCTGCATACATCACAGTTAGACTCAGGTGGTCGGAAGTCCGAGACTACATTAAAGATCTGAATTGAAGCATAGTCTTGTCTATCTTGAACAAAGAAGACGCGAACTTGGCCAACAGTCTTTTCGTTGCCGGAGACAAAAGAGACATAGGAATTCCTTGATGAAGTATGTACTTGGGAATCGAGATGAAAATTCTGAAGCTTCTGATTTGAGTAAAAATTTGCATTTAAATGTTGCAAGTCCAATGGTACTTGGTGCAAGTTGACTGAGCGTCTCCTGAAGCACTTCTGTTTCCTTAGATTGAAACACAAGTCGTAAAGAGGGTCTTTCTGTGGAACTTCCCGACTAGACATCTTGTTTCTCACATATCTTTCAACCAGAAGTCTTAGATGATTTACAGTACCTGTGAACTTGCATTTCAGAAGGTAGTTCGCTGACTCAAACATTATCGCAGAAGTGCACCAGAGGGGGCCATAGCAACTGACTTGCCAAGCAAGGTGATTCAGAGAGTGAATGTTGGGAGAAAATTTTTTTCTGTATGTGCTTCTGCAGTTACTGAGTGAAACCTTTTGATCAACTGATCAGCTAAAAGGCAATGCTGAGTGGAGAAAAGGAGCAGTCGATTAATGTAGCTCAAAAGATGTAACCTCTCGTACAATACAGCATTTACGTTTCCTACTAAAACCACCGGTCCAATATACAACAACCAAACCTTCAGTTCATTCGCTTTAAAATACTCCAGTTCATCGAGACTCCTAAGAGACCTCTTGAAGTCACTTGTCAATTGAATACCTTCAACTGCTTTCCGAATTCTGCCCAGCCCCAATTTGTTTGTCTTATTCTTCACTGCGAAAAGGAGAGTTCTGGTTACACCAGGCAAGACTTGATGCATATAATCAATTGGCGCTGAGAGAGGCAAATTATCAACTATATCCGCAACAGCACTTGGTCCTTTCACACCTCGAAAAGACGACAAACCTTCATTTTGAATCAAATTTAAATACTCCTCCTGCCTTTCTTTGGTCCTCATCTTGTTCCTCTGATTCGGATAAAAGAGGCCTTTTTTACCTTCGCCAATAGATTTACATTTAATTAGGCAAAGTGAGCAGCCAAAATAGGCGTTAAACTGCTTAATGTTTAAAATTGATGCCTTTGCAGGCAGGTCAGCTACTAATATCTTCACTTCAAACATCAGAGTCCACGATACGCCATTGATTTCAATTGTAGGTCTTCGATCCAGACCTTCTTTAATTTGTTCAAAAAATATTTTCCAATCTGGCTTGCCTCGACCGAACCACAATTTCGCAAGCACAATTTTGACAAACATACATCTCAGAGTCGGAGGTAAATTGAGTACACTTAACCACAGCGGCCAAAGGGACTTCTTCCTGGAATTTATCATTCGAACACCGTCAGAATTCATCGCCAACAATATTGTCATGATATTATTTGCATTAAAACTGGGTGGAATAACAATGTCTTTTTTAGCGTCACGTGACAGTGAGTATTCAGTAATTGCATTGATATTGCTTTTGATTATGTGAAACAAATTTTAGGAAAAGTCCAATGATGAGCATTCACCTTCGGCACAATTTGAGATACTAACATGGGACGAGTTCACACTTTGAAGAAACTTTTTCTTTATAGACTTATAAGTAGGAATTCGGGCTTCTGGAAAAGCTGTTCTTACTAGTTTTAACCAGGAAGATGCTTGAGCATCAGAACATCCAGTCTCAGAAACGATCTCATTAACGCACATTGAAAAATTATGCAAGCTAAAATTACAGCTTCGCTCTGTCTCATAATCATCGTTAGTGTTGGATGAAGACTCATGCCTGTGATTATCAAGCGTGCTGACAGAGAAATCCGTTAAAACCAAATCGTTTTGGCGGTTAGGTGACGACACTAAGTTTTCGCTCAAGTAGTTAGGTTCACAATTTAATTCATCTGTAGAAGTGGAACTTTGTAAAGAATCGTTGTCTGATGAAACGGATGAGCTATCGGACTTGTAACGTCTCATTTCAAGTTTTGATATTCTGGATTTTTTTCTCCATTTGGCTTTTAGAATGGATTGACGCTTGCTGCGAATAGAGATAGGTCGCAAAACAAGACGGGCTCTTGACCCTGCTTTTAAGTGAGCAGAAATAGAACCAGAACTTTGCTGGTGCTCATTGCGATGCTCACAGAGACAGTCTTGTTTGCCTTCGCCAAAAAAATTGGAACCGTAGAAAACTGTAATTTCGTCGTTTTTGAAGATATTCTTTATTACTTCTAACTGTATGCAGCGTCGTGAGTTTATCTCTTTCAAGATGAACCTGCAGTTGGGCTTACAAGAATGGTTAGCGAACCGCGTAGAACCCAACATGACTCGATCAAAACTGCAAGAATCTGTTTTCCGAAAAATGGAAATGTCCTTAAAACTCGATAAAGCCTCCTTAGGTATTTTCTCAACGAATCCAATGACTGAGGGAAGCACTTTGACTGGATGTGAATTTTTTGGCGAGATCACTTCGTCTCCTACGTAATAAAGACCACATCCCCCAAAAGAATCCTTTTTAAACTCAAAGTTACTTTCTCTCGCGGCACCATAATTTTCACGCAATAAACGATCAAATTCTTTTAAAACAGGATCAGTGCCCAACGCCTTTCGATATTCGCTATGCGAAAGCATTTCAACTAACGATTGAACTTGAACAACTTCAGTCTCTATTAACTCTTTGGTTACATGCGCATCAGCCTGCGCAAGGCTGAAACACTTGAGCATCTCTGAAAAAAAATAGTTGCGACAAAAATTTTAGGATTCATTTAAGTTTTTGAAACAATGAGTCAACACACCAGAGCCATTAACACACCAGAGCCATTAAAGCATTGAGAAAAAAACAAACGAGAGTTAAGTTTGATTACGATAAAAACAAAACACTCACGATTGAAACGCAAGAACAATCACCTGCTTATTTTCATGCTTAATTCCAGAAATGATGAAACTAACAGCACTCAAAACTTGGCAGCAATTAAATTACTCAGTAGAAACAGATTGTTTTTCTTTCCGATATTTAATATCCAGCCCCATTTGGTTAGTTCCGTGACGAGCTTCGTTATAAGCAGTTTCTGGAAATTTCGGGTACTTTCGACGCACAACAAGTTCAAAGCTCTCTCTTTCGGTCTCCGGAACCGGCGTTCGAGTATCTTTTCTTAGCCTCTGGGCACCTATAATAAACTTCTGCAGCTTGCAGTCTTTGTCTTTTCCGTACATTATTCCGCCAAGATGCCGACCAAACTTCGCAGCACTCGCTCCGGCAGGATTTTGTATTAAATTTATGCCATTGTGTACAGCGGTGGATAATGCTTGGTGTTGTCGGCTGATGGCAGCTCACCTGTCTGGTTATAGGACACTAATGCAAAAAATTCTTCATTGTCGGCTCGTTCTTTCTGTCGCAGTCTCTTCAGACAATCTTTATACTCTTCAACCATCCGACATAGTTTCACTTTAAAGACCTTGAAATTACTACTTTGCACCAAAACTGACGATTCGCGGGAACAAGTTGAGCTTTTCGCAGGCATTATTGTTGTATCTAGAGCATCAACATCATCATCGCTAGTGTCACTGTCAGTCTCGCTGTCTGATGCCATTTTATTTTCGGGTGCCCAGTTGACACTTTGGGTATTTTTCTCTTTAGAGTTACTTCGTCATCGGAGGATGAGTTGGAATCAGAATAAGACATTTCTAACATGAAAAAGAAGTGACCGTGTAAAACGAAACACAATATCTATTGACAACAAAATTGAACAATGTTTTTAAATACGGAACCACATTTGTAATGTTTGTAGATAGATAAAAGTTTCAAGAGCGTTCAATGAGGGGCTGATGTTTGATAACTTAAATCAGTCTGATCGCTCACGAATTAAAACCCAAGATCATACAGAATACAAAATTAAGAAAGGAAAAGTCAGAAGCTAGATATTCTCGGCTTTTGAAAAAGAAACACTTTTTGACATTTGAACTATCAAAAAGGAATAAAATTAGATGAGGACTATTACACGAAGAGAACAAATTGGTATCATATTACAAAGAATCTGAAACTTTTTTATACTGATAGAAAAACTCTTGTTTTTTAAGAAAACATAAGCAAACAGAGCTTAGTGAAACTAACGCTGCACACTTGTTCAGAAGTAATAACGATAGCTACAAAACTTGAGCGGCAAGAAGCATCTTCAATGAAAACAAACAATGAACAAATGAAAATTATCAGCGTCAGGTTAAAACATCAAAGTTTAAAGTCAGGATATTGTTGAATTTTTTTCGCTGAGCAGTAACATAAACAAAGATGAATGAATCTTGGCATGAGAGCCGTGCTTGTTTCTTAACATCCCATATTAGAGACAGTATTTTGATTTCATTTCTGCGCCGTATTGGTTGGCACCAATTATTGCGCGGCTAACGGCCTCCTCAGCATCATTACTGTAATTTCTCCGAACGCACAACTGAAAAATCGTGTTTTCAAGTAAGAACTATTTGAGAAAATATGACAAAACTAATCGTAATCAGCACATAAAGCATACATATAAATTAATCGTGCTCAAAAACATTGACCAAAGGCACTAAAAACAATTTGTCTTCTAGTTTTACAAGTTGGAATTTCTCAAAAATTGAGTCCGATGTGACTGATTTCGCATTTTGAGATTCAAGAACTTCGTAGTAGCTGCATACATCACAGTTAGACTCAGGTGGTCGGAAGTCCGAGACTACATTAAAGATCTGAATTGAAGCATAGTCTTGTCTATCTTGAACAAAGAAGACGCGAACTTGGCCAACAGTCTTTTCGTTGCCGGAGACAAAAGAGACATAGGAATTCCTTGATGAAGTATGTACTTGGGAATCGAGATGAAAATTCTGAAGCTTCTGATTTGAGTAAAAATTTGCATTTAAATGTTGCAAGTCCAATGGTACTTGGTGCAAGTTGACGGAGCGTCTCCTGAAGCACTTCTGTTTCCTTAGATTGAAACACAAGTCGTAAAGAGGGTCTTTCTGTGGAACTTCCCGACTAGACATCTTGTTTCTCACATATCTTTCAACCAGAAGTCTTAGATGATTTACAGTACCTGTGAACTTGCATTTCAGAAGGTAGTTCGCTGACTCAAACATTATCGCAGAAGTGCACCAGAGGGGGCCATAGCAACTGACTTGCCAAGCAAGGTGATTCAGAGAGTGAATGTTGGGAGAAAATTTTTTTCTGTATGCGCTTCTGCAGTTACTGAGTGAAACCTTTTGATCAACTGATCAGCTAAAAGGCAATGCTGAGTGGAGAAAAGGAGCAGTCGATTAATGTAGCTCAAAAGATGTAACCTCTCGTACAATACAGCATTTACGTTTCCTACTAAAACCACCGGTCCAATATACAACAACCAAACCTTCAGTTCATTCGCTTTAAAATACTCCAGTTCATCGAGACTCCTAAGAGACCTCTTGAAGTCACTTGTCAATTGAATACCTTCAACTGCTTTCCGAATTCTGCCCAGCCCCAATTTGTTTGTCTTATTCTTCACTGCGAAAAGGAGAGTTCTGGTTACACCAGGCAAGACTTGATGCATATAATCAATTGGCGCTGAGAGAGGCAAATTATCAACTATATCCGCAACAGCACTTGGTCCTTTCACACCTCGAAAAGACGACAAACCTTCATTTTGAATCAAATTTAAATACTCCTCCTGCCTTTCTTTGGTCCTCATCTTGTTCCTCTGATTCGGATAAAAGAGGCCTTTTTTACCTTCGCCAATAGATTTACATTTAATTAGGCAAAGTGAGCAGCCAAAATAGGCGTTAAACTGCTTAATGTTTAAAATTGATGCCTTTGCAGGCAGGTCAGCTACTAATATCTTCACTTCAAACATCAGAGTCCATGATACGCCATTGATTTCAATTGTAGGTCTTCGATCCAGACCTTCTTTAATTTGTTCAAAAAATATTTTCCAATCTGGCTTGCCTCGACCGAACCACAATTTCGCAAGCACAATTTTGACAAACATACATCTCAGAGTCGGAGGTAAATTGAGTACACTTAACCACAGCGGCCAAAGGGACTTCTTCCTGGAATTTATCATTCGAACACCGTCAGAATTCATCGCCAACAATATTGTCATGATATTATTTGCATTAAAACTGGGTGGAATAACAATGTCTTTTTTAGCGTCACGTGACAGTGAGTATTCAGTAATTGCATTGATATTGCTTTTGATTATGTGAAACAAATTTTAGGAAAAGTCCAATGATGAGCATTCACCTTCGGCACAATTTGAGATACTAACATGGGACGAGTTCACACTTTGAAGAAACTTTTTCTTTATAGACTTATAAGTAGGAATTCGGGCTTCTGGAAAAGCTGTTCTTACTAGTTTTAACCAGGAAGATGCTTGAGCATCAGAACATCCAGTCTCAGAAACGATCTCATTAACGCACATTGAAAAATTATGCAAGCTAAAATTACAGCTTCGCTCTGTCTCATAATCATCGTTAGTGTTGGATGAAGACTCATGCCTGTGATTATCAAGCGTGCTGACAGAGAAATCCGTTAAAACCAAATCGTTTTGGCGGTTAGGTGACGACACTAAGTTTTCGCTCAAGTAGTTAGGTTCACAATTTAATTCATCTGTAGAAGTGGAACTTTGTAAAGAATCGTTGTCTGATGAAACGGATGAGCTATCGGACTTGTAACGTCTCATTTCAAGTTTTGATATTCTGGATTTTTTTCTCCATTTGGCTTTTAGAATGGATTGACGCTTGCTGCGAATAGAGATAGGTCGCAAAACAAGACGGGCTCTTGACCCTGCTTTTAAGTGAGCAGAAATAGAACCAGAACTTTGCTGGTGCTCATTGCGATGCTCACAGAGACAGTCTTGTTTGCCTTCGCCAAAAAAATTGGAACCGTAGAAAACTGTAATTTCGTCGTTTTTGAAGATATTCTTTATTACTTCTAACTGTATGCAGCGTCGTGAGTTTATCTCTTTCAAGATGAACCTGCAGTTGGGCTTACAAGAATGGTTAGCGAACCGCGTAGAACCCAACATGACTCGATCAAAACTGCAAGAATCTGTTTTCCGAAAAATGAAATGTCCTTAAAACTCGATAAAGCCTCCTTAGGTATTTTCTCAACGAATCCAATGACTGAGGGAAGCACTTTGACTGGATGTGAATTTTTTGGCGAGATCACTTCGTCTCCTACGTAATAAAGACCACATCCCCCAAAAGAATCCTTTTTAAACTCAAAGTTACTTTCTCTCGCGGCACCATAATTTTCACGCAATAAACGATCAAATTCTTTTAAAACAGGATCAGTGCCCAACGCCTTTCGATATTCGCTATGCGAAAGCATTTCAACTAACGATTGAACTTGAACAACTTCAGTCTCTATTAACTCTTTGGTTACATGCGCATCAGCCTGCGCAAGGCTGAAACACTTGAGCATCTCTGAAAAAAAATAGTTGCGACAAAAATTTTAGGATTCATTTAAGTTTTTGAAACAATGAGTCAACACACCAGAGCCATTAACACACCAGAGCCATTAAAGCATTGAGAAAAAAACAAACGAGAGTTAAGTTTGATTACGATAAAAACAAAACACTCACGATTGAAACGCAAGAACAATCACCTGCTTATTTTCATGCTTAATTCCAGAAATGATGAAACTAACAGCACTCAAAACTTGGCAGCAATTAAATTACTCAGTAGAAACAGATTGTTTTTCTTTCCGATATTTAATATCCAGCCCCATTTGGTTAGTTCCGTGACGAGCTTCGTTATAAGCAGTTTCTGGAAATTTCGGGTACTTTCGACGCACAACAAGTTCAAAGCTCTCTCTTTCGGTCTCCGGAACCGGCGTTCGAGTATCTTTTCTTAGCCTCTGGGCACCTATAATAAACTTCTGCAGCTTGCAGTCTTTGTCTTTTCCGTACATTATTCCGCCAAGATGCCGACCAAACTTCGCAGCACTCGCTCCGGCAGGATTTTGTATTAAATTTATGCCATTGTGTATCAGCGGTGGATAATGCTTGGTGTTGTCGGCTGATGGCAGCTCACCTGTCTGGTTATAGGACACTAATGCAAAAAATTCTTCATTGTCGGCTCGTTCTTTCTGTCGCAGTCTCTTCAGACAATCTTTATACTCTTCAACCATCCGACATAGTTTCACTTTAAAGACCTTGAAATTACTACTTTGCACCAAAACTGACGATTCGCGGGAACAAGTTGAGCTTTTCGCAGGCATTATTGTTGTATCTAGAGCATCAACATCATCATCGCTAGTGTCACTGTCAGTCTCGCTGTCTGATGCCATTTTATTTTCGGGTGCCCAGTTGACACTTTGGGTATTTTTCTCTTTAGAGTTACTTCGTCATCGGAGGATGAGTTGGAATCAGAATAAGACATTTCTAACATGAAAAAGAAGTGACCGTGTAAAACGAAACACAATATCTATTGACAACAAAATTGAACAATGTTTTTAAATACGGAACCACATTTGTAATGTTTGTAGATAGATAAAAGTTTCAAGAGCGTTCAATGAGGGGCTGATGTTTGATAACTTAAATCAGTCTGATCGCTCACGAATTAAAACCCAAGATCATACAGAATACAAAATTAAGAAAGGAAAAGGCAGAAGCTAGATATTCTCGGCTTTTGAAAAAGAAACACTTTTTGACATTTGAACTATCAAAAAGGAATAAAATTAGATGAGGACTATTACACGAAGAGAACAAATTGGTATCATATTACAAAGAATCTGAAACTTTTTTATACTGATAGAAAACCTCTTGTTTTTTAAGAAAACATAAGCAAACAGAGCTTATTGAAACTAACGCTGCACACTTGTTCAGAAGTAATAACGATAGCTACAAAACTTGAGCGGCAAGAAGCATCTTCAATGAAAACAAACAATGAACAAATGAAAATTATCAGCGTCAGGTTAAAACATCAAAGTTTAAAGTCAGGATATTGTTGAATTTTTTTCGCTGAGCAGTAACATAAACAAAGATGAATGAATCTTGGCATGAGAGCCGTGCTTGTTTCTTAACATCCCATATTAGAGACAGTATTTTGATTTCATTTCTGCGCCGTATTGGTTGGCACCAATTATTGCGCGGCTAACGGCCTCCTCAGCATCATTACTGTAATTTCTCCGAACGCACAACTGAAAAATCTCCTCGAGTTTTTCGTCGCACGCAACTCTCGAATCTCGACGGTTAACCTTCCAACCCATCCGCTCTTTAATAAGTTTGCAAGCTTTTTCTGCACCAAAAATTTCCGGCGCAAGATTTCGCCCAAAAACTGAGGGCCCCTCTTCTGTCGGTTTGATGTTCATAAGGTCTTTCCCGTTAAACATCAGAGGTTCCTGTTCAACTCTATTTGCTTGGATAGCTTTCTTGACTTTTTTGAGGCTTTCGGGATTCCCACCGTTTCGCAAAACCTCCAGAAGTTTCTTCCTGAAGACAGAATTTTCTTTCATAACTTTCCTCATATGGCTCTCCTGTGCATCCATAACCTCATTCAGTTTACTATTTACAAAATCCATTTCATCATCCATCGAGTATTGCGAGTTATCGACTGTTTCCGTATTAGATCGCAAGTTACTTGGCGTTGAACAATTGGTTTTGGCCAAGTCTACATGAGGGCTTCGGTAGTTATCGTCTATTACATCAAGATCCCTAGGGAAATGGATCTTTCGTCTGACTGCACTCTCATTTGCCTCGGATGGTCGCTTCTTGACCCCTTTGTCCGGAACCGCGTTTTCTTTACCGCTAAGCAAAACAAACATTATATTATATCGTAAATGTTACGATAAAAGTTGTTTGACGTTTTGGAAAGTACAAGATTAGTATCGTCTACTTATTTTTATATGGACTACTCAGTCGCCTACTACTCTCAGATGATGGATTGATTAAACGCTTTTTGTTAAGCTTCAAAAAAATTAAACAATTGTGTGCTAAAAAGCAACGGATATACTAACCCAGTAGGAACAACTGGTTCTTGTGAATGTGGGATGTTCTCTGTGCCATCGTAGTGAAAGCTCGTTTCACTGAAAAAATATTCAAGTCAAAACAGTTCTGCAAGCTTTCGATCCAACTAATTATCACAAACTAAAACAAGTTGGTTTCATTAAATAATTGAAATATCCAAGCAAATCGAATGGATACCAGAAAAAAGTTTTGGCTGGTACATTGAGCAAGCATGTGACATAAGGCAGAGCCGTTTAGGTTATCCAAAATTTATGAACACTACCAATTTGTGAGATCAAAAACCGAGCAGAGATTAACTTACGCAATAGAACTGATATCCGACAAGCTCCTATCCGTACTGGCAATTTTTGCAGTAACGCTTTTGGAATAGTCGTCAGACTCCTTAGCCGGAACAATTTTCACGAAAGAAGCTCTAAATTTCCCGACAACTGAGTCCTTGAAATTTATTTTTCGCGGTTTTGTCATCGAAAGTTTGTCAGCTAACGTAATTTCAGTCGGCCAAGCAGAATGATTGTGCACTAAGACAATAGGATTGATGTCATATTTTCTGTAGAAGACCCAGTTCAACCCTTTGGCTTTTTTTTTCGTCAGCAGCAGTCTCGTAATATAAGGCTTTTGTCGGAATAGAACCTCTAGTTGAGCGAGGACCTTCGACAATTAGGTTATCTGTTGATGTTTTTGACATGATTTGTTCTGAAAAGCAGCAACATTTCAATTCAACTCATCAACAGAGCGTCAATTGCGGGTCTGTGCTCGAGAAATCTGTTATTAGGGGACATATAGTTACTTGTTAAGATATTTAGAAAAATCAAAGGTGAGCAGTTCAACAGACAGAATAAATGTTTTCTTGAGAAAGAGGAAACTCAAGGAGAATCAGAAACTCAAAAATCAAAATTTATCTATACAGTAATGATGAACACTCAAAGAAAATTTAGAACCACTTGATAAGAGAAATGTACATTTCTAAACCCCTTTCATCGTTAAATTTTGCAAGCAAGCACGCACTATTTTCAATGAAATGTTTTTGCTTTACTCAGTAAAACTTTTAGTGAAATATTTTGCCCACCGCCAAAAGCAACTTCATGAAAAAATCACCTACAATAAAAAAAATGCCGACAATAAAATTCCCACCCACCGCACTGGACGGCTGGAAAACAAGTTGCAAGACAATCGGATAAGATTGACCGAATCAATCAAATCGAAATTGCCATCAACAGTTTGGTTCAAGTTTCTTCAACACTTGAAGGCAGCGATTCAATTTTATCTGCCACGTATCATCTGACTGTTAGCTGAAGCCTTATTTGCCACACTTCAGTTAAACGACAGTTAAATCCTAGCAGCCACACCTCGCCTGAATTTAAACTTAAATCTTCTTAGACATATATCAACTGATTTATATGTTAAATCTTATCAGCCACACATCAGCAGATTGCCACGATGAATATTATCAGCCACACTTCAGCTGATTGCCCTGCTTAACTTTATCAGCCACACTTCAGCTGAATTTTACCGCAAGCCTTATCAGCCACAGGTCAGCTGAAAGACATTTTAAATCCTAGCTGCCACACGTCAGCTGAACTTAAATCTTATCAGACATAACAATTAATTGATATGTTAAGTCTTATCAGCCACACATCAGCTGATTGCCATGCTTAATAATATCAGCCACACTTTAGCTGATTTTTTCGCAAGCTTTATCAGCCACACGTCAGCTGAAAGACAATTTAAATCCTAGCAGCCACACGTCAGCTGAACTTAAAACCTAAATCTTTTCAGACATATATCAATTGATTGATATGTTAAATTTTATCAGCCACACATCAGCTGATTGCCATGCTTATTAATATCAACCACACTTCAGCTGATTTTTTCCCAATCTTTATCAGCCACAAGTCAGCTGAAAGAGAATTTAAATCCTAGCAGCCACACGTCAGCTGAATTTAAAACTTTAATCTTTTCAGACATATATCAATTGATTGATATGTTAAATCTTATCAGCCACACATCAGCTGATTGCTATGCTTGATAATATCAGCCACATTTCAGCTGATTTTTACCGCAATCCTTATCAGCCACTGGTCAGCTGAAAGACATTTTAAATCCTAGCAGCCACAAGTCAGCTGAACTTAAATCTTATCAGACATATCAATTGATTGATATGTTAAGTCTTATCAGCCACACATCAGCTGATTGCCATGCTTATTAATATCAGCCACACTTCAGATGATTTTTTCCCAAGCTTTATCAGCCACACATCAGCTGAAAGAGAATTTAAATCCTAGCAGCCACACGTCAGCTGAATTTAAAACTTTAATCTTTTCAGACATATATCAATTGATTGATATGTTAAATCTTATCAGCCACACATCAGCTGATTGACATGCCTAATAATATCAGCCACACTTCAGCTGATTTTTACTGCAAGCCTTGTCAGCCACAGGTCAGCTGAAAGACATTTTAAATCCTAGCAGCCACACGTCAGCTGAACTTAAATCTTATCAGACATATCAATTGATTGATATGTTAAGTCTTATCAGCCACACATCACCTGATTGCCATGCTTAATAATATCAGCCACACTTCAGCTGATTTTTTTCCCCAAGCTTTATCAGCCACACGTCCGCTGAAAGAGAATTTAAATCCTAGCAGCCACACGTCAGCTGAATATAAACTTAGATCTTATCAGATATATATATATCAGCCGATAGATATGTTGATTCTTATCACCCCATTGCTATGCTATCTCTAAACAGCTGCACATCAGCTTATTGTCATGATTATTCTAATTAGCCACAGCTCAGCTGAAAAAATGACAGTCAAATTTTTTTATTTCCAAAATAAAAAAAGACAAAAAGCAAAGCAACAAATTACAACTTGAAGGCTCATAATAACAAGTTACAGGCTATTTGACAATTTAGTAACTTTACTGAGAATCTTCTTCTTAAATACAGGCCATAGTTCTACATATCCTTCGGGATAAAGATGCACACCATCACTTGCATTCACAAAGATGAACGGAGCAAATCCGATATGCCGAGCTTTATATCTCTTTTGTAACCTATGGTTTGCATGGTCAGTCCCCACCAAATTTGCCATTCGGGGCACAAGGTCACAACTCAATAGCACCGTTTGATTCTCCTTACAGAAATTGTCGATTTCCTTAAGACTTTGGCACAGTCCACTGAGCGATGAGGGTGCACGTTCGCCAAGTCGACCAGTTATGTCGTTCCCACCCATAAACACAACGAGGAAATCATTTTCGACCATAGCATTTTGATAGTTGCGCCAGTTGAGCGCCATCTCGCCTCCTTTTCCATAAATATTGAACTCCGGGCCAATAAACTCGGACATCCTAATTAAATGTGAGTCGCCAAGTAATCCAATTTTCAGATTCGAATTCATGGTAGTCTTAAAGAAAAAGATGTCTAACACTCTGCCTGCATTTAGAACGTTTTTTCAGAATAAAGTTTGATGAGGGTACAATGCCTTAATCCTAGCCTACTAATTTATCGCCTTTCCGGTCTTCGACCAGCTTTTTTAGGCGCTGCCTCGACCCGTGCAGCTGGGGCTGACACTTACCGCTGAAAGAAAAGCATGAAACAAACAGCAGAACACATAAACTGCATCAATATGGAAACGTCACGTAACATTCTGGTTAGTGAATGGGCCTTGGGTGCCCAATATTGCAACCCCAATAGAGGTTTTTCCCAAATTTCAGTGTAGATTACATGACTACATGACCAAAATCACGAGAGTCGGTGGGGTCATCTACAGACCCAAAATTGACCCCCTAAAACTCTGAAAACGCCATATAAATTATATATGGGGAGCTTCCGCATTAGAAATGGAGCTCGACGCACCTATTACTGTAACCAAAATCACTTTTTTCACTATTTCACAAGTAGAGACGTTAAACGTACCGGTCACTAAAATGTCAAAATTGCGGTATGTGTCCTGGCCAATTTCTCAAAAACGGCTGAAAAAAACAAAACGCCATTTACAGGGATTCAAGCAGGGCTCAAGCTGGGTTCAAATCAACAAACAGGTCGAAAATCGGTTCACTCTACGAGGAGATATTCCAACATCAATGTACCGTATGTACCAAATGACCAAAATGACCCATTTCGGGTGCTGTTTCGCGTTATAAATATCAACTGTTATAAATAATAACAAATTATAACTATAACCACGGCACCAGGACAATATACCGGGTCTATGGGACCAGTTTGGGTGACCCAAACTGATAGTTTTCACATCTTCCCAAGTGAATAACCTGATTCTAAGCATAAAATCAGGGGGTTGGGGTGGGGGGGTCACTTGCAGAGTGAAAATTGACCCCCTAGATCTCAGAAAACCCTATACAAAATATATATGGGGAGATTCCCCATTACAAATGGAGATCAACGAGCCTATTCCTGCAGTAAAAGTCATTAATTTCAACATTTCACATATAGAAACGTGAAACGTACCAGTCACTAAAGGGTCAAAATGACCGTATGTGTCGAGGCCAATTTCTCAAAAACGGCTGAAAGAAACAAAACGCCATTTACAGGGATTCAAGCACTGCTCAAGTTGAGTTCAAATCAAAAAACAGATCAAAAATCGGTTCACTCTACGAGGAGATATTTCAAAATAAACGATTCGTACCAGATGTCCAAAATGACCAATTTCTGGTCCTGTTTCTGTACTGTAACCTATAACCACTCATTATAACCACTGATTATAACCACAAATATATATATGGGGAGACTCTCCACTAACTCACGAATCTAAAACACTCAAATCTGCCCTTTAATTCTACATATAATAAGTTTAATATCGTGTTCATGGTCGTTCTTCTCTCCTCAGGAGGTCGTACCGGGGCCAAGTTCCCTGGCCAATTTCTCGAAAACGGCTGAACAAAAAAAAACGCCCTTCGTACAGTTTGTAGCACTGCTTGAGATACGCATCATATTCAAAAATGAGCCCAATCGGTGCATTCTTCAAGGAGTTATAGCAAAAATAAGGTACCGTACCAAATGACCATAGAGGAGATGTACATGACCTTCAGAGCTAAAATTGAACACCTAAACCTCTAAAAACGCTATATAAAGTATACATATTTGGAATCTACGTAAATCCAGCTGTTCAAAACACTTATTTTGTCACCCGAAGTAACAAAATTTAAAGGTTCAAAACGGGTACCAAGTACAGGTACCCTGCTTCACCGGGTCAAAATTGGGGCACATGTCCTGGCCAATTTCTCGAAAACGGCTGAACGAAACGGAACGAGACCTATATCAAAACAAAGCTTAGCTCAAGCTGGATCTAACAAAAAAAATCATCAAAATCAATTCACTCTACAACGAGTTATTGCAAAGTTAAGGTACAGTACCAAATCACCAAAAAGCCAGGGTACTCTGGCTGCAGAGCCAAAATTGACCATCTAAACCTGCAAAAAAGCTATATAAAGTATACATATTCGGAATCTATGTTAGAAGGGGTAATCAGAACACTAATTTTGTAACCTGAAGTAACAAAATTCAAAGCTTCAAATCTGGTGCCGGATGGTGTCATCCGCTTCTGGGGCTAAAACGGAGGGCAAGTTCCCTGGCCAATTTCTCAAAAACTGCTGAACAAAAAAACGCCCTTAGTACAATTTGTAGCACTGCTTGAGATACGCATCATATTAAAAAATGAGCCCAATCGGTGCACCCTAGAAGGAGTTATAGCAAAAACAAGGTACCGTACCAAATTGCGAAAAAGCGAAGTGACAGATGTCCAGAGCCAAAATTGACCGTCTGAACATCAGAAAAGAGTACGTAAAATATATAAGGGGAGACTCCCCACTAACTGGGGATTCTAAAACACTAACACTTGTTGGGTAAATCGCGTGTTTTGTTGTACCGAAATTTGGGTCACCCAGAATAGCCCGAAAATTCGACCTATTTCAACTTTGAACATTAATAACTTTTTGACTAGGCCGAATTGGGAAACCAACCAAACACTGCAAGCAAGAAGGGTTCAGTGCTAACAAAATGCGACCACTCCCGTTTGATTTGGTCCAGTACTTCAGAAGATATTAACAAAATACTGTTCGGTACCCCATTTTTTGGGCTAAAATCGGAGCCCAAAATCTCCGGAAATGACGTAAAACAACGTAAAACAGAGTTGCCGGCGTATTTGTGGGTGTGATTCTGGTCCACTTAGACCTTCTTGGTCAAGGAGAACCTTCATGGGGAGGTGGGAAAAAATTTCCCATATCGCCATGAAGGCTATGATGTTTTGTGTGTTTTGACACAAAACAACACTCACCGAAATTTGCCGAATTCAAGAAAAAAGAAAAATTGTTGATTTAACCCCATTAAGAGATACAAATAGCTTCAGGAACTCAAATAATGCCTAGAAAACATATAAAGCACACCAGAAAACTTGTTCAATTGCGAAAAACACCACCTAGCCATTAAATTTGAGAAAATATTTTGTTTTTCTGCGTTTTGACACCTTCAGGACAAAAATTAACCTTTCAACGCCATAAAATTATAGGAAAATATGTACGGGGATACTTTGCACTATCCGAAGAATCTAAAGAACTCATATATGCAGGGTTACTTTGTTATTTTTGGATTTGAATTTTGGGTGATACCAACATGACCTCATAATTCAAGGTTTTTTTTTAATAACTGACCTTGAATCACTTTTTCACCGTCCCGGTTACAAGAACCACTCACTTGGCACGCAAGATAAGTTCAATGCCTATAAAACGCGCACTTGATTGTTCAATTTGGCACAGTAGTTGTGAAGAAATCATCAAACATTTGCCCGAAACCCCATTTTTTGGGTTACCGATAAAACTAACTTTTTCACAAATTCTTGGAAAACTACTAAATCTGGGGCTCGGAGGTAATTTTGGGATCAATATAATTTCAATTGGTAGCTACTGGACACAGGAAACCTCTACCGTCAAGTGAGAAAAAGTTCCCACTTCACCATAGAAGCCAGTGTGTTTCAGAGAAAAAATTGGATTGAATCATTGTATATCATAAGCTGGAACGTACTGGATGCTTTTTTATAATTTTTTTAGTGCTTACCACGTCATTCTTGCTTGGTGTGAACAGTTGAAACCATTGAAATGATCTTTGTACTCTATTTGTGGAAAAGAGTGTTTCAAATACGTTATCGACGGCAAAGTTTATATGAAACTTTCCGTAAGGGATCGGGCGAAAAATTATTTTCAGGCAAAAAAAAATTCAACACAATTTTTGTCTTTAGCCTATTTTGGTCTTCCGTAGGAGATTGAAGAGCAGCATGTGTATGCATCTTTAGCACACTGAATCAGCAAAACATCAGAAAAACTTCAAAATCTCTCGCATGACAATTTTTTGAAAGCTAAGTGTCGAACTAAACATTTTGTCCGCGCAATAAGTGAAACAAACTAATTAGACAAGCTGGTCCAGCTTACTGGTTGTAAAACACAACCTTTTTAACCTTTTTGGTCGCGAAGTTGAGACGAAACCATCAAAAACGAGAAACGGACTCCTAATATTTGTCTTTACTCTGAACATTTGCTAAAAAAAATTAATGTTAAATAGCTTCTGTAATGATCTTCAAAAGTGTTTTTGTCAGTTAATTAGATGCATTTTTAGTTGAAGTAAACACCACAACGGTTAAAATGAATTGGATGGCCACTTTTCACATCGACAGGGGTGTCAGACTATTTGCAATGAAAAAAAATTCATAAAATTTCCGAATTTCATAATGAGAAAAATTGATGAAAAACCAAATTAGGGTAAGAAAATTAGAAAGAAGACATAGAGTGTTTAGCGAGCTTTGTGATTAACTCCATAAAGCAGTTTTTACTTTTCGAAAACTCTCAGAAACAAAGAAAGATGAAATTATCTACAATGATTAGACAAAACTTTTTTTTTTGCATTTTGAAGTCGAATAAAGTTTTTCCTCAGCCAGATAGACAAAATTCCGTTTTTCCAATTTTTTTTCTAAACTAGTGAACTGAGGTTGTTTTACATGGAGATCTTGATCACCATTTTGAATCCGTAGTTGAGAAAAAAATCATTACATTATTAAAAAAGATCTCTTTTCTCAATTGTTTGGGACACGTTCTCGTACAAATTCATTTGAAGTAGATTCCGAAGTACTTTCAGATGAAATTCTGAAAATTGATTGGATGTGATATCAGTCCAGGCAGACAACAATGGATTTAATTTAAATGAATGAACTTTTCTTACATCGAAACAACTGTCAGACCACTTGCAGTCCATTGCAAAAAAAAAACAAATAAGATGTTCCAAAATTCTTCGTGGTAAAGTTTGATCAAAAAGCCCACTTTTGAACTAAAACACAAATTGTTGATTGGGGTACCAGCCCCTTTGATGTGATGATTGTTTTTTTGCACAGGACGCTCAGAAATGATTAAAAACAAAAACTACAACAAAATTTGCCTGAAAAAAATTTTTTTGAAGTTGTGAAGTCGAATGAAACTGATATCAGCTGAAAACCCAGAGTATGCTTCAAAAACGTCTCATAACTTGCTGAAAACCAAGTGTTATAGCAATCGGTCTTTTCAAGGAAGAATTGCTACATTAACCAAAATCTTTGTTGTCCGATTTACCCCAAAAATTTTTTTTTGGGAAGAAGCTTTTTCTATATTCCATCGAGTTTTCATTTTCCCATAATTTTTTTGCTATGA
This sequence comes from Convolutriloba macropyga, assembly GCF_964194025.1. Taxonomy (NCBI): domain Eukaryota; kingdom Metazoa; phylum Xenacoelomorpha; order Acoela; family Convolutidae; genus Convolutriloba; species Convolutriloba macropyga. The sequence goes on along the minus strand of NC_134482.1, from coordinate 37,553,880 downwards.
GCTACTTTTCTACACCTGGAGATGAAACTGAGTGGAGGATCACAACTAAAGCGTTTTTGATAGTGACAAAAAATAATTGTTCTTATATGGATAAATTTTGTAGGCCAAAACATTGAGATGGGGTGGTTCAATTCTCGATGAGGTAAAACTTTGCTTGATATCAGCTGAAAAACACAAAAAGTGATTCAAAGGAGTTTGGTTCCTCGGAACAACTCATTGGCAATAGCAATTGGTCTTTTTTTAAAAAAATTAGCTACATTAACCAAAATTTTGGGTGTCCGATTTACCCCAAAATTTTTTTGGAAGAACACTGAAACCATGTTCTATCGAATTTTCATTGTCCCAAACGTTTTTGTGCTATACGCCAATTTTACACCAGTGCACATGAACTTCAAACGCGAACGACAGATAAAACGTTTTATATGGTGCCAGATATTGATAATATGAGAAGGGGTAACATCGAAAGAGAAAACAGTGATTTATTGCTTTTAGTTCGTTATAATGTGAGTTTTTGCTTGTTATCAATTCAAAAACACAAGATACGCTTGAAAAGTGGTCTGTTTTGTACCAAAAATTGGAATGGCAAGAAAACAGTCCTTCTTAAGGAAGAAATTAGTTCTTTTACGGAAAAGATTGAACCAAAACTGTTCTATGAAGTTCTATGACTACAACTTTTTCATTGTTGATTGCTAGTTGCGATCTCACTTGATGCAACGGCTTTTCATTGAACAATTCAGGGCAATGCATGAAAGTAGTGGATAAAAGGTGTTTAACAACCAAACATTCAACGCTAACGCGTATTCGTGCTTGATTGGTAAATAACTTTTATCCACTACTACATATACACATTCAATCAAGCACTCAAGCACTCAACACTAACGTGTAATGGTGCTTGATTGAATACCAACTTTTATCCACTACTATATATACATATTTCTCTATATTTCCCATTCTTATTCATTTTAAATCGATTACTTCTTGTCTCACTTAGTGCAATCCACTAGTACAAAGTTAAGCTGGTAATTAACCGTTATCAGATATATAGTTTGGTTTCTATCCCCACTGACTCCAGTGGACGTCCCCAGATAATAGTGTAACTAGTGAGACCGTGTAAAAAGCACGTAAAACCAACTTGCGAAAATAACTTGAAAACAGTCCTTCTTAAGGAAGAAATTAGTGCTTTTACGGAAAAGATTGAACCAAAACTGTTCTATGAAGTTCTATGACTACAACTTTTTCATTGTTGATTGCTAGTTGCGATCTCACTTGATGCAACGGCTTTTCATTGAACAATTCAGGGCAATGCATGGAGTTTTTTAACTTGAAAAAATATTTTTCACTTTTCTCCAAATTTTTTTCTTTTTCTATGAAGTTCTATGGCTACAACTTTTCCATAATTCTCTGTTCGCTTAAGACTCAATTTTTCAATTTTTTTTCAAGTTAGTTTTTTGAAACATACTTTTTCCTTCCTTTTCATGATATAAAAAAATTTTGCATAAAAATTTAATTCCATAGAACTCCCTTTTATGAAAGTTCTATGACTACAACTTTTCATAGACGCCATAATATGAAGTTGTAATTTTATAATTTTTTGAATTATGGAGTCAACCCGGGTATATTCAAGAGCTGTTGAGAATCTTTACGTTGATGAGAGACTGATCATGCTTTGCAAAGAAATATTGATGGTTCCAATTTTTGGTAAGATGATTAAGGTTTCGATTCACTGAGAAGTCATAATCTACCGGAGCAAAATAAATTCGTTTCTTTTCAGGTTATCTTTTTAATCACTTTTTAATCACGTATCTTTTTAAATAACGTCTCACCTCTTAATTAGCCAAACAGACCAGTATTGATGCCGAAACCAGCATTTGCTTCTTTGTGCAAAATGATGAAAACAAATAATTTGTTCATGCGCAAAAAGAAAAAAACGCCCCCATGTTTATTTTATGAATAAAAGGACTAATTTCAGGTCTTTCCCTTTTGATGAACGTGATCACACTTCGCATCTACTCTCCCTCCCACACGAAAGAGCGACCCTGGCCCAGATTGAGATCCCTTTGTAACAAGCTCAAGGTGCTCGTGGGACCCAACGACCCCCTCCCCGACATTGTGCTAGCCCGCCGACAGATGTCATTCGTCCGAAATAGCCTCAAGGAATCCGATTTCGAGGGCGCAAACTTAAGCGAAGACGAGGATGATTTAAACGACATGATACAAAAATCGGCCTCGATAACTAATGATTACAAATTGCCCAAAGTTTCAACCACGACTACAATTCCGAACGGCCGAACAAACTCGTTTCGGTTTAGCGAAACTTATCCGGACTCGACTGCAAATTACGAACGCGCGGCTTCAATGGGTAATGGTAATAATATAAATAATAACTTATTAAACACTTATGACCAGATACCCGTTTCATTTTCGACACAAAATAGTTTAAATCATATTTTATCGCCAATGCGCACAGCTGGAAAGAAAGTGAGCAATGGCGTAAAACGCAAACGAAAACAGTCGATGGCCAGCCCAAATTTCCGACTTCTCAATCGGCAATTTACGGGTTCGGGTGACATCCGGGAGGTTTTAGCGACGCAGGAATTAGATGATGATAACGATGATGACGAGGAAAGAGATTACACGCTAGAATGGCAACAACATGCCGAAATTATAAACAGATTTAACGCTTTAATCTTTTCGTTATTACTTATACTAAACGGCATTCTTTATGCAGTATTTCATTCGCCCGAGGCGAGTTTAGTTTCAGAGTAAAATTACTCAAGGTGAAGAATAATTTGTTTATTTATTAATCATGATAGAATTTTATTCAACGCAGGAACAATAGAGTAATTCAATATTTTTACACAGTCTTTTTGACCGTTTTTCAAACACAATAGAACTTGAAACTCCCATTAAATTGCATTATAGTGATTATAAAAATAGCATTATGAAAACTTGATTAAATTATGTGGGAGGTATTATGGATGGAATTAATTTCGGCTTTGCTGTGTTAGATAAATGCTATAGAAAAGAAACAAAAAAAGAAATAGAGTGAATCGCTTGAAATTTCTGAACTATTTTTTCCTAAAAATGACGTCAAGTGAAAAAAATTTTGTCAAAAAGTTTATAACAGATATGGGCTTAAAACCGTCATAGAAGCACACACGAACACCTCACAGACCGTTGAGGTCCAGACCGAAATGGCCTCTGATCAGACCGCCCCAGACTGATTTAGTGATCAGACTTTACTGCGCTCGAAGCTCCGTGTGTGCTTAAAGTGTGCTAGAAAAGTTCCTCTGATCAGACTATTGTGCGCTCGAATGTAACCCTCTGATCAGACAAATGTGCGCTCGAATACGACTCTGATCAGACTGAAGTGCGCTCGAATAGGGCTCTGATCAGACTGAAATGCGCTCGAAATTGCCTATGATCAGAATAATGTGCGTCCGAAATTGCCTCCGACTAAAGTGCGTTCAAAATAGTCTGATCAGAGAACGAATCGGCCTCTGATCAGACTAGTGTGCGCTCGAATCGGCCTTTGATCAAATGCGCTCAAAACTGACTCTGGTCAGACCGTCCCATACGAAGTGACTTCTGATCAGACAAGTTCCAGACAATTGTCCAGACAAAAGTGCGCTCGAAGTCTTCTGCAGACCAGGAAATTGTGTGTGCTCAAAGATGGTCTGATCAGATGTCACTTCGGTATGGCTACCTCGACCTGGGCTTTTTTCAGAGCGAATGTATCAAACAAGTTCGCAACAATCTAACTTGATCAAGAAACAAACACAAAACTTAATTTTAATATATGATGAATTATGTCAGGAAACTTCAGTTGATGTCTAAAAAAGGGCTAAATTGTCAGAAAAACTTTCCTCTACTTTATTTTATTGCCTAATGTGAGACGGTTGGCAGAGAGAAAACACATGTAAATCTTGCTGAATATATAACTGACAGGGTTGTCAAGAAACTCTATCTGTTCAAATTAAACTTGGCTAGAGAATTGGAGCCTTGATGAACACACAGAAAACAAGTGAATGGATAATAAGAGATGCTCAAGTTGGAGACCTTACGAACAGCTGGTATAAATATTAGTGTACCAGGGTTGCAAGTAAGAGATGATGGTTCAAGACCAACGCTAATACTTTTGTAGAGACGTTATAGCCGCATAGGAAGACCTATCACCTTAGGAGAGTTTCTGAAGTACAGAAAGAGGCATATGTTTAAGGCCATCGGTATTAAGCACAGCTGTCAGTTATATGATAAACAATTAACTCCAATGATTTGATTTTTACGTAGATTCAATAATACCGTTGAATTCCATTGAAGCAGTTGCATATTTGATGCATGCAACCGCTATTAATTACAGTTTAGTTGCTTTTGGTCGCTCTCGAATGGAGCTCTTCAGTATCATAAATATGTTTTTTTAAGTGAACGTTTTGCCAAAAGTTATGAATATTTTCTAAAACATTTCCATTACTTGAGCGGTTACTCTGGAATTCCTGTTTTCTAAATCGTCTTGAATTGGTACTGACTGGGAAACTATAAGGACTAAATGGAAAATTTGAGGTTTGACAGACATGGTAGGTTCCCTATAAAATTATTATTTTATAAAAAAAGCACAAAAGAAAGTCTGATGAGATCAACTTATTGGGTACATGTTGACAATGCAAACGAATAATTAATTTTGAACAAAACTAATCTCGTCAGGAGACCTATACACAATCTCAACCAGAACGCAAATGAAATTTTTGAAAATAAGCAGAGGAAATTGAAATTTCTGCTTATCATGCACAAACCATGCTTATCATGCTTATCATAGTATATCAAGCACAAAAATGTTAACAAAAACTAGGAGATGGCTTTTGGTGAGGTTAATCTGTAGCTTAGCTAGCGCTTCTTTCGACACCTAGTCTAAAGTATATTCATGGTAGACGCGTCGGGCAAAAAACAATTTCCATAACATGGGAAATCCTATTTTCGTTTTTGTATCCTGTTTATAAGTTTGAACTTCAAAATGTTACCATAGTGATTACCGGGTTTGATGTGTTTCTATAATTAAAGCTGTTTTTATCATTTTGCATAGAAAACAACCTTATTTATAGAAACAAAGCAAATCCGTTTAATATATATGATAAGTAAATCTAAAGTAAATAAAGAGATGGTAAACCCATCTATAAACAAGATACCCATGTATTGTTCGGAGGAAACAAAAAAATTTATTTCACTGTCTGGAATACTTTGGTTACAAAAATTGATGTTTTATCACCATATGCGTTGATAAAACACTTGCAAGCTATTAATATGAGCAAGCTGGAGTTCCACCTCAGATTTTGTTTATTTGCGGTTTCAGATTGAATAAAGGAAAGCCAAGTTGGCTGCTAATTTCAAAAAAACACCTCTTGTTTCTAATTGAGGATCAAACGGCACGTGAAAAGACAAAAAACTTTTAAAGCTCAGTTGCTAATTACCCGAACCCCTCCTGTAGAACACCAGTAGTCATTTAAGGCCAACAGTTTTAAGCAAGGTAGTCAGATGTATAATACACTCGTTCAATCATAAATCTTATTTTGAATTGCTTTTTGATAGCTCTATAATTGCTGTCAAATGAACTCTGAAGCAATTAACGTAGAAGTGTGTGTCTTATTGCAAGATTGTTGTTCGGCCTTTTTGAATGTTTTCGAAACATTCATTAAATTACTTGAAATATTGCTCTAAATTTCCCGTTTTCAAGGAGTCTTCGCAGTACCTTTCAATACCTCTAATTTCCAGTACCTCTCATAGAGCCTTCGCAGAATCTAAATGTACTGTTCAGAACCTGCTGAACAAGCAGAACTATCGAGACTGAGGGAGAAGTTTTACTGAGGACATGGAAAGTTCAATAAATAAATCTTTCAATATATAAAAGGCAACTAAAAATGGTTGAGGAGAACAATTTAATATGTAAACGTTAAGATTGCAAAAAGGATATCCAATTTTGAACAAATTCAATTTACCCAGCAAACTTGGATCAACATTCGAATAAATCCAAACAAAGAAAACTTTTAACACCAAGCAAACAGAATGAAATTTCACTTTAAGTCATACGAAGTAAATTTTAGGTCTAAAAAAGATACATTTTAGGAGCATACATTAAGAAAAAATTTTTTACGTTTAAAAACTTTCTACATCGTTCTTTCATGAATTTCTGGTTATTGATCGATATTAGCCATTAAGCTGTTTCTTTCTCCATTATAAAAGAAACAAATTGATGCTAATTGCCGGTCTTTTTGATGACTTTTAATACACAAAATTTCGCAGCCTCTAGATGAGATGAAAATATCTCTCTTTCAGCTGAGGACGCAAACAAAAACCAAGACAAATGGTCGAAAAGCACTTCAAACAGGAAGACAAGGAAAACGGAGAATTTAGCGGCTCTGTGAAAGCAGTTCCCATGCAAGTTTTGGTTAAAGAAAGTATAGTTTGCTTTCAAATGAAATTAGTTGTTGAGTGAGTTACATTAATTTGAAGAGCAAAGTTTCCTTGATAGGAAGCGTATTTTCTCAATTAGAAGGACAAAAGAAACAAAGAGGTGCCAGCCTGGCCAGACAGATAAGATATCTAGGAACAGATAAGCGAATCTGATCGTTATGCTTTGGAGCTGGACAACACATGATCTAGGGTAATTTATTGGTGTGAATCACATTGCCAATCAAGATAAGCAAGCAGAAACCAGTGCAATTTACGACACGATCAATACAAAACCATAAAAAGCAGTCAACTGTCCAAAAACGTTTTTCTTTCATTGGAAACTCTCAACAACGGTCTCAGGTGTCGAGCATATTTCTTTCAACTGTGCTTCGACGCAATAACCCTTCTCACACACTGTGTGAGATCTTGAAACACTGTGTAAACAATAACCGGTAACGAATCCCGATTGTGATATTTTGAAGAACTAATCAACAATGATTAACAGTTTTTGTACGTTCTGAAGCAAAATGAACATGAGTATGAGTTGAACCCAAGTTCAACACTTTAGCTCGGGCTATGAAGGTTGCCTCAAAACTAAAAAGAAAAAAAGCTGTTTGAATAAACACAACTTCTTTGAATAAATTTTCACCTATTACCCTTGGATTCGTGGTTAGTTAAGATTTCATCCCTGCTTGTAGGGGCTTAGGGGTTAAAAGACAGCGAAATGAAGAAGAACGCGAACAAAGACAAAGTGTTCTCAAGGACATCGACATCCAGCAGTACGTATTCGAACATGAAAGAACTGATGCAAATCAAAACGATCAGTGAAGACAAGCTGTTAACGCCCAAAAATTCGAGCTGTTCAGTTCTGTGTACCATGAGTGTGAACGCTTGGTACGAAGCATTGAGGAAGCAACGCTGAGGTTTTGTATGCCAGAAAATGTTTGCAATCAATGATTGTACTTTCAACAAGCGCAGTAAAAAAGATAAATCAAACGAGCAACCGATCGATACACTAAGAAGATGACTGCAATCCCGTACTCAGCCTAGGCAGAGAAATAATCAACCAGAGTAACCAACTTTTGAATTTTCTACAGATTTTTATTGTCGCAATACAGAGTTGTGGCAGTGGATCGAATGTGTTGCATCGATTCAAGTGTTCAAGAGAGGCTATGAGCATAGCGCAATGGTGTTACTCTCAACATAACTGTAAAACGACAACCAACAAAACTAGAAACAAAATTCACGAAAAGATGGACTACAATCAGAGATGATTGAGAAAAAAGCTTTTGCGAATCCATCAATTTTAAGGGCATGACAAACTACAACCATAGCAAGCTGAAGCAGAACGGCAAAACCTTGAAGATTATCCCAAAACAAGAGCTTCATGAGTTCGCATCAGCCTGTTTTAACTTGTTTTTTAATCTGCAACAATCTATAGACAATGAGATATGAAAACGAACCGAATCGTTTGCCGTCTTAACAGAACACGGATGGGCAGTCAGTCATCTATGATGAGAAAGAAAATACAATCTTTATGTCTTCGCTCTGTAACGGAAGCTGTGAGCGTTGATTAGGATCAAAGCTTTAAATTTCAACCGCAGTGCCGTCAAAATTTGTTGAAACTGCATAAAATATTGTAGAGAGTAAGTTGAACAAACAGGAGAGCAGTAGGAAGCAATGTTGGTGCAGAGTGATCCCAGCATATCCTTAGAAACAACTACAGCTATGCCTGTGTAAGCCTTACCTGTTCAAGTGAGGATTCCAAAGGGTTCCAATCTCAAGGGTTTCTAATCATAGGGTTCTAATTTTCCTCTGATTACGTTTTGCAAAGCATCTTTTTCTCAAGCAAACCCGCAAAGTTCAACACTTGCAATCCTAAAACAAAAAACGAGAACAGAATGTATGCATAAAGGAGAAAAAATTAACAGGAGAAAAAACGGGCTGAGTAGATCGATACATAATTTTAGTGAAAGACCAATAGTAGCCCTGACCGTTAATATCGAATCGATGTTTTGCAAATGAAATTGCTTGAACAAGATAAAATTGGCGTTTTTCTGAGTTTAATGAGGCGTCCAAAAAAGGGAGTTGTGCAACTTGTGCAACTTATGCTCTCAATCGATTGGCATGCGATAATGAAAAACAAGAGCAGTTGCAGTCAACGCAAAAAAAATTTGTGCATTAATGGTTTCATCAGAAGCAAGAATAGAAGAAACTTTTGATGTCTTCAATCAGTTTAAGGTCCATCTCTCGGGATTTGTATTTTCATTGAAGAGATTATTAATTTAAAATCATGCAGTTAGCAAAGCAATCTCGGACAACTTGTAGTCAGTCAAAAGCACCAAACATTTTGAGTTTGAGAATATCACGGTGGGAGAATATCACTTGAACTAAAATTATATGTTACTGGCGAAAATTTATACATGTGCAGAAAGACTAACGAGGTAATTTGTATCGCAATAACCTAATGGAATTTTCCAACACTGGTATTCTCCGTATTTTCACCAATTTGACTGTTTGCTCCGTTCAGTGCTCAGATAAGGAGGCTGGTCCAGTGAATTATCGTTAAAGCCTTTATTAATCAACATTGGACAAACTTCGGGAAACAACCGGTGAGGAAGCAAAATTTTTAATGTAGAAACAACCTAACTGTGGCTGGAACGACCAAAATGCTGTAATACTGGGAAAGAGGGACTTAACTGATGTTCACGTATTCGCTGAGGCGTCTGAATACATGATGATTGGAGTAGCCTGCCTACGTTCTCAACCAAAAACTACTCCACCGAATTAGCATTTGTAAAACAAAACTGCAGAGTGAACCCGAGCAGAGATCTTTCAATACCACATTTTGAAATGCGGGCAGCGCTCATGGCATTCGGTTTTAAAGAACAGATTGTCAAGATACATCAAGTGAAGATACAAAGTTGCACATTTTGTTCAAACTCAAAAACATTGATAATGTGGATATAAAAAGTGGATACTGATATCGTAATTAGGAAGTGTTTTCTCGATTGAGTAGTGGAGATTCTAGATACAGCTGATATTTCACTTTGACTCGTCGAAAATACCAATCAACAGGAGGCTATTGGCATGAGAGCAATCAGCATCTGTGAACACAAGAGCAGCGGATGGCTGTCTGGCCCGGCCTTTTTGATGCGACGAAAAATAGAAAGTTAAGTGCAATTAAATCGATTAGTTGAATCAGATGAAGCGAGCAAACGCGCATCACGACATAAGCTGGAGAAAACATATTTGTTATACGGTGGCATAGATTTGGAAATTTCAACAGAATAAAGAAAAACAATGGCGCGCATATATCGGAAGTCGCGAGCTCAATCTGCAGAACAAATTTAAGGGTTGAAAGAAGAGAAAAAGCAATTTTCTTCAATATAATACAGGAAGAACAGTTTGCTGAAGAAAATCACTCCGAACTGAAAAAAATATGCAGTGAAATCCAACAGTTCACGCCCTTCTATGATGGCGTAGGTTTCTTTTGCTCCAATGTCAGAATAAACAAAAGTCAATAAGCCTTATATCCGAACCACTTGTTTCTGTTCAATCTGAATGATTCTGCTGGTGAGTTATCTCTGCATAAAGAGCACAAAGCAATCAATAAGAACGAGCTTGTAAGAAAACTTTATCAGCGAAATATACAGTTCTTGGGCATACACGTCGCCTTAATTTCAATAAAGAACAATTGTGTTACCTTTTAAAGTCCAGAACACGAACGTTAGCACCAAAAACAATGGCAAATTCGCCTGAAAAGTTTTTAATTGCCTTAAAAAATTTTACAAAGTTTGGAGTTGCCTACTTTGTCTCTACCAATTAAAAGACTCGGCAAATAAATCAAAAGCGATGTTAATGTCTGTTCACTTCTCTGGCAGTGTGAGCGGTGCAATTTTATCAATTGCACAATTAGTCACCGACACTTGTCCCAGTGCAATTATGCAAATAATTGCATGGATAGACAAATAAGGTAGAGTTATCAGAGAAAACTGGACCGTTTTCAGTTGAACTGAACAAGGGTTTGCAGAGTATGATGAGGCATCGAGCGAAGAAGCGATAAAAAAATATCTGATTCAGCATGGGACCAGATGGAATATCAACCCACATTACGCAGCGTTGGAGGACAATAGGAAAGGTTTTCATTGAAAATACAAGATAGCTATGTGCGCCGTGTTGGGGAGCTGATCAAAAACAATGCACGTGTTTTCAGGAAATTTGTGTGCTAGTGAAGGAACGGTGGACGCAAGGCCTTTGACATCAGTCAGTTGAGATTCAAATGAACAAACTGAAGGCACAGTCGGTTCTTACTAAGCGAATATTTTAGTGCCTGTCCACCACGCACAGAATAATTTGACTCTATGGAATTGTTTTTGGACAAGCTGCAAGTCTCATTTGGAATCGATAACGCGGAGAGCAAATTTGTATCGTGGGAAGAAACTAGCTGTAATTACTACTTGAACATTATAATTCATGAAAAGAGACTTAAATTGAATTCCGAACTCGAACTATACCATATCCGTCGATTGAGTATTGCAATGTATTTGCAAACTACGAAATCAAATCTGTTTTTGCCGTAAACTCTAAGCAATTGGTTTGCGAATCAATCTGTTGTTGGCGTTGTTGGCGCAGAATATTCGACAAAAATTATATATTGTTTAAGGTCATCCATTGAAGTCAAACGTAGACTAAAAAAAATCTTTTTTAATGGAAAACTGTCCATTAACTTTTGTAATCTTTACCTCCTGCCATTGCCAGGTGCAATTTTGAAATGTATACACGCGTTAATATCAGTACAAACGTTCCATAACTATTTGTAAGATACAAATTTGCTAGCAAAGCTAAACGCTTTTTTGTCGGGACCAATTGAATATAAACCAATGGAGCCGTGATTTATATCATAGGGGATAACATAGTTTTCAAACTGTAAAAGTTACTATCAGGTCAGATTTTGAAGCGCTGAAAAAACTGGGCGTTGTAAAGCTTCCATTGTTGTTGATAGGACAGCAACGGTAACAATTCTCGAAGCTTTTCTTGCATAGTTTAAGCTTTGACTCGTTTTTTTAATAGACCCGTTGAGAATGTGTTAATCGAAAAATTATTGTGCACAAAGTAGCGTATATTGTCTATGTCATCGTATATGATCCTTGAGTGACTCCTTTTGTAAGTTTCCAGGTCTTAGTCTATTTTTAGGTGTCCCGGGCATATTGCTGTTTACACCATGTTTCCGGAGTGCACAAAAGTATGGTCAACGGACTGTAAAGAGTCTGATCAGGGATTGTTTGTTCGGGACCCTCAGATCAGGTGTCAGTTTTTTTTATAATGGATATAAAGTAATCAATTTAAAATTGCTCTTTTTTATTAGAATTATGATGATTACATGCCGAGCGTGAAATGTTTTTTAACAAGAAATTCGTCCATTTTACAATGAAAAAAAAGAACCTATAGAAACCTAATTTTAGGCAACTCTCTAAAAATATCTTTGAAATACTGTTTTTGTCGTATTAATAATTCAGTCTGTTTTGTACGCAGAAGTGATCAACAAAAAAGCCCGACAAGCACAGGAACAAAAAGGTGGAGGGTTCAAATTGGGTCTTTATACACTATTGCAATTTGATAGAATGTTTTCACGTGTTCTAGACGAGCGATTAATAAATGAAAGGTATAATAAATCTGCAAAGGGGCTTTGATTGAAATTGCCTACTTGTCGTCTCTTATTTGTTAATCGTTCCATATCAAATACGTTATCACGTGATCAAATGGTGATTCAGTTAGCCTAAATAAATACTATGTGCAGTTAGCATAATTGCGTGTACAGAGACACGAAAAATCAAAAAACTTTGAGAACAAATTTTGTTATAATATTAATTCCTCGAGTGATTTGAATAAAGATACCATTTAACTAAATATGGAAAAACTACCAGCAATCAAGATAAAAAGCCTGACTTTACTCTACAATCCATAAATTGCATCAATGCGATTGGGCTTTTTTCATGCAACAAAAAAAACTTTCTTCAAAATACAATTTCTTGAAAAAATTCGAACTGCTGTTTTGATAAGTAGCAAAATAAGCAGAATTTCATGCTAGATTCTATAGCGCAGTCGCTTTGCTGTTCAAATTTTTCAACATCTTCCAACGCTAGCTGTAATTACTACTTGAACATTATAATTCATGAAAAGAGACTTAAACTGAATTCCGAACTCGAACTATTCCATATCCGTCGATTGAGTCTTGCAATGTATTTGCAAACTACGAAATCAAATCTGTTTTTGCACTAAACTCTAGGCAATTGGATTGCGAATCAATCTGTTGTTGGCCTTGTTGGCGCAGAAAATTCGACAAAAATTATATATTGTTTACGGTCATCCATTGAAGTCAAACGTAGACTAAAAAATTTTTTTTAATGGAAAACTGTCCATTAACTCTTGTAATCTTTATCTCGGGCCATTGCCAGGTGCAATTTTGAAATGTAAACACGCGTTAATATCAGTACAAACGTTCCATAACTCTTTGTGAGATACAAAGTTGCTAGCAAAGCTAAACGCTTTTCTGTCGGGACCAATTGAATTTAAACCAACGGAGCCGTGATTTACAACATAGGGGATAAAAAAGCTTTCGAATTGTAAAAAAATAATATCAGGACAGATTTTTAGGCGCTGAAAAAATTGGGCGTTGTAAAGTTTCCATTGTCGTTGATAGGACAGCAACGGTAACAATGCTCGAAGCTCTTCTTGCATTGTTTAAGCTTTGACTCGGTTTTTTAATAGACCCACTGAGAATGTGTTAGTCAAAAAATAATTGTGCACAAGGTAGCGTATATTGTCTATGTCATCATATATGATCCTTGTGTGACTCCTAAAAATCGGCAACCAGGGTATGTAAATTTCCTAGGTCTTAGTCCATTTTTGAAGTTTCCCGAGCATATTCTTTTTTACACAATGTTTTAGGAGTGCACGAAAGTATGGACAACTGATTGTAAAGAGTCTGACCAGGGATTATTTGGTCGGGACCCTCTGATCAGGTGTCAGTTTTATTTTACAATGGATATGAAATAATCAATTTAAAAATGCTCTTTTTTATTAGAATTATGATGATTTCGTGCCCAGCGTGAAATGTTTCTTAACAAGAAAATCGTCCATTTTACAATGAGAAGAAACAAATCTGCTAACTTAAGGAAACCTAATTTTAGGTAACTGTCTAAAAATATCTTTGAAATTCTGTTTTTGTCATATTAAAAATTCAATCTGTTTTCTACGCAGAAGTGGTCAACAAAACAGCCTGACAAGCACAGGAACAAAAAAGGGGAGGGTTCAAAATTGGGTCTTTATACACTATTGCAATTTGATAGAATGTTTTCGCGTGTTCTAGACGAGCGATTAAAAATTGGAAGGTATAATAAATCTGCAAAGGGGGCTTTGATTGAATTTTCTACTTGCCGTCTCTTTTTTGTTAATCGTTCCATATGAAATACGTTATTACGTGATCAAATGGTGATTCTTTTAGCCTAAATAAATACTATGTGCAGTTAGCATAATTGCGTGTACAGAGACATGAAAAAGTCTAAAAGCTTTGAGAACAAATTTTATTATAATATTAATTCCTCGAGTGATTGAAATAAAGATACCATTTAACTAAATATGGAAAAACTACCAGCAATCATGAAACGAGACTTAAATTGAGTTCCGAACTCGAACTATACCATATCCGTCGATTGAGTATTGCAATAAATTTGTAAACTAAGAAATCAAATCTGTTTTTGCCCTAAAGTCTAAGCGATTGGTTTGCGAATCAATCTGTTGTTGGCGCAGAAAATTCGACAAAATTTATATATTGTTTACAGTCATCCAGTGAAATCAAACTTAGACTAAAAAAAAATAATTTTAAGGGAAAACGGTCCATTAACTGTTGCAATCTTTATCTCCGGCCATTGCAAGGTGCAATTTTGAAATGTAAAAAACGCGTGAATATCAGTACAAACATTCCATAATTATTTGTGAGATACAAAGTTGCTAGCAAAGCTAAACGCTTTTTTGTAGGGACTAATTGAATATAAACCGATGGAGCCGTGATTTACATCATAGGGGATAATACAGTTTTCAAACTGTAAAAAGTTAATATCAGGACAGATCTTTAGTCGCTGAAAAAACTGGGCGTTGTAAAGCTTCCATTGTTGTTGATAGGACAGCAGCGGTAACAATTCTCGAAGCTTTTCTTGCATAGTTTAAGCTTTGACTCGTTTTTTTAATAGAACCGTTGAGAATGTGTTAATCAAAAAATTATTGTGCACAAAGTGGCGTATATTGTCTATGTCATCATATATGATCCTTGTGTGACTCCTAAAAATCGGCAACCCGGCTATGTAAATTTCCAGGTCTTAGCCCATTTTTTAAGTGTCCCGGGCATATTCTTGTTTACACCATGTTTCCGGAGTGCACGAAAGTATGGTCAACGGACTGTAAAGAGTCTGACCAGGGATTATTTAGTCAAGAGCCTCTGATCAGGTGTCAATTTTACTTTATAATGGATATAATGTACTCAATTTAAAAATGCTCTTTTTATTAGAATTTTGATGATTTCATGCCGAGCGTGAAATGTTTCTTAACAAGAAATTCGTCCATTTTACAATGAGAAGAAACAAATCTGCGAACTTAAAGAAACCTAATTTTAGGCAACTGTATAAAAATATCTTTGAAATTCTGTTTTTGACGTATTAATAATTCAATCTGTTTTCTACGCAGAAGTGATCAACAAAGCAGCTTGACAAACGGTGGATCAAAAAGGGGAGGGTTCAAAATTGGGTCTTTATACACTATTGCAATTTGATAGAATGTTTTCACGTGTTCTAGACGAGCGATTAATAATTGAAAGGTATAATAAATCTGCAAAGGAGGCTTTGATTGAATTTGTCTACTTGTCGTCTCTCTTTTGTTAATCGTTCCATATCAAATACTTTATCACGTGACCAAATGGTGCATTAGTTAGCCTAAATAAATACCATGTGCAGTTAGCATAATTGCGTGTAGAGAGACCTGAAAAAATCAAAAAGCTTTTTGAACAAGTTATATATGATCAATTTCTCGAGTGATTGAAATAAAGATCCCAATTATCTAAATTTGGGAAAACTACCAGCAATCATAATAATAAATCCAAAAATTGCGTTAATTCGATTAGACATTATTGATGCAACAAAAAAACTTCCTTCAAAATTCAGTTTTATCAAAAGTTTTGAAATGCAGTTTCTTCTAAATTGTAACAATTGACGACGTAATAAAATTTGCAAATCATTTTCTAAAATCGTTTATGCTCACTGCTACACTCTGAGTATTGATAGCATTCCAAATGAACATTCACTCAGGTGTATTGGTACGGTATTGCTGGTTAAGATTGTTATAACCCGGGTGTACTAATTGGTTATAACCCGGGTGTGTAAATGACACTGAACCATTAAACTGTCTCGCATTCACTCAAATGGGCCCTAATGTGCCCACACAGTATCAAAGATACCACATCAATTCAGCACAAGTTATATTCGCAATACCCCCCACAACAATTTATGTTCTTTTGCCATAAATAATCAATGCGCTGTCAATGCGCGTGATTATTCACACACCCGTTTGTTTAATTTCTAGATGATCTTATGGTAGGAAGTGTTGCTGTGCCAGTTTTTTGAGGATAAGTTAATTTTTCTTATGTTCATAGTATGAATGTCAAGAATTCATACAAGTCATATATGACTTTGTATGTTTACTAAGAATCATATATGACTTTGTATGATTGTTAAGAAACAATTATGATGAGCAACACGGGCAAAGAATTTCTGATCAAACCATATACTTTGCACGTTAGAAATACATATTTAGGGACAAAAGTCAGGAGATAGGTCTCGACATGATCTGATCTGAGGTTATTTTGCTTTGGGTCAATCGCACTGAAGACAAAAAAAAGAACGTGTGCTCCTTTTATGGCTCAATTTAAACTTTCAAGTTGCTGATGACACTGACAAATTCTAAATAAATTATACACATACCTCCAAAATCTTAAAAATTGATTAAACATTTTGAAAGTCGTGATTAATATCATTGAACATAAATAGCGCCCAGCTTGCGGTTCCAAGATGAACAGTGATCAGACAGTCTCAGTCCGAAATGTTTTCTGACCAGACAAAATTCAAAAAATTGTCCAACCTGAAACGCGATTGAAATGACTGTTCGGACTCAACTGCTTTTCTTATTAGATCTTCCAGACCGAACTGATCTCTGACATACACAGTTCTAGAGCAAGAAAAATATTATCGCAATTTTTGGTTCATAGTAGATTCAAACCCTAGTCTAAACATGGACCTATGAAAAGACAATTCTTGGCCAAAATTTGGGCATGTGTAGACCATACTAGACTCAAGCCCATCTTAGTAGTACAAATTCTAGTAGACCATACTAGAATTTTTATGGACTTCATAAATTGCCTGGACTTTTGCTCAACTCACCCGGACCTCTCCCCCAAATCATTTAATAATCCATCCTCTCCCCCACAAAACTTACCACCCCCACTCTGCACCTCCTTCCAAACGTTCTAAAAAAACTTTTGCTCAGCCCTTGAAAAGACCATGCTTGACCCAAAGGTTCTCTCGCTGAAGGACTTTTGCTTGACACATAAAAAGATCATTTTTGACCCAAGGGCTCTCATGATAAGACTTTTGTTCGACCCAAGAAAAGACCATGCTAGACTCAAAAGAACTTTGAGAAGACTTTTGCTTGACCCAAGAAAAGAGAATGCTCGACCAAAAAGGGTTACAAAAAGGATTTGGCGTGGCCCAAGAAAAGACCATGCTTGACGTGAGAGTGCTATAAAAAGACTTCTGCTTTACCTAAGAAAAGACCACACTCGAACCAAAGACTTGAGAAGAATACATATGCCGATAGGGTGATACTCGGCACCCAATCAGCACATGCATTCTTCCTCGGTTTTCGGAGCCTACCCGACAATGAAATTGTTCTAATTTTAGAAACACTTCATTTTAGAAAAAACAAATTAAAATATTACTAACCTCCCTTTGCCTTCCTAATAAGAAAACCAACATTGAAGCACACTGTTTGACGGCTGTGGTGAACATTCATGTTTGACTCCTTCCGTCCCGTCTCCTCGTCAATAATTCGTGTGAATTTAGCGCTGGTTCGAATTTTAACGTCAATAATGCAACTTGTTCTATGGATAATGTTATTAAAATAACCAATTTCTTCATTTTGAGCCAACTTGAGACTTTTTCTCCACTGCGCGTGCATCACCACGAATTTGATGTCAGTATTTTTTTCGCTTGCGCCTCTATTACCTTTGCGCAACTTTTTCCATCCAGCGCTTCATGACCGTTATGGTACTCCAGCGAATTTCCAACAATATCACAATATATTAAATTAGCTTTTGGTGCGTGCGTAATTGCCTCCATTACAAGATTACTAAACAAATACAAAACAAAAACAGACATGTCAAAAATTAAACATTTTCCATATTAAAACAAAGAAAAAATTACTGTAGGCTTTTTGTTTCATGATTCACACGAGCACCAGGCACGCTCACAAATTTGCATTTTTCCACCCACTCAGGCAAATGAATGTCCTTTATACATTTATGGTCCACATTTTGACACCAGCACAACTCATAATGTTTTTCAATATTTGACGCACCAACGATAACAAGTTTAGACATCTTAGTTCAAATATCGAATTGGCTGCGTGTTTAATTATAAATTACTTGTTCGCCAAGGGTCCATGGTTCAAAACTGACAGTTTGTTCGATATTTTATTTACTCTAATCAATTTTTAAGATTATAAATCAATTAAACTACAAAACTAAAGAAACTTAACATAAAAAGAGATGTGTTTTGCAAAGTCTACAAGCCAGAATGTCTGCTCTCGCTAGATAGGGCTTGTACGACTAAGACTCGAGTTTATTTTTGGTCAGCTCAACTAATGATAGTCAGCAAACCAGTTTGCCCGCACTCGCTGGACAGGGTTTGCATGAATATCAACTAGTAGCCGCCTTTAACTCCCCCACTCTTCATGGCAGGCTTTCTGCAATTTCTTGTATCCCGTCAAAAGACTTGAAGAGTTTTGGAAGCCTGTCACGCTCAACAGTCTTGGGCACATCTCACATGTAGCCCGAATTGAGAGATACTGCCGCACACGAAGTTCTTTAAAATTTAGATTCCCCTCCCGCAGCATCTGATAAAAAGTAGCTGGGTCACCGACACGGAGCTGCAACCTCCTCATAATTCCGCCTATATGGTGCACGTGTTTTATGAGGCTGTTGTTGTTTAGGGTTTCAGCCCGTTCAAGGCGACGCAGCAATTGTGACGGGGCTTCGTCGTCACCAATTTCTTCAGCCTGCTCAACTTCAAGGCCGGCGAGATCATCTGCCTGCCTCAAGATGCTGCGGAACTGATCAACCGTTTGCTGTAAAAAACAAAGTAAACAAAGAATCCTTTAGTAGAACTGCCCGCATCAGCTTTTCCCAAGACATCAACAACATTAGTCAGGATCAAAATGCATTGAAACTATTTAAGCTCATCCTGTCTCTCTCTTCTCTGTTTCTTCTCCTCGTGTTGGGTGAAGCATTTCTGTTGGGAGCATGTGGAGAAAGGAACCGTATTTCAGCAGCCTCACTTTCTTCATATGTGGGAGGTGGATCATCGGATACCCCGGTATTTTCGAGTGCCTGATTCGACACCTCACCAGTAATTGGTGACACAGGCGACGAGAGAAATACTGTTTCTTCTAACACTCTGGCGGCTTCATTCAGCAAGCCGTCATTGCTGTCATCATACCCTCCTGCATGACGCCCAAGGAAAACCAAGGCTTGAGTTAAAGCCTGTCTTTCTCCGTCTCTTGGACATCCATACATTCAGAGCAGATGGCAAAACTGCAACAGATGTGAACTTAAAGGCATCGTATTCGCCGTCTCTTCTTCTTCCAGGGCCATCCGACTACCATTATCATCGTCCGAGGAGGAGGAAGACGAGGAGTCTAGAATAGACTGCGCTCCTCGGCGTCGAGGTCTCAATCTGAGCCTCCGGTTGATTGAAGTGACCTCCTCATCGTCATCTTCCACATCTTCCAGGGAATTTTGCGCACTTCCGTCTTCAAACATTAGTGCTAACTCATCTCCAATCTCCATTTCGACGGAGTCGACGGATGGATAGACACATCACTCGCGTTATTGTCCGAGTTAGGATAGTCGACTAACATGGCAGAAGCAGAAGTAAAACTTGAGTTGGTGCTCGACATACTAAATAACTTTTTTGGAAATTTTTAGGTTTGCGTGTTTGTTTATTTTACTGATTCATTTGTTTTTTTTTGTTTTTTTTTCAGTCTGTCGGATCAACTCCATCCTATTATTGCAAAAAAAATCTTATTTTGATAGCTTGCACACGTTTTGCAAAAAAAACAACTTTTCAAAGAATTTATTTTCATTTTAGAAATACTAAATTTTTCAGCAGCAAAGTGTAGCAACTCTTCTTCGGTTAGATAAAAAGGAAAAGTTCGGGTCGGTAAATAGATACAGTGAGCAACGTATAAACAGTACAATGTACAAAGTTTACTTGTCGCTAGCTGTTTGAACAAGGGACGAATTTCGATAAATTTAATAGATGTATTTTTTGTAGAGTTTCTGCAGTCTTTTAAAAATACTCGGGAAAACTTCGTGAAGATCTCTTTTGAAGGAGTCGTAGAAAAGTAGTTGTCCATTACTGTCTGCGATCAAAAGCCAGTGTTCCCCAAAAAAGCAAGATGGTTGATTGTTAACAATAACAAATTTGTTTCGCTGAATGAAAGGGAAGTTGTCAGCAGAATAACAGCCAAGGTAACGCAGGCTAAGCTCAGAGTGTATTCTGACAAAACGATCAATGTCACTGTTGTCAACCATTGTAAATAGCTGAGTTTTAATAACTTCTCTATTGCAATTAACCAAAGCAACAGATCGACGTTCAGCCATAAGTATGACTCTAATGGGTTGCTTGGTTGGTGTTTTGAATTTAAATTCGATCCCCAACCGTGCACCAGTAAGTTCCGGACGGATTGTGCTGTCCCGTAAATTGGAATTGGCTGTAAGATTGAAGACCAACGCAAAATGATTGACAAAGTTTTCTAGAGTAATTCCGTTACCGCCAACAGAGTGACCCAAGGCCGTCATTGTTGTGTGGTAGAGACGGACGTGGCTTTTAGAGACATCAATGGGTGTGCCACCTACTTGCGATCCTTCTCGTGTGACCCTCACTGAACTCAAATCAAAGTCCTCGAAATTGAAAGGATTAGATTTGTACGTTCCCGTGAAAGAGTTCTCTGGTACCAAGACCAATTTGCAAGCTGGAGCTCTATTGAACAAATCATCCTGGTGATAAACGCTGGTGCCTGTAGTGATTAGAAAAGAAGTAATGGAAGACTCTTGCCACTCATATTGAGCTGCTTTTTTCTTTAAAGCTCTCTCCAGTGAAATAAAGGTCTCCGTTCGAAGTTCCAACAAGTGTACAAATAGAGAAGCATTTAGGACCTTGATTGTGAAACTACTCGCATCCTGACATCCTCCGGGCTGAAGCATAATGAACTTGTCCAAGGAACGTGTCAGTCTGATCCGAACTTCAACTCCAGGTATCAAATACTTGTCAACACCGTTCAAAAAATTGTCAGAAATGGTGGAATAAGTGTGAAAGCTACGCCCTGAGTTTACAATTTCATGCCGCCTGGAAAAAGCATCGTTTTTCAAATTGATGAAATCAAAAGGATCTGATTCAAAACTATAGCCTTGAGTTGCCATTATGCTCTGCTTGGTTGTGAGGTCAGCCTCTAAGATTGACTTGTAGGGGTGCAAATTGCTGGACGAGGAGACCATGGTGCCATTCGAAAAAACTTCAACATTTTGCCACAAACTATTAGCGATGTTATTCACAAAAATTGGTAGGGGCTCGCCGTCTGTGCCATCACTTTTTTTCTTCCTAACAGCTGCATCGCCTGATGATTTTTTAATCAACAATAATTCCATTTTGAGTAAAATGTTGTTTAGATCGGCTACAGTTTCACATATTTCCGTACGTGGCGCCTGAAATTCAAACTCCAACACTGGGCCATCAGAGTTTGTTGGCGAGAAATTTGTTTGTCGTAAGCGCGGACAAAATCAACCAAAACTTGACTTGTACCAAAGAGGTCCAACATTGAGCTGGTTGCTGAAACTGGGGGATCGGCATAGGTGAAAGAATGAGACATTGCAATCAATCAGTTAAGTCGCAGCGTAGACGATGGAGGAAAAGAAATCTTGCTTGTTATAGTTCTTCTTTTTTTTCGCTGTACGACTACGGTTTGTTCTCAAGACACGCTTTTTCCTTGTGGAACGCTTTCTGATCGTTTTTCGTGCGGAGCCTTTTGATTTTCTTCTCTGGTAGCGGGAGCGTTTTTTCTTTGATTTTGTCCTTCTTTTTGTTTTGGTTCTCCGTCTAGGTTTCGATGACAGACGTCGTCGCCCCTTTTTTGTTGAACTTCTCTTTCTTTTTCTTCTCGAGCGACCACTTCCAATTTGTTTTTTTACCGTTTCGCGTAAAGTTTTTTTCAGGGCAGCTTTTGGTTTTGTACGTCCCTCTATTATCCCTAGCACTTCCGGAGCGGCACTTTGTACCAAGTTTTTGGCTAAGGGTAGACCGTATCGCTTTGCAAGTGGTATCACAAAACTTTTCAAACCGAGACGCAGCGCAGAACTCAGCCCACTGCCGTATTGACCATTTGTTGAACCAGAATAAAAACTAGGAGTGGCTCGTGAATAAAGTATGCGATTAGAATGGTAATTGACGTCCATTCAAGAACTGTCTACAAACAAAAAAGTTTCTGCCTTTCCCCCGCTGACGGTGAAGCAAGGCGTTGACAACTGAATCGCTTGACAATCAATATGAGTACTGAACTGCAGGTTGCCCATCAACCCAATCACAAACGATTTCTTAAGATGACCAATTAACCAGGCCTTCAGCTGCAAAGCCTACTTGCTGGCGGCCACGATGTCTATCTTCGTCATACCTAAAAGCAACTAGTTCAGAAGCATAGAAACGTCCCAGAATTTCTTAGCCTTTGTTATCATGCAGTACATAGGTTATAGGTTCACTACGATTACTCGGAATGGACACTCTTGCAACAGTAAAGACTTCATCTGTAAATCGCTGCTTATAGCTTTTCTGGAAGGGCTTTCGCTGAAAAAACAAGCGAACAGTTTGTTTTTTCCTGAACATTTTTTTTCGCCCAAACAGTTTTGGTGGCGTACGATAACTCTTCATACCTGAATTTGGTCTTTTATCGTAAGCATTGGGACTGTTTTGCAGAACAAGACTCCTAACATGTTGCTTAGAGACGTCTGCGGGAGCTAAACCGATGCTTGAGTAGACTCGAGCGTTTATCAGCCTCACAAATTGTTGAAGATGACCCAAATATCTACATGAACCACTTTCTTCAAAAAATTTGTATAAAATTTTCTTCAACGTCCGCACAAACCGCTCTGCAATAGCACTTTTCGAATCACCATAAGTGCTATAAACTTCAACTTCTAGCTCCTCACAGTGTTTTCTAAAATGTCCCTTGAATTCTTTCCCTTGATCTGTCCAAAGTTGTATGGGCACTGATGTTGGTTTTTTGATAATAATCATCTTTGAAAAAGCATCAAAAGCTGCCTGAGCAGATTTTGATTTCATTGTGTGAACTCGTAGAAAACGTGTTAACACATCAAATGCAATCAGGAGATACTGTACGCCGTCATTTTCCTTTGAAAATTTATTCATAAAAGCGACATCAACGGACCAAATATGGTTCACTCCAAGATTTCTGACTTTAAGTCTTTTGAACTTTTGTCTTGCAGCTTTAAAATTTGTATACACTTTACTACTCTCCAAAAACTCTCGCACTTTGGACAAGGGTAACCCGCTGGCTTTTCTCAGACTAGAAATTCCATCATAAGCCGCAGGGTTGTTCAGCGATGTATAGATTCCTTTCAAGTAACGATACTCAGCTTCTGAGAGTCTTTCAGCTTTTTTACCGGCCTTTTTTGTAGTTTTAACAGACACCATGCTTTAAAGATTTCAATTCAGTATATAGAAATTATGAGTAGAACAAAACAATAACTATCACTCAAGACTTAGCTTGGATGAGCTAACTTTATCGTCAATGACTTGCATCGCCGACCTGTTTAGGAGCAAGGACTTTAGATGATCAACTTTCTCTTTTGTTATCGGCACCAGCAATAATGTTTCAACAATTTGACGTTCCATCCCATTCAACTTTTTATTATGAATCTGCAAATTCTTAAGAAACTCTATCAGGTTAACAGAATTTGTAATGTCAACTTGATCGCCCGACTGAAATGAATTAGATCCGAGGAGTAAGCGATTACTAGATTGGCTGAAAGAAAGACTGGGATTGGAGTCAATCAGAGACAAAAGAGCTCGCATGCGATAACGTTTCAGCGTAGCACGATCTTTTTTTCTGACTGTTGACTTTTGGGAGCGCGGACCTCCTTTCTTTTTTCTATCCAACTGTTTCAAAGGAGAACTGACAACCGAATCTTCCCTAACAGGGTCGAAAGAAGAGTTTCCTTCAATATTTGTTGACAGGTTGTCTTGTCTGTTGTTGTGAGCAGCTGACTCGTTGTCGTGATCCTCTTTATTGATATCCGTTGTATTGAAGCTATCTGTTTTTGGGACAGAGGAAAATGACCTTTTGGACAGTGGCTGCATTGCCAGAAAATTTGTATGAATAGCATTTTTTGGCTCTTCTAGTTCTTTCAACAATGGAACTAGTGCAAACTCAATAAACTTTGACGCTGTATTCGACGAGGCCTGCTTTGCTCGATATGACATAACAATAAGCACAAAAAAAATGTTAAAATAGGGGAAAAAATTTTTTCGGATTTTGTTCATCTCCAGTGCATGCAATGTTTAACTCACATTTTGCAGATCACTTTTGCCACCACTCGCTAGTGTGATTGCACAATTTTGGTAAAGTTCACGGATCGAACCATGTAATTCGTCCACTAGAATAGAGCCGTTTTGTTGAAAGGAGAGAAAGAAATGGGTGCACTCCCCGCGCCGAGGTACCGGCTGTTTTTGACTAGAGTCTAACGACAACTGGCACTGATCATCTGTTTCATTCGCAAAGGAACCACTGACTGCTCTCCTTTGCTTTGATTGCGTGTCAGATGATAATAAAATATCTTTTTTGCTACATACGGTAGTATTGCAGATGTATGTGCAAAATCTCAGACTATCGGGACATGTGGGTGTCAAGTCAATTAGGAAATGACCGAATGGAACTCTCATGCAATGCTTATAGCAGCTGTTGAGAAACGCAGGCGTTGCAGTATCCAGCTCAGAGCCTAAGTTTTTCAATTGCTTACCAATGCGTGGTGATTTTGTGAAAACGATATTTGTTGTGCCCTTATCAATGGTAACCGAATAACGGCCCTGTTGATAGAGATTGTGTTTAATGAAAATTGTAGAGATGTTTTTATGCCTACCGGCTGTCGCCAATGTAGCGAAAGCCTTGCTCTCCATAACTTCCTCGCCGCAGTCATCAAAAATTAGCAGCTTTTTCTTTTGTGGGTAGCCGATGTTGCTGTGCTTCTCGGAAATAGCATGAAGCTCACTCAAAATAAGATCGTCAACACAATTTTCTTCGTTGCTAGCACCGCTGCTGTTGTTAAGGGTATTTATGATTAAATTTTTTGACTGAATGCAGCACTTGATTTCTACTTTGACACTTTTTCCCAAAGTCTTCAAAAAATCGTAATAAAATGGTTGCCAGTAGCGATAAATGTAAACAATGTGTTCAAAGGGTGGTTGGAAAACTCCCTGTAGGACAGTAGGAAATGATAGCATTGAAAGGATCAGCTGAGTTTTTCCAGTTCCGGAGCTTCCGCAAACACACATAAAAACACGCTTTTTCGTTGATATTAATTTATTCATAACTGCTCATACATGTGGTTGACTTGTGCTGCGGAGTGAACGGGGGGTAACAAAAAAGTCATGTAATGACCATAAAATATGCAGTTTTTAGCTCAAAACTGAGATTGTCAGAAGCAAACGCAAGCTGGCTACACGCAATTGAAACCATCACAATTACAAAAAAAATTGAGTATAGAAGGTAGCACGGGTTTTTTCTATTGCACAGCACACAAACTCCCAAACATTATGCTGCTGTGAGGTTTTTGCTGTTTTAGCATTTTGAATCCTGTCGGCTCCGTCTATTTGGTCAACAGCATCATCAATGTCAGAATCGCCAGCTTTACTACCTCTCTGCAACTTTCTAACAACGTGAACTTCAGTGGTTGGCTTCGGAGCAGGCACGAGATAGCCGATACAAGTGCTCAACAGAGTTAGATACGTCGTATTCTCTTCGCAGAGGAAAGGCGAGGAATGGTGCGTTTCATCACTTGTAGAACCCGCGGTTGCTTTCTTTCGACCAGAGAACCCACTCTTAGATAACTTGTAGAGACACAAAAAGGTAACAAACACTTCACAATGCATTGTGTGAAAAATACAATCTGTTGATTGGGCCAAAAGTAACGACGAGTGCCGAGTCTTGGTTTGGTAAAGACTGAATTTCCTTGAACCTTGCAATCTTCAGTTACATTATCTCCGCCAATGTTGTAAGACGTTCTTCCAAAGCTCAAATCTGTTGTTTGTTCTTGTACATGAGACGACCGCTGCTGATGATTAGTGTCTTTCAAAATTAAAAAGAGAGAGCACGTGCTTAATTTCGTCTCTTACCTCTATTGGAGCGACAAATTGTTGTATTTTTTATTACATCTCATTAAGACTAAAGAAAAACAGAGAAAAAAACTTCAATTGACATTGATTGACAGATAGATAGATAGATAGATAGATAGATAGATAGATAGATAGATAGATAGATAGATAGATAGATAGATAGATAGATAGATAGATAGATAGATAGATAGATAGATAGATAGATAGATAGATAGATAGATAGATAGATAGATAGATAGATAGATAGATAGATAGATAGATAGATAGATAGATAGATAGATAGATAGATAGATAGATATAGATTAGTATCAAAATGAAAAAAAAGTAGCCTTAAAAATCCAAAATTTTGACAGTCAGAATTTTTGTCTAATTGCTTTATCCAATTGATTGCAGTATCATCAATCAGCAGCGTAGTATAATAATTCCATTGAGTTTTTTCTTTAGTTAGTTGAGTTGAGTTCAGTTGAGTTGAGTTGAGTTGAGTTGAATTGATTAGTTGAGTTAGTTAGTTCGATTCATGCGTGTGTGTTTGTGTGTTGAGTTCAACAAATTGGATGAGGGAAAACTAGACCAAATGTCAGAGGTAGGCCTCCAAAAGACAAAGGTTTCGCAGCGGATGATTTGTTGTTGTTGTTTGATCAAAATGTTGAAGACTATTTGAACGCAGTGCAGTGGACTGACTGGAGGGATGCACTCTCGTTGTCTTTGACAGTAGAGCTGACACGCCACAAAAGGGGAGCGAACTTGCAATTGGACGCATTGAGTTCAATCCTTTTTCGTCTACATCGTGCTCGGATATAGTCATCCTCCTGCTCCTCTTCCCATTTAAATCAAAGTGGCTGCTTTCCATTGATGTCGTTGTTGCGTTAGTTCCTAACAATTTCATATAATTTCCGCACGGCGTCGCACCGCCCGAAGGTTGCGCGCCATCCGAAGTCCGGGCAGCGCGTCCGCCGCCGTAGCCCCGCTCGGCGTCGTCCGCGGGTGGCCCGTCGTTCGTTCGGGCAGCGCGTCCGCCATCGGCGCCGTCCGGATAGCGCGCGCCCACGTCGTCCGCGGGCGGTCCGTCGTTCTTCAACTCAGAATTAAAACAACTGCTTCTTTCTTCCGCCACCTGTTGTTGTTGTTGTTGTTGTTGTTGTTGTTGTTGTTGTTGTTGTTGTTGTTGTTGTTGTTGTTGTTGTTGTTGTTGTTGTTGTTGTTGTTGTTGTTGTTGTTGTTGTTGTTGTTGTTGTCTAATCATCCCGTTGTTCTCGCTGTTGTGAATAATGTGTTTTTTCGCTGCAGTTGCAAATGATGGGGAGCCACCACTTTAGAAATTAGTTGACAAATCGGGCAAAATACTTGTTTGACACGCACACACGCAGCCAGTCAGTCAATTGAAACCAGGCAGAAAATTTGTTTGTAACGATTTTTTTTGTCTTCAAAGCATCTGAAAAACAAAATACTTTTTTTTCTATTGAGAAATACAGGTCCTTTTTTGTGAAAATATACCAAAAAAATTAGTTTATGAAAAATTGATGTATATCACATCTATCCATCCATTCATCCATCTCATTGTTGACAAACTCCTCATTGCTGTTTTCTTTGCTTTTCCTTTGCCATACAAACAAATATCTATCAAAAAAATTATTGTTATGAATAAATCAATCAATCGATCAATCAATCAATCAACCAACCAACTAAACAACCATTAAAAAAGGAACTTGATAATGAAAAACTGCATATCTAGGCGTATGATCTAGGTCTTTGACAACAATTTTTCTTATATTAATTAATCTATCATCATCATCAACAACAACAACAACAGTAAATTTTGATTACTTTCCCATGCACAACGAAAATTTAAGAAAATTAGATGGAAACAGGAAAAGAAGCGCCATTTGTAGTAACAAAAGAAGACACAGTACAAAAACAAAAAGAAGCGAGCAGCTTTTTTTTCTGGCAGCAAAGAAGCGAGCAGCTATAAAAAATGTAAAGTAAAATGTAAAGGAGTAGCAAGAAATAAAAAAAAGTGTTTTCCGAAACAGCAGCTTAATAGATAGCATCAGCTTCTAATTAACGTCAGTAGTATTGATATTTTCTTCATCATCTTCTTCTTCAGCGTCATCATAGTAACCATCAGGAACACCAGCTATTACAACAGCTTCTGCCGACGACGAAGTAAGATTTCTGTCTTCCCTCCCGGCAACTTGTTGTTTGGTATCATTGCTTGATCCATCTCTCACGTGTTGAGACACACAGGCTACTCTCGCTAAGGAATTGTTGTTTTCTTCACTTTCTTCTCCGATTGTGTAATTGGAAAGATTTGAAAGATCAGCCGAGGAATAATGTCAAACGTTTAGATTGTTATTGGCAGCTCTACCAAATTGATTTTGTTGAAAACGGTTTCGCTGCTGCAACAACGTAGCAGATGGTGCAGCAATATATCTCACTGGTGATGGTTGCTGATTTTGCACTGGAAGCGAATGAGAGTCGATTTGAACGGCAGCCGCAAACGGTATCTGCTGTGTGGAAATACTTGACCTAGCTGCAACGTGCGACTGATTATCTTCACGTAAATGTGCGTTGTTGTTGTTTTGGTTGAAACAATGCAGATTGAAATCCAAAGTTGCGTCCGATGCACTATCATTCTGTGGACAAAAGAACTGTGATGAATTCATTTGGCTGTTGCTTTGCTGTTGTTGTTGTTGTTGTCGAGCGAACCGATTATAAGCATTCTGGAATTGGTTTTGAGGCAAATATGATGTTGCCGCTTGTAGACTGAATTGTAGTAAAAAAAGCAGGCTGTCAATGGCTGGCTTCAAACCCCAAATACGATTCATTTCTGTTACGGAGAAAGTAGCAATGCTCTTGAAGATTCCTACACGAGAAGCGTCTAACTGAATTGTCAGAAACAGGTGCCTGGTGCTCACTGGAATTTGTGTTTCGCAGCTCAAAATGCTGATACGTTCAAACACCTCAATATTGGGTTCGATATGCTGCTGCAAAAGCGGGTTCTGATGCAAAGATGCATTGAGGACCGAGTCTTTTGACCAAATGCGAACAAAATATTGACTAGAAATTGGCAGGAGAGCCATTAAATCTCTCTCTGAAAAGACCAAACCTTGTGTTATGAGAAAGGCTACCAACCAGGATAATGTTGCGTAGAGCGCGTGAAAGTTGAGTCAAGGATACATACTACTTGCCTGCCTTCAATCTTACATTTATGTATTAAACTGTATTAAGAAAAACCAAAGATGTCATAATCTAAATTGCGGTCCATATGCACAACACTATTTTACCAAGAATTTTATCTGCATTTCGAACAGGCACTTGGAACGGAGAATTGGTGCTCTTTTTGGAAAATATTTGTTCAAGTCAGCATTTGCGTCATATGTAGAACTGAACAAGTCGAATTGTTCCCCGCGCGCAAGAGCATAAGGTTGTTTATTTTTTATTTGTCCAGCGAAAGCAGCATACACAGAGAAGGGACACCACACTTGTATTTGAAAGAACTTGAAGCCTGATCTCATCTCTGACCTCGGTAGTTGAAAACTGAAATAGTGCCTTACGCGTGCTACGGCTTCTTCAAGTCTCCAGTTTGTTGTGGTTGCTGGTTGGGCATTACTGGTAGATGATTGGGAGTCATCTCTACAGTATATCAACAAATGAAGATGGTTCTCGCAAAGTTCCGGTGCTTCCTTATTAGTGGACGACATAAGATTGCACCTTTGAGCTGAATTTGGAACACGATGTTGATTCTGTGAAGTTTTTCGTGTCACACAAACTGCATTTGGAAAACCGCATTGTTTTAGGCAGTTAAAGACATGGGTACCAATCACAAACTCAATGTGCTCACGCTGTAGCATTACACAGAGCTCCTCCAAAATGTGATCACATTGCTCTATTGCTCCTTTCT
This sequence comes from Convolutriloba macropyga, assembly GCF_964194025.1. Classification (NCBI taxonomy): domain Eukaryota; kingdom Metazoa; phylum Xenacoelomorpha; order Acoela; family Convolutidae; genus Convolutriloba; species Convolutriloba macropyga. The sequence continues at coordinate 37,523,754 of NC_134482.1, read as the reverse complement.
CACAATCATTGGTGGGGTAGAACACAAAATGCGCGTAATTCCTGGTGGCACCTTGACGAAACTCCATACCAAAACTCTGAAGAATCAGTGCCCCCCCCCTGCATCACAATTAATAATAGGTACACAAATGAAAAAACAAATGAAAACGAAAAGAAAAACATATAAGTGCGGTGGTTAGTAATTAAACAATTAGATCTACCTACAACTATCAAAAATCTAAAAGTTACAAAAAATTGCCTCAAATTGGCAGTTCTCTTTTCATTCACTTCAATCTTTTGTAATGTAAAAAGTAACAAGTACTGTCATCAATAAAGACTAATTCATCACAAATGTTTGCTGAAATACAATACAAAACTTCGAGATATGGTACACAAACATAGAGAGACAGACAGACAGCCACGAGTCTCTGCTTTAAAAATGATCATCAACTGCTCCTCCTCGTTTGCAAGATATGATCAATCCATCAATCAAACTAGCGTTTCAAGGTCTCCATAACTATACAATTGCTTACGAGAAAAAGTCGAAGTTGTTGTTGTTGTTGTAGAAGTGTTATCATTTACACTTGATTTAGATGGCAACCTCTTTTTTCGGGCGGGCACGTCTTCAACCAGGCTTCCAAAGTGAGAAGTAGAGGGGTTATTATCTTTGAAATGACTTACATTTGCTGGCTTGTCTTTTGAAATTGTCGTGAAAGAATTGTTTCTCTGAACGGAAATTGATGTATAATAAATGTTTCGAGAGCTTGTAGGTAAAGAGTGTTTTCTTTCATACAAAACCGGATACTGCATATACTTTTTTGGTCATATCAGTGGTAAAACTGCAGTCATGTTTTCCCTACTTGCATTGGAAACCAGGAGATCGGGAGGAACGGAGTGAACTTGCGCAGTAGTCTGGAGAGCTTGGACAGAATTTGAATCGTGTTGCCACCATGAAGCCGCGGACATTTCGCCTTGCGTTGTAGCAGAGCAAACCCTGCAAATCAAGTCAGATGAATTTTTGTCTTCTTGCAAGCGTGTTTGCCCGTCCACCGCAATCCCTTCTCCAAGAACCTCGGTCGCCGGCCGGTTTTTCGATTTCTTTTTAACGGCTGACTGAATTTCCTTTTTTCGGGACCATCGGAAATGGCTAGCATCAATAATACAGCACACATCGACAGACAGCAAAATTATCGAAAGGATGAACAGGAACAATGAAACATAGTTTGCGCGCACAATAGAGCTGACAATAGTGTCATTAATTAGATCTAAGTCAGCTCTTAGTTGGCCCCTTGTCCGCAACAATAAAACCCATCAACGCTCATGCAACAGCCCATATTCTTCAATTGACAGGAGTCCACCGCAATGTAGTGACAAGTCAGTTTTTCTGTTACTTGACCAGTCTGTTATCGTCTCTGAGCTCCAATGTTGAGTGCTGTCTGACTTGGTTTGAGACATAACGTTCAATAATCTGAAAACAAGACAAAGTTTGTGCATGGTTTGAAATTTCTGTTCAAAAAATAAACAATTGGAGAAAAAAGTGTGAAAAGAAATTAATACTTCAAATTGAAAAAAGAAACAAAAATTAAATTACTGTTACCAAATACAAACTGGCTACATTAATGTTTGATGTTGGATAAGAAACCGTAGGGGACAGATAAGCCAGTATCAGTATCGAAGCAGCGTTTAGTACAAGTTATCTTAGTCATTTTTTTGCAAAACTGTGTTTGAATTTCACCAGTTTTAACGCAACGACGCATTGAGCTAAATGGGGAGCGCAGCTTGTGCAACTCCTGAAGAACCAGTTTTTTGAACGCTTCGATATCGAACGTTTTCTCCACTGCTCTGTTAATAGCGAGACCTTTGACTTTAAAAACATTGTACTCAGCAGCTGTTTCATTATTGCGTCCATTGATACAGTAAAATTTTGGCCCACCACTAAAAAAAATATCAACCGTGGCCGTTTTTGGAAGCTCATCCGTCATATCACCGAGATAGGAACCGATAGGTATATCCCTATGAGCATCCAAACCACTAACTTGCTCATCAATGTACATTATACTGTCTGTATCATAGTATAAAACGTTTTGAGGATTTTTCACTTTCGAAATATGCTGATATAGTATGCTTCGGGCGTGGGCGGTTGTAAAGGCAGCCAAAACAACATTAGATTTTCTCGGAATATCAGCCGCATCGTCATTCGTTTGGTACTGAAGAAGCATCAAATCTTCTCCCACCAGAGTTGCGTCAATGAAGCGAGAAAAATTAGACGTGAAGTATTTTACGACATCAGGGTAATTGTTGACATACCTCGTCTTTGGCAGGTTCACACGCATACCAAGATAACCCGAAAAAGAATTGAGAAGAATTTTTGAGATGAAACGTGAGCCTTCGTTCTGCTCCATATTCTCCTCATTCAGTTTAACCCCCTCTTTGAGTTCAAAGTCGCGCAGAAAGTCTCCTCTGTGACTACAAGTTTCTGTCTGATCACAGTTACACTCTACTGGCCACCCACTCGCTTCTTTTTTTATCTTCAAAAAAGTGTTTATGTACTCCCGAAATAAGTTTGATGAGCGTCTTGCAGTGCTCCATGACCAAATTTCCGACACATCAATAACTCTGTAGCCCCAACGAATCCCTAATCGTAGTTCAACAGTAACAAATGTGCCCCAGAAAGGTAATCACTGTGCGAGCAATTTGAACCATCGATTGGGATATTTGCCTGCTGGGATTTGTTAGAACTAGTGGTTTCCACGCACTTCCTGCAGAGCAGGAAAAAATGTTTCGCATTATGCTTGAAAGGGATAATTGGTATCCAGAGATTCCTCGGCGGCAGAACAAAACATTTGATTATTCCAAAATATTCTTCATCCAAAATTTTTTGTTCAACTTCCGAAAAGGGCTGACAAAAAATGCAATCATTCGAGCATGATGCTAGCACTTTTCGTTGCTGAAGACATAACGGATTTTCCGACACATTTTCATCAATAACTGGAGCCACAAGCACAAAGTCCGGATGACCAACAGGATAAGGGCACGACGCGTTAACATACGGGTACAAGGAACAAATATCAACATACCGAAACTTTTGGTTACAATTCTTTTTTTGCCAACGTGTGCAGAAATTTTCTGTCCGACCGCCAACAAAAGCGTCTCTGGCTTTGAGTGGTGAAAAAAACTCTCTACTGCTCACTAGTTGTTTCAACTTTGAGGTATGATAGTGGCCGTTAGAAAAAGGAGCAATTTTTGCCGCTTCCTCAAAAGAATGATTTTTAACTAAATCGTTAAATTGACATTCCCAGATAATTTCACATGACTCTAAAACATAGTTTAAACCATCCGTCGTTTTGTGGCAAACTTTGTTTTCGAATTGAGATTGGAGAAACTGAAATCTTTCTTGAAAAGTGGTGAAATGAAGCTCTTCCATAGTCATTCCCATTTTCTTATTAAACTCTTTGCGATTTGGATAACATTTGTAGCAGCCGTGATAATAACAACCAAAAAACTCATAAATAATTGCTCTGTACACAACCTTAGAATCGCTGATCCAATCTTGTTCATCGGAGCGCTCTTTTTTTAACATGAGGCCATCTACACGGCACGGGCCATTTTTTTGCTCTCGAACTTCTTTATCGTTTTTTGAAGCAGAACCACCCAACGAGTTTGATTTGTAGAACTTGATTTCAAAATTCCTGTTTTTTTCCCTCTCGGTACGCTCGATCCAGCAGAGCCATTGATTAGCCATGAACGAAGTTTTCTCCACCGACCGATATCCGTTTGATGGTAAAATCACTATAGAGGCTGGAGGCATGAACAGTTGTCGGTATATATAGTTACAGGCTGATGCAGCAGTACATGCTATTTGAAAAGGTCAATGTTGTTGCATGTTTTCTTAATCAGTCGTCGAAAAGTGGTAACACCTTGTTTCAATAATTCAACGTCTGACTGGCAGTATTTTGTTAACTCTAGCTGAAAGTCGTAAACTAGCAAGTTTTCTTGTAAATTACCTCTTGTTGTTGATGCCACTGAATGAAGTGATTAAAATCCTCAGTATCTTTTAGGGAATTAACGCCAAACAGACACCGCGGCCGGAACTGTCCGGGTAGGAAGGCAAAATCTGGTTCTTGGCATTCTCTTGAATTCTCATCGCACTCTCTTGGTAGCGTCCGTGCTGTGCAATTTAATCCTTGGAGTTTTGAATGTCATCTCTCCTACTAATGCAGTGAGGGCAATCAGCGGAAACTATGTTCACTAAGCCGCATTCCTGTCCATTGGGGCACGAAGAAATTGTATGAAAAGGTGTTTTACCCTCAAAAGCTGCAGATGAAGCAGGAAAGTGGGGGAAATATCCCTTCTCCGTCTCTTCAATAGTAAATGTCTTTGAAAATTTCCGAAGAGGGATAGGTATGAACAGGTATGAATCAATAAACCGTTTATTTCCCACTTTGAGTGACACAACTTTATTGCCTCTCAGAACAATTTTTGGAATGAAACTTTGTTTCTGATATAGCCACTCCAAGATTGGCGGAAAGTCGTACCCACTTCTAAAATGGGTAATGAACCATTCGCACTTTCTGACACTCTCTTTGTTGTCGAACAACCAAAGACAAAAATCGTTAACTGAATTGTAACCAACAAAAGATTTTTCAACTCCGGAAAATGATTTTGCAATCAGAAGAACCGGTTTGTGTACATTCTTTTGTTCGCAGCTCTGATCAGTTTCAATGTCAAAGGCCCAAGTTTGTTCGTCTGGCACTGCTTGCTCTGCTTCTTCTTTCTGTCGCGAGAAGGAAGCGTCAGAACTGGACACTGAATTGAAGAGGTTACTCCTCTTTGATTTCTTGCTGGCAAAATTTCCGTTATCACCATCAACAGTCGTTCTTTCACCAACATCAGTCTCCAGGGCTGCACGTGCCCGTTTCTTGGGGCTCTGTACAAAACACTCGTGTTTCTTTCCTTGTGAGAAATCGTAAAATTGAGAACAAGTAACGCATCGTTTTTTGCTGCATTGATGAGTGAACGCCGAGTGCCGGGAAACAGTAAGACTGCACCCAGAAATAAGAGCAAATACGTTGTGTTAAATGCGCATCCAAGCACAGCTGACTCTTCAAACTTAGTCCACAAGTTTGGCAACGATACGTAGAACACGTCTGTTGTCCAAAAAAATCAGTATTGAACGCAGTAGAAGCCCTGTTTCTGCACTTTGGCATACGACACTCTGTGCACGAACTAGCTGCACACAAGTGTTTAACAGTAGAAAATCTTTTATGACAAGCATAGCAGTAAACCCGAACGCTGAATAGGCCCTTCATTGAAGTGATTACATCAACGTGCTCTGCGTCTGAGTTGTACGACAAATCAATGTGCTTCTCCTGGCCGTCGTTGAAACTTTTCAAATAAACACCCATGAACTTTGCATCGTACACAGTTATGTTGTATGGTATTAGAGTTGCGGTTTTGGCCAACATAGAGAGATCGTCAAGAGTCCATTTTTTATTCGCGCTGTTTTCGAAATCAATATCCGAATTTGAAAACCGTTTCAGTTTGAATATCAACTGCTTTTTTTTCCAAATCCTGTTTGTATTTTTTTGAAAATTGTTTCTTTGCCTGCTGTAATCCGTTATCTGCCAGAGCCATGCCTACGCCTAGTGCTGCTAATAAGCAATTATTTGATTCATCAGTATGAATAGATATAACTGATCGCTTCTGTGATATGAAAGTTAGTACGTCGGGGATAGTTCAATTATGATTTCCGCCTATTTTATAGCCAACCATTGCAGGTAAAGACACCGATAACACATTCACTTTCATATCGCTACTGATGACGAACCCTTCGTTTGAATTTAAAACATGCTCAACTTCATTTAACACAAAATGGATGTTAAAATCAGCCGCTTCCTGAAAAGGTATATGAACTGGGTAACTCACACTCGGAGCGTTTAGAACCAAGCGTATACGGTGGTTAGTATTTTCGTTTTCACGGTTTAATTCTTCAATGAGGAAATTTATCAAGTGATTAAAAATGTCTTTGACTTGTCAATTTGGGTTTCAATACCTCGGAAACTGACCTCGAAGTCGCGACCGACCGCTTGTAAGGAGCTCCTTCTTTTCGGTCTTCGTGTTATTTGATAAAAGGTTGAGGGATCAAAACCACTAGCTGAGCTCAGGTCTGGTGCTTCTGCTACAGTAGCGTTGCTGCTGCTGCCATTAGTGTGTGTGTTTTCACTTGACATGATCGGTGTCTGAAAACAGGTATCAAACTTAGAACCTGATTCTTCAATTATTAGTTTTAGACGACGGTCTATTTGTGTGGTTTATAGAGAGAGAACAATCATCAATTTCGAACAGCAAAAAAAAAATGTTAAACAGAATTTGTGTTCTTTTTTAAGTTGAGACAAGAATAAAGTATTGTGTCATCATAAAATAATTAGAAAACTCGAGTACAAAAAGTGAGCACATCAGAAATGACAAAAGAAAACGTTTTGTCTGGAAAATGATTAGCGGCTTTAAATACAGCAGCATGGGTGGTAAAAAGTTGGAGCAAGTTTTACTTATTATTTGAAAGCAACAGTTAAAGGCACAATTTAATCATTTGTTGGCTGGTTTCTGAACATATTTGCAGGCAAAACTGCTGCCATATAAAGACATTCTTTGGCTTCAGATTTAGAGGAACCACCAAGACGTAGAAGAATTTCTCCAAGTTTTTGATAGCTTCATTCCATCAGATATGTCATGCTAAACCACTGAAAACCAGTCAAAAACTGTTTGATATTTGGCAGCGAATGAAGTCGTAAACCTTCGTCTCTGAGGCCTTTTAAAAGCTGCACCGCCTTCACATCGTTCATCTCTTTTAATCGAATACCTTCACTTGCTTCCATTAGTGAATCGTTCCAGGCCGCAATACATTTGTCAAGATAGACAGCCCTTTCATCTGCACTGGCGTGTACATTCATTTCACTGAAACGCAGGAAATACGTTAGAAACTGCAACAACAAAATCAGTTTGATCAAGTTTGATTAACGGTTGATTGGAAAGATATCATTCAAAACTTTTGAAAAAAGTCCGTTCAATAGTTGACACGTTTTTATTCCTCTCAAAAAAGCTGTAGGTTAAACCCGGATATAAAGTACTTTAATTGCAGTAAAAACACTCTGAACTATACATAATATTTGAAGGTGAAAGATAGGCAGCTTACAAAAATTATAAACGTTCGAAAAAACGTTATAATCTAGTTTAGGAACAATCACTCTGGGATAGTCGCTGGTTTCTGTGCCTCATTACGCTGTCTATATTCTTGCGATAAATTGAACGCCCTTAAGCTGAGTGCTTTTCGTCGTGCATGTCAATTTTTCTGTAACAATCCGCCAGCCTCAGATAAATTTGTTCGAGAGTCTTGTTCAGTCGAATCTATTGGAATAAGGAAGCGAAACGTGTGATGATTCCCATATGGTAGAGCGCATTTCCAAAAGCCTTTGTGCTTTCCAGGTTTCTCAGAGCTTCTATCTATGTACAGGATCCGTTATCTATCGAAATTGTAAATGACTGATGTGACAGCTCCAGTTGACGAACAGCTATCTCAACTTTTTTGTAAACTTCAACTTCTTTTGAGCATAACAGGTTGTCGGACATTGCACACGGTTGATTTCCACTCTGCATTTTTTGTTCTGAAAAACAGAAGTTGCTGAATTGGTGATCTTGTGAGAACATTTTTTTCTAATGAGTTTAACAATCATTCCTCATAATATTATGAAGACAAGGTGGTTTTGAATAAACTTGCTTCTTGCAGTTGGTCGTTGAAATTAAAAATAAGATAAAAAATTTGGTATTAAAACAACTAAATAGTCAATAAAGGACTGACTGTCTTAGCATAAGATGAAAAGTAATACACATATGAAAGAAGAAAAAAGTGTACAATAAATTTTTAGACATAACAAAATCCGCGCAAGAAAAATGAATTAAGGTAGGTTGAACATTTTGCTATGCTATGGTTTGGCAGCCAAGAATCAAGTCTTCAAGAGTCACATTCGAGCATGACAGCATTTTCATACAAAGTTTCTTATACACTTTTGATCGCCTCTCGTCTTCATTGTCATTGAACAGATCGCTTTTTGCCTTGTACAAAAAACCAAGCATCCAACAATAACGCTTGATGTTATTTGTCTCCGAGGAACCTATGTTTATTTGGAGAAGTAGGCTCTTTAAATTAGCTATCATGAAGTCAAAAGCCGTATTCAATTCTTCTCGCGTTGCAGCATATTTGAACTTCGCATAAAGATCATTACATTGACCCTCTGCGATAGCCTTGAGTATCATATTGCCCAGCGATATTTGGTTTGATTGTTTACTGACAACTTCCTTCACTACGTCAATCCCAAACATTTGCGCTATCTGGGTTATTTGAACATTTCCACTATCCTGAACAAAACACAATAAAATTATTGAGTCTCAGCAAATTATCGAATTGATTTGTTTTTTGTATCTTTTAGGGTTCGATACTGCCCATCTCAATACAGTACAGTATATGTCATCCTCGAAAAAAGGAGCTGATTTTGAAGCAAAAAGGTTCTTACTACCTCGTCATTAACGTCCTCATTGTCCAAGTCAACAACTTCAGTGGTAGCGCTCGCTTGTTGGGAGTTGTCGTCGACAGACTCTTCGATTTCAATCCGGGTAGAATTGCCTTCATCATCCTCCAGTGTAACATGAAAACCATCCGGTTGCCTTGTCAAACGTGCCCGCTTCACAGCAAGGTTATGGCCGCGACTAAGGTCAATTGCTTCGCAACTCACTGATTCAGAAGAACTGACAGAAGTCATTGATACTTGTCTGAAAAACAGAGCACCATAAAATTGTTCAAGGTTTGAAAAAAGGCCCAACAATGGCTGGAATGAGATGACGAGTAAAAGCAGCAAAAAAGTTCTTTATTTAAAAAATAGTAGCAAGAGAATACAAAAGTATTGTATATAGGTTGATCAAGGAGAGGAGAATAATAATCTGGTAGCCAATCAATCAGTTGAACCAAAGCTGTGTGATATCATTCAGACGATTTAAAATTTTTTCATATTGGAAGAATTGCTCTTTTTCACTTTTTGACTAGGTTTGAATTTGATTGGGGATCGCCAAATATCTGCATCTTGCTCATTTCTAAATGATACATCCTCTGTAACAGGGATAGCAGAGTCGTCGGGAAAGTCGTCCCCAACTTGAGACTGGGTGTAAACTTCACCTTCGTCGCCGATCGTTTCGCCATTTAATTTGTGTTCAACTTCCACAACTTTCGTCTGCATTTAATTCCCTTCAACAGGAGTGCTATTGCATCTTATCGCTTCAAGGGATGAAGCCATTGCCAACTCAAAAGACGCCCGCAGTGCCAAATCTGTCTCGGTCAAGGTTTCACTGGATTCACTACCAATAATTTTTGTGACGTTGATCAATTCGTCCATTGTGAGCGATAAACTCGATTGTCTGGTCCATTTATCAGATATTGTATTCATTTTTGAATCAACCGTAGTTGTTAGTTTGAAGACCTTAATGTAGGCGTATACGCTCGTTTCAAATTTTCTGAGCCCGACTTTGACAACTCGGTTGTTTTTTGGATCCAGGTTCCACACGTTATACAGTTTTGATACCTCAAGATCTTCTTCAGGCGTTACTCCGGTGAAAGGCTGTGCAATTTGTTGCTCGAGGTCACTTTGTTCTTTTCGTTTTCTGATCCACTGCGCCATTCTAAATTATTGGAAGCAATGAAACTATGAACTATTTTTTTGAAAAAAAAGTGTTGCGTAGGTACGACCAACTCCCGTGAAAGGTATCAGTTTCCCAGTATCACTTCGAATTTCAATCAAAATATCGTGAATATAGTTTTTATTGGCAAGCTTAGATTGAGTTTTGTCAAAAGAGTGACGATATACAGCTGGATATCCGAAACGGCCTGCGATGGAGGACTTCACCTTTTCAGGACCAATTTGAGTTGCGTCAGATAGGTAGAAAGATCTTAATAAGGGTGCCTTGGTATTGCCAACAAACTGTGGCTCAATAATGTCAAAATAAACAAAAGCAAGATGATACAAATTGATATCCGTTGGAAAAACTGGCTTATCTTCAAACTGGTTGTTTCCAGAGGAAAGTTTATTATGCGTCTCCAACGGAGATTTCTCTAATCCTAATATGTATCTGAGATCATCGGAAACATTTGTCAGATGAACACAATCCTTTCCTTCGCATAGAACAACCACACCTTTGGACGTAAGTTCTTTTCTCGGGAAAAACTGAAAATCTTTTTTACTTTTATCGAAAATAGATTCTTGTCCTCTAGATGCATAGATTCCTTTTTCCATGCCATCAATCAATTCGAACACGCTATTGTACAAACATTTAGAAACACGACAATTTGATAAGTAGATGCCAAGTTTTCCTTTGATATAGTCAAATTTACCTTCAACGATATTGAAGAACTTTTTTGGGCAAGTTATGCTAGAGAGGAAACGGTCCACTGATTATCGTCAAGTTCTAGAGGTGCGCTGAGTGATGTGCGGAAGGACGCCAGTGTATTGTCGGGATAGCAATCAAGCGACGCATTGGATGACAAATCGATCGTAAAGAAACTGTTTTCTAATTTTGTCATCAAAACGTTGCAATCACTACTGCCTAAAGCGGCAAGCACTTCCTCTTTTAAAAAAAAAATAAAAAAACCGCTCATGGCTCAAACTGTGTTTTAATCAAAATTTTAACTTACTAACAATGTTGTCGGAATGAAGACCAAGATGCTTTTGGATATAAGTTGGATGACACTCCTCCACTTTTTGTTTTCTTCCAATGAGAAACAAAATGTAGTAGTGAAAGCTAATCTGAAATAAAGTGGAAGGGCTGTTTTTTTCAAAAACGCAAACATTTTTTTAATTTACATTTATTTTTTTTTGCTGATTAAAAACAAAAACAGCGAAAGACCGAATTTTACAAATTGTAAAATTGGATCAAGACATCCCTCGCTTGTTAGAAATAATCCTTTTTTTTTTTTAAAATCTGTGAACTGGAGCAATATAGAGAAATTACAATTATTCCGAACGAGGAACATAGTTGAAATTTTACAATTTGTAAAAAGTAGAAGCTGAGTTTTTTACAATTTGTAAACAAAATAGAAGCTGAGTTTTTTTTTACAATTTGTAAAAAGTAGAAGTTGAGTTTTTACAAATTGTAAAATGAGATGCCTAAAAATTTGACAATTTGTAAGAGAAACGTAGTTGAAATTTTACAATTTGTAAAAAAGTAGAAGCTGAATTTTTTTTACAATTTGTAAAAAGTAGAAGCCGAGTTTTTTACAATTTGTATAAAGTGGAGGCTGAGTTTTTTACAATTTGTAAAAAGTGGAGGCTGAGTTTTTTACAATTTGTAGTTGAGTTTTTACAATTTGTTAAATGAGATGCCTAAAAATTTGACAATTTGTAAGAGGAACGTAGTTGAAAATCTACAATTTGTAAAAAGCCGAAGCTGAATTTTTTACAATTTGTAAAATGTAGAAGCTGAATTTTTTACAATTTGTAAGATGTAGAAGCTGAAATTTTTTTAATTTGTAAAATGTAGAATCTGAAATTTTTACAATTTGTAAAAACTAAAAAATTAGAGCAGCAAGACAAAAATAAGTAAAACTTATTCGAATAAACAACAACGGTAGGACAAAAGCAAAAAATTTAGTTGAGAAGTAGCAACCAAATGACGGTTAGCAACAGTGTGAGAAAAATGATTTACTTGGAGCGAGGCAAAGCTAACCTCAACTTGCTAGTCGATACACCAACCAATCAGAAAAAATCTTGAAAAATGATCAACAAAAACAAAGAATTAAAGCAGTCCTCTCGGAAAATTTATCAAAAACGAAAAACGAGCAAAGAATGAATGAAAAGTAGAGAAAAAATTAACCAATCAGTTTTCTTCGCTAATTCAAATTAAAATTCGAAAACAGAAAACGAATAAACAAAAAGGTTGTTTTCATAGTGAATCAAGTTTTTTACAATTTGTAAAAATTTTTTTACATTTTGTAAAAATGTGTTGATCCGGCAGACAGGTATCACGATAAAAAGAGTAGAGTTTTTTACATTTTGTAAAATTTCTTTTACAAATTATAAAAATTGTGCATTTTTTAGTTTTTGAAAGATTCAGTGGAACGATGAAAGTTTTACAATTTGTAAAAAAACTTGTAAAATGTACTGTTTGTTTTCAGAATTTAAAATAATTTTTGAGAAGTATAATTTTTTACAATTTGTAAAACAAAATTTTACAATTTGCAAAAATTTTTTTACATTTTGTAAAAAAAATTTTACAATTTGTAAAATTTTTCTTTACAATTTGTAAAAATTTTACATTTTGTAAGATAAACTGATTTTTTTTTAGAATTTGAAATACTATTGAAGAAAAGCAGTTTTTACAATTTGTAAAAAAATTTTACAATTTGTAAAAACAAACTTTTTACATTCTGTAAAAATTTTATTTTAAAATGTAATTTTTTCTGCAAATATAAGAAAAGCTGACAGTGTGCATGTATCAGTCAGTTGTTGCGTATAAACGCGTGAATGTGTGTGTGCGCGCTTGTGTGTGTGTGTGTGTGTGTGTGTTTGTGTGTTTGTGTAGGTGTGTGTGTGTGTGGGTTGGTGTGTGGGTGTGTGGGTGGGTGGGTAGGGTTGATGGAGGAGGGGGGGTACACATTTTTTGTAACTACTTTTTTGATAACTTTTTTGATAACTTTTTTAGAAAACACGCAGCCTTTTTCGAATACTTAGGTTGAATAAGTTAGGAATAGATTTAACTGTTTAGAATGAGTCAAATTGTTGAGGCAAAAATAGTGCTTTTTGTACGTGAGGATAAAGCGTGTTGATATTAAGAGCTATGACATATTAATGTGCTTGCTCTAACAAACAGGAAGTTATTTCAGCAAACACACATACTCACGCACGCACACACTCATACACAACACAAGCAAACACACACACTCACGCACACAAACACTCATACACACACACACAACAAACACAAACGCGCACTCAAAAGGGAACAATACGGCAGCTGAAAAAAGTGGGGGGAATTATGACGCTATATGTTTTGCTAAAAATTGAAAAAGGAAAATGAACAAGCTTACTGTGTCATCTAAAAATAGAACAACATGATTAGTCGGTAGGCTCCGAAAACCGAGGAAGAATGCATGTGCTGATTGGGTGCCGAGTATCACCCTATCGGCATATGTATTCTTCTGACTGGCTTGAAAGACTTTTGCTTGATCAATGAAAAAACCAAAGTGACATGAAAAATTTATTGCTTGCCCCATGAAGGGACAATGCTGGTTGACCTAGGAAAAGACCATGCTCTACCCAAAACTGCTATTTAAAAAAATTTGCTTGACCCATGAAATGTCCTTGCTCTACCCAAAAGTGCTATGTAAAGACTTTTGCTGGACCTTAACTAACCTTAATCTGACTGTTTTTTTGGTCAATAATGACCCTTCAATCTAGAATTTTTGGTCTTTTCCACGTTTGGACTAGGGAACTGCCGTCCTAGCGCTGTAATTTAAGGTTCAACCCAAAATTACGTCTGAGATCATATAGGCCTTCAGTTCTAAGAAACCTGGAATCACTTCACATACTTTTAGTTCACGGACACTGGTCTAATGTATCACATACTCTTGGTTTACAATAGATTTTGTCCTCATTTTATGAAAATTATCTACAAGATCTTTTTGGTAGTTGTAAAGTATTTTTTGATTTTGTGTTTTTTTTTAAATCAACTAAAACTCAAAGGCAAAAAAATTGTAGGTAAATCGTTTATGCAAATATTTTTTAGACAATGAAAGTACAAAGAGGCTATATACCTATAATATCCTAGAAGAAATAATTCGGAAAAAAGGAAATCGTCACTGCGAAAATAAATTATCTTTTTAAATAGGGCGAATTCCTGTTCTTCTTTTAAACTGCGACCATAACTGTGATTGGTTGATTTTTTTCTGTTCACCTCAAATTGAGTTTCGTCACAGCTAGCTCCTGTAGAGGTGTTTATGTGACGAGAAAGTTCTTTAACCAGCGAAATTCATGAGGTCCTTATCTTTCGATGAGAGACAAAGAACGAGGTGGAGGTACCATAAAGAATCTAATAAGTGAAGAAACTTTTTGATTTTCCTCGAGAATATTTTAAGGAAAAAATATATAAATGTTTCTCACCTTTCACGTTTTCCAAGTTTTAAATACGTGTAAGTAGTCTAAAATCAGTGGTTTCAATTTAGATGTTCGGTAAAGCTTTTGATGTTATTCTTAAATTTGCAATTCAATAAAAAAGTTTTAACTAACAATTCGGAAGGAAAAAAACAATTTGATTGATAAATAGTTTTTGATTGAAGTCATGAGTGAAGGATCTCGCGTTTCTTTTTCTGAAAACTTTGACTCAAAATCATCTTACTTCGCGATTTGCAATGCTAAATATGAGCAGAACACTTTAAGCTTACAAATGAACTCATCAGTTTAAGTTAGCCTCAGGTTGTTAACATAATAGTAGTAATATCCACTGTATAACTAATGAGAAAAATCATATATAGTTTATGTTTAAAAAACTTTGAGAGAATTATATACGACAAGCGCGCAAATTCTTTTTTAACGTAATAGAAGCATTAAACACCTTTTTTTTCATTCTAGCTTTCCATGCTGGGGTCCCGAACACAAACAACTTCTGATCAAATCACGTTTCATGGCTTAAAATGTTCCATGGATCAAAATACAATTTTCCCAAATGTTCCATGTTCCAGGCTCACAATACATATCAGTTAATATGTCTGGAGATGTTGTGATCAGAATTGAATTTAGTCCGGGTATCAACCGGACTGCAAAAAAATGTATTTTTTTTTATATTTGTGTAACAGAAGACGCTGATGATAAGTCGAATTCTCTTTAAACTAGACACACACATTCCAGGTCTTAGAAAATAGGTAAAAATTTTGATTGTAATGAATATTATTAATGAACAAAAGCAACTCCCAGTTCGAGGTTCAAAGACGACCTGTGAGTCAGATTGTCTCAGTACAAATTGTCTTCTGATCAGACCAAATTCAGACCATTGAGCATTATCCGGCCTGATGCGCAATCAAAATGATTGGTTGATCCGGATTGATTTCGTGATTAGAACTCACAAAACAAACTGACCTTTTCAAGGTTAATTTTTTGTCTACACTGGACTAAAACTGCTACCTTTACCCTGTAAAGTTGACTCGGTAGTAACACTGCGTGTGAGCAAATGTATTTTTAACGTAATGTAAGCATTAAAATACCTTTTCTTCATTTTGATTTTCTACGCTGAGGTCCCGAACACAAACAACTTCTGATCAATCCACGTTCCTTGACTCAAAATTTTCCATGGCTCAAATTACATTGTTCCCAATTGTTCCATGCTCAAGGCTCGAAATACATATCAGTTAAAAAGGCTGGAGATGTTATGATCAGAAGTGAACACAGGGATTAGCTCTTATTAGAGGTTGTTTTGGCTTTGCGTTTTGGGACCTGAACCTAAATTCATTTCACACTCTTTCAGTTTAGGGACTTTGGTCCACTGTATACCCTGGTTATTGATGTGAAATATATTTTGTCCCCGTTTCGTGCAAAAGGTCAGCGGTTGACAAGAATAGACCTTTTCTGTTGTTTCAAAGTTTATTTAAACCGTTTTCGAGCAGAAATTTATAAGAGAGATTTGTTGTATGACTGAAACAAAATGCTTTAAACGCGAAACACTAAACGAAACACTAAACAAAAAAAAAGAAAATCAACCAAATTTTTGAAAAACAACTTTTGAGCAAATTGAAAAATAAAAACGGGAATATGAAAAAAAATTTATGATTGTGAAAATATATATTTAAAATGAAAAAATAAGAAAAATCGTAGTATCAATGCCAACAACTCTAGAAATGTGAAAATATATATTTAAAATGAAAGAATAAGAAAAATCGTAGTATCAATGCCAACAACTCTAGAAATGAAGCAAAAAGCCGCATAGGAAAAATCTTATTTCAGTAGAAAGAGCATGTGACCGTTCTATTGGAGTCATGTACTTTCTTCATGTACTTTTGAAGTGAAGTCATAACGACCATGAGCATTAAAAAACAATACAACTAGATGAAATAAATTTTAATTCCATGGGAAGTCAATTGGACTTTTGATTAGCGACACTGGGCAACACGTAAAAAAAACTTTGGTTTATATTTGAAATTAATAGGCTCATTTTAATAGAATTTTTTTCAACTAATTAGTTTTGAAATTATGGAAACCCATAGCTGTCAAAAGAAATTCCAAATAGGTTCGCTTATTAATTCGTACGAAACCGATGAGATCATTCATCATGCAGAAAATGTCACACGAGTGCAAATCAAACGACAAAAACCGGCAAAATAAAAAAAAATTAAATTGCGTGCAAGGTAGCATCGTCTAATTTGTTAAAATTAAAATCATTCCAAAAGCAAAAGATATATCCCATTGCGCCTACTCTCAACAAAGTTATTGTGTTATTTGACCTGCCATCACAGGTATAATGTGAAAAAAAAATCAAATTCGAACTCAAAAAGGGAAAACAGGCAAATATCCAAAAAATGAGAACTCTTACTGTCAAAGCCAAAGAACAATATAATAATAATAAAAAAACAGAAATGAGGGGAGCTGAAGTTTTTTTCCAATTGAGGAGAGCGTAAAAACTTTTTTGAGAACAACTTTTTAAAAGTCATAGCAAACAAAAAGATATGACTAAAAATTCCAGTGAGATATATTTAAATTAGCTTGCAACTCCCGTGGACCAGTAGAATATGAGACTAAGTCATAAGACTGCAAAATAAAAACAAGTATTTGCAGACCTGAAACTTTCGTAATCAATTTTACTCTAACGCAGTGTTGAATTCATATGAGTATGAAATTTGCATAAGAAAAATAAAATAAGTTAATCGAACTTCACTTTCAATTTTTAATAGTCTTTAATATACATAAAAAGAAACAAAAAAGCGATAATAGCTTTTCTTAAATTAAAACAGCGCATCAATATAATCCGAAGGATTTTTGTTTGGTAAAGAATTCAACTAGACATATACTAGTCTTGCTATTGCTGCTCATCCATCAAACACAAGTACTTGCTTCAAACGCTGGTGAATTAGATAATCTGACATCAGAGATCATGATATCAAAAATTACCAATAGTTTAAATTAGTTAAATGAATTAAACCTGCAACAAAACAGCAAGAATTGAAATTTAAAGCCCTCTCATAAGAAATGGAAGTACTATTAAAACTCTTTGGTTTTGAGAAGGTTGCTTTTGAGGTTTCTAGAATTGCTTTTCCTGCAAATTTAAACAAAGTTGGTTAAAATTCAATTTTGGTGCCATGTTTTTAGTAAAAAGTCTGCTTTTGGAAAAACTTAAACAAAAATTTACCCAAAAATTTAAACAAACCGTTCAACAACACTCTTATATCTATACATGTAAAACTAATAAAACTGTCGTTATCAATTTTAACTAATCAATAGCGAAATCGACGAAACCAAATTTGGAAAATATGAAACAACGGAAATCAGAAAAATGTTCACGAAAATTTAAACCTCGACAAAAATAACCAAAATCAAAATAAAATCTCTCTAATTATATTTTCTACGCTGGAGAGTTTGCTAATGATGCCACTCGCAACTCTCTACGATGAATATATATCGGACAAAATTATGACTCGTCGAAAAAACCTGTTGAACATATTGTTCCTCCCCCGCTAAGGTTGGTCGAACAATTACAAATTCTCTTTTTAACCACCGGTACACAACAATCTTGCAGTGAAAGTGGGAGAGGGTTGATTTTAAGGAAAATCTACTGATTGTAGCAGAAATTCAGTTGCATTTTCTAATATTTTGACAAAATTTTTGTGTCAATTTGTGTCAATAAGGTCATTTTGAAACGGCGTGTCGAGAAATAGGTAAACAAACCAAACAAACAGTAAGGCAAATATCCAGAACTTGAAGCAACAAGGATAAACATTGTTGTAAACAACCATTGCTTTCTCGTATGCTTTAAAACACGTTTACGATTGCAGTTTTGAAGGCTATTAAATATCACTGTGAGAACTAAGTCGACAATATTACAAAACATTGAACAAGAACAAATGACACGTTGGCATATAAAAAAAAATTTGTGAATTGTTGATATTGCAGTCGATTTTTGCTCTATTTTACTACAAAAAAGTATGAAAGCTAACTTGATAATTTGTATCGAAATTATACTGTTTAGCGTTTTGATTAGTTTAACTTCACAAGCTGTTTTCAAAGTAAAATTACACAAGGGATGCGCAAAATCTCCTCAAGGATGTCCCAAAAAAGAAAAAGAAGAGAAAACAGACAACAGGAAAACTGGCAACTCTGGCATCAAATCCTTCCTCAGAACCCAAGTTGAGCATCAAACAATGGTATTATCGGCACAGAGCACAAATGATAGTTACTATTATTATAACAGTTTTGACACCAAAGAGCGGACTTCATTCAACGAGGCCCTGAAGAATTATATTAATGTAAGTCCTGAGTGTTTAACAGATTTTAGCTCCGAAGTTTTTTTCTACTTAAACAAACCCAAGTTAAAATTTCACGCAAAAATTTTTGTTCCAACATCAAATAGTGGGGGGGGGGGGGGACTATTTGCTCAACAGGGTTTCCTTTGTTCAGTAAGTTTTGGTCGATCGACATAATCATTGTAGAGAGCTGTGAGTGGAATTTTTACAAAGAACAGAATCTGAATTTGAGACATATTTGATTTTTGTTTTTTTTTCCTGGATTTACCGAGGCTTAAGTTTTGAGATCATTTGCCATTTTGTTTGTTCACTTTTAGCGTCATATTTTGGTATTTTATAATTATTAAATTGCTATTTCAAAGTTTATTTTACGCTAACATATATACAAAATACTGGTTATTTATAGAAGATGCAGCAATAAAAAGGCTAGTTTTTCTCTCTTCGGGGATTTTACAAGAAGATTCGAACTCTATTGGACCGCAGTTTTTATTAAATGTTTTCTAGTCAAGATTTCGCAAAAACTACAAAACCCAATTATGTTTATCTAATGCCCATTTAACATATTTTGTTTTCAGGGAGTACCGCATGCTGTTTAAGGCTTCAATACCCTGTTTTCTAAGATATTTTATGAATCTTTTTAGTTTTCACTTTATTTTGCATTATTTGTTGCCCCATGACCCGTGTCAAAATTGAAAGAGCACTTTGAGTCCCAATAAAGTTATCTTTATGAGTGAACGTTTCTATTGCAGTCATTTTATTCTAAATGGCTAATGCGACTTTGAGGAAATATTTTTGCAAAAGAGATAAGGGAAAAAAATAAAAAAAAAACAGTAAATAATTCAAAACAAAACTGAAAAGAACAAAAGTTAATAGTAAATTATAGCTTGGTCCCACGGATATTTTAGCCTGGTTCAAAGGACAACAGCTCCTATATTGATTCCAACTGAAAAAAATTAGTCTAACTAGAGAAGTTATTATTTAGCTATTGATTTTATTTCTTAGAAAATTTTGTTCATATAAATGTTCGCTTGTTTTAGTTGCTGTTCATTATTGTGGCTCTTTTCTGTCGCTTTATCACAGCAATGTTCCCATTGGCGTCTCAAAAAAATTCATTGAAACAAAACTCAAACGTTTTGCAAAAAATCCAATTAATTGTTTTTACGGTTTCGACATTTTTGCCCGTCTTTGTTGGGATCATAAAACATATAGGTTATCAACAAATCTTAATGCCTGCTTTTTGAGTTGAAAAAATTATGTATGAATTTCTTTATATTCAAAGCCTAAGCTAATGACTATAGACGCGTTTTCTTAACAAACGATAGAATGCGTTTTCTTAACAAATTGTTTTTATGTTTATTTTTGTAAGATTGTTACAACTCTTTTAACCTTTTTTGAAGTCACATTATCATGAAATGACATTGAAACGAGATAAAATTATCAGCAACACAACATTATAACTTAACATTTTTAAAAAGATTTCGACGCATTTCGCTGTTATTGTTAAATGTCTTCTTTTGCTTTGATTTGTTGATTTATTTGCAGTCGCAGAAAAGTTCTGAATAATTATCGGTCTCATTAGCTTCCTATTGAGTTATATTTGATTTTTTTATTTCAGTTGAAAGCCAATTAAACGTTTTTGCAGATCGTTGTAATATTTGTTTCAAAAGATGTTCAGAAATTTTTGGCACATAACATTTTTTTTTCTCTTTTTGTCAACTTATAACTTGTTGCCATCATTGTTAGGCCCTGCTCATTTTTTGAAAAAGAAACTGTAACATTTTGCTGGTTTCGATGATACAGCCGATTTCTGATTCGGACACCAGGAATATTCAAAAAATTTGGCTGAGAAAAGTTTCCCTTTAATAACTGCTCCCATTGATTTAAACCCAAGTGACCTTGTAGACTTTCAGTTATATTTTCATTTAAATATTCTGTATAATAACTGAATTAAAAATGTATAACACTTAGTTAATAAGTAATGGTATTGATAGTTTCAGAATTTTGTGGTTCTGCAAAATGTTTTCTTTTTTGTTTGTTTCTGTATCTGTTGTCATTTTCTTTCTCCTGTCCAATGACTTAGTCTCAACGACTGACCCCAATGTCTTCTCAATTGTATGTAATTATATAGAGTAATTTTTAAATAGAAGTTAGTGGTTCCTTTAACCTTCTAATGTATTTGTTGTCAAAAACTTTTTTTAAGTTTTGCTCTCTTTTCTACTTGTTGATTTGTTACTTAGACCCTTAAGGACAAGTCCCATCTGCTTCCTAGTCAAAGACAAGTAAATTGTGGCGTTTAGTTTTTATATGATGGTACTTTGACTTTAATAATAAGTGTTTTAAGAATTTATAAATTGAGTTTTTGCCGTTTTTGAAGTTTTTTCTTTTGGTTTCATTTACTGTTTGTTTTATTCCGTAGTCTTGATATTAGCAGTTCTCACGAGTGCTTTAGTACGCCAGTATTTTATTTAATTTATTAAATAGTTTGGGTTTCTAATCTTTTTCGCTCAAATATTTTGTTTCGAACGTCTCTTCATTTGGTGAACGTCTCTCATTCGAACGTCTCTCATCAAAAATATGGATCAACCTTCCCTGACATTAGATGCAAACACAAATATCGAACCTCTCTGTTGCTCTGTTGTTAGAGCCTCCTAGACTGTTCCAAACAAGGCGAAAATAGCGTTGTACTTTGTTGAGAACTTTAGTTTGCTTTCAGTGAACTCTGATATAGGCTAAAAAAATGACTTCTGATCCAAAACTATCTGCAGTCTCTCATGCGCTTTAAGACCAATCATTCTTCGCTGATATATGACAAAAAAAACAAACACCAACAGAAGTTCTCTCATTCGCTGAAAGTCGCTAAGAAAGCGAGAGTGCAAAATGAGTGATAAATTCAGCTAGATTGAAATTTTTAAATGTGAGTTGACATTCAGAACAAATTTACATCTTTTTCCTCAATCAATCAGCTTCAAAATATTTTTATTTACGTTTTGAAAATCTACTTGCTGCTCAGAAAAGTCAAATGTTGAAAAAAACTTTTACAAAACTATTTTTTCAGAATTTGCCAATCATATCACTCGCTTGTCTCTAAATTTGGTTTCTCAAACCTACAAAATAATTTTTAAAAAACAAAGTCCTTGCGCTAATATATTTAACAACTCCTGTCAAAGTAATGCCTTTATCAATTCATTGAAAGAGGTTGAGTTTCTTTAATACATATTTTTCAGAGGCAATAACTTTTCAATAATCAATAGAAACTCGTAAACAATCTGTAACTTATAACAGTTTTTTAGTTGCTGATGCAATCTGCCGATTTGCTTAATTCAATCTATATCTCCAAGTTGAGCTTACAATTACAACTAAGTCCTGCTGAAACATTTATTACAATGTTTCTAGATCTTCTAATTACTTAGTACTCAATCTGAAGCGTTGATGCTGGCGAAATAAATTGCGAGAATTAAAAATAATGAAGCATTTTATTAGGTTTTTGTTTTAATTAAAAAATTGAGAATAATAAAATTCCAGAAAACACCGGAAACTCAGTAAAAATTTTTGATGTTCATAATTTTTGAGAAAAATCCAGTTACTTTTCAGCTAAAGTTGGTTTTATCAAATCTGTTGGACTAATTTCTATCGTGACAAACATTCACTTCTTCAGTGCCATCCATCAAAATCAATGCGATTTTTTTCTTTTCATAGAAGGATCATAAATGATGTTTTAGTTTCATATCAGGATCGTATCAATTTTTTTGGTTTCATACTAGGATCAAATATAATTTATTTCATCTCATACAAACATCATACATTTTTTAAGCATTGCATCTTACGTTTCATGGATGGCTGATCAATGATTTCTTAGATTTCATGCTAGGGTCATCATATATGAAAGTTTGGATTTGATAAAAGGATTATATAAATAATTAGAATCTTTTTCATGGGCTCTCTTCGAGAAAACTATTTACCTAGACGCTGCTAGTTTTTATGTTTTATGAAAAAATTACTTTGTCGTTAGTTATCAGATTTGAGGGAGAATGTTATTGATAACACGATAAATTAACCAGATTTAGTTACTACAAATAAATCTTTCCGCCACTCACACAGGTTGAGGTCTCAGACAAGTTCAATTATGTCCAGACCGAAGATGAATGCACGAGGGGCCAAAATTACCTAGCTTGGAAACATCGAAAATAGCACGACGTCTGAACGAAAGTCTGGAGACCACATGAAAGTCTGGATACAGACACATTACGTTTGGGAGGTTCTGGCATACTTGATTTCGGTCTGGACCTCAGTTTTGTCAACTTTCCGTTTTTTACGTTCATGGCTACGCTATAAGTGCTCAAATTCATGTAGTTTTTCCGTCTACAGGTGCAGTATTTTGGAGACGTAAAGATAGGAAGCCCCCCTCAGAACTTCACAGTGGTGTTCGATACTGGATCCTCTGATATCTGGATACCATCTCTGGCATCTCCCGTCTCGTGTCTGGAATGCAAGCTGCACACCCAGTTTGACAGGATGCACTCCTCCAGTTTCAAATGGGGTGGAAGAAAAGTGATTATCATCTTCAGGAAGTTTTTAATAGGAGATTAAATTTTACTTTTCCCGTTTCCCCCATTGGTTCCCACTCTTACATCTTTTTATTGTTGTAAAATAGGGGATGAAATAAAAAAGCCCCATCATAACTTCTCATAGACCCCCCGCTCTCACTTTGTTTTGGTGGATTTCTATAGGCGAGGGAGTATTTTCCATTTGGTTCTTTTTGGGGGTGTGTTCAACACGGGTATCGAAAGAATTTTCCATTAGTTTCCACGTTGAGGTGCCCTCCGGAAGTGACCTTTGATCAGACCAAGTCCAACGCACACGGTGCGTTTCCAAACCAAAATTACAGGATCTGGAAAAAAAAACAAAAAATTTCCAAAAAAAAATTCCGCACGAAATGCTCTCTGATCAGACCCAATTGCGCTCAAAATCTCCTCTGACCAGACTAATGTGCGCTTCAATCCGCCTCTGATCGGACCATTTCCATCCTGAAGTGACCTCTGATCGTACCATACCCAGACCGAATTGACCTCTGATCATACCATTCCACGACTGAAGTGACCTCTGATCATACCATTCCCAGACCGAAGTGACCTCTGATCGTACCATACCCAGACCGAATTGACCTCTGATCATACCATTCCACGACTGAAGTGACCTCTGATCATACCATTCCCAGACCGAAGTGACCTCTGATCATACCATTGCCAGACCGAAGTGACCTCTGATCATACTATTGTGCGCTCGAACCAAATCCTACCGAGAGATGTTGGCTCTGTCAAGAGGCAACAAAAAGCAGCATTCTGGTCGCAGACACATCTAGAGTCTGATGGCTTTGATCAGAACCAAAGAGTTCCAGCTGATCGAAAATGCGGGTTCCCTTAAAAGAAATTTTGACTAACTGTAGAACACGATGCTTTATATGGAAAGCCGTCTGATTTCATCCATCGGGTTCGAAATATGCACTAATGGTGTACAAAATAATATTTTTCTCAGCAGCTCGGTTTTTTTTAATCTTTAGCAATAATTTTAGAGAGGTGTTTTCTTTAGATAAATTTAATAATTCAAGCATCAATTTTTGTGAAATGAATTTATTAAAACAAAATTGGGTCTTTCCCATTATGGCTCCCCCCCAGCTTAGTGGTCAGATAACCTATAGCCCCCCTCCCAAACATGGTAATGATACCATAATGGGGGGCTATAATTTCTTTGGGGCTATAATGGGAAAGACCCACAAAATTAAAGACATTCGTTCATAGTGAAAACCATGGACTGATCCGACTATTTCGATCGCAATTGAGTCTGATCAGAAGTCATTTCGAGCGCATAATAGTCTGATCAGGTGTGAATTTTGCGCGCAGAATAGTCTGATCAGAAGTGATTATGAGCGAACAATCGTCTGGACTACGGTCTGGGTTTGTTCTGGGCCATGCTTGCACAATCGTCTGGTAATTAACTGATTTCGGTCTCATCAGATGTCATTTCTGTCTGGAAAGGTCTGATTAGAGATAGTTTCGAGCACACTTGGAGCGCACATGGTGTTTCGATCGCACTTAAGCCTGATCAGAGGATTGTTTGGTCTGGGAGGGTCTGATCAGAGGTTACTTTCACCTGGAGCGGTCTCTTCCAGATGGCACCTCAACTGGCGATTCCTTTTGGAATATTGCGAGCCTTTTTTTTCACAGCAGTCGAAATTCGTTAAAATTTTTAGGAGTGAAATCCGAACTTAGATTTTATTTAGATATACATCTGTCCTCTTAAATGATTAGTGTTAGTACTGGGTTAAACAATAGTATAATGGTATTAATTCGTTTAGACTAATAACTAGAATGAAAGCATAAGAGGAAATGAACGGATATGGAGACAATTAAGAAGCTTTTATGAGTCTTAAATCAGGTTACACAGAAATCATGACATCATGACATCATGACATAAATTTCCAAATCTATTTTGTACAAACTGTTTTTCGTATATCTCTAATTGTACCTGACTATATTACCTTATAAATATTGACTGTCTAAATACTGACTATATGACCTCCAGAACTGGCATTTCTCCAGGTCCAGATCCAGTACGTCCAGGGTATCATCCGTGGACTCCTCAATCAAGACAAAGTTTGCGTGGGCGAAGTGTGTGTGAAGAGACAACCTTTTGTAGAGACACTGAGCATAACGAACATGAACGACAATGAGTTCGATGGGGTTTTTGGTCTCGCCTTCCCCTCGCTTTCTGCCAACCACGGGGATACATGGATTCTGAAAGCCTACAAGACGGGTGTGATTGACAGACCAGTGTTCGCTTTCTACCTCAACGAGTGAGAAATCAATTCTGATAAGATATACACGAAACTTACTCTTTTCTGGTTTCGTATCATCAAAAATGTTGACATTAAACCGCAGAGGTATACCCAAATCGTCACGGGCAGATATGCCCGATGCGTGTATCGCGTGTTCGTTTTTACTATGTTAATACATTGAAAATGGAACAAAATTGCGGAATAGCTACTTTAGCAGAAACCGGCAAAAGGGAAGGGAAATTAGCAAACTGTGTTCGCAAAAGTGTCCTAATCCTAGCCGCGAAATACAAGTACAAACCTTATAACCTATTTTTGATACTATTTGAGATACTTTTAATGCGAATAATAGATACCTAAATTGAGCGGAAACGGGCTACAAGACTTGTAACCTACTTTTCGATCCGAATTTTCTTGTCTTTTGCAAAATTGGAGGAACCCCTTTTGCCAAAAGTAAGATACAAAGGATGTCTCCTAATTTCGTTCAATGTATGTATCTAATTTTCGAGCCAATTTTACTAATGTGGAAATTTTGGGGTATACCTCTGCGGTGTAATGATATTTTCAAACCTTTCGCAGTTATTTTAAAATTGTTAATGGATTGCCAAGCCTTTTTGATTCTACCTAAAAGTCCTCAATCAACACATATGGTTGCAGTAAATGCACATAAAGTTTTTGACAAGGGTCAGGTCTTTTGAAAATGAGAATTGTTGATTGCTGAAAAAGGATTGGTATTTTATATTAGAAATCAGTATAAATTGGTCTCTTGCCTCCCTGCCCCAGAGACCCCTTGCTCTAGTTGTCGCACTCCGCAGATTTTTTACATTACGACTCAGAGGTATGAGCCAAAGTTTCCACCTTAGTAAAAGTCGCGCGAAAAAAATCCATCAAATATAAAAATGGGAGACAAGCTTTGTATTTTGCTTTTCGCAAATCGGGGTTTAGCCTTTTCTGCGAAACTGAGATACTTTAAAAATGTAAAAAAGGGGACAAGTCTTGTAGCGGGTTTTCGCTCATATTAGGTATCCATTTTTCGCAAAAAAAGTATCTCTAATCCGGGATTTAGCCTAATCAAACGCGCGCTTTAGTGCAGAAAGCTTTATTAATTGAGCATGCAAAGTGATTTGAAGCTTTATTAATTGAGCTTTCAAAAGTTATTAAAACATTTCAAAGTGACTTAAAAGTAGAATTATTGACACGACGATTATGTTTTTATTTGTGGTAGTTTTGTAAATATCTGTAAGCATCTGTAAATAGCTGCTTCCTGAACTATTATTTAGAGAGAGAGAGAGAGAGAGACAGAGGGGAGAGAAAATAGAGCAGAATGGACGGATGATTTAAACAAAAGAGATCTATTCTGTTTGAACACCCCCATGGGTTTTTTTCTTATGCGCCCCCAAGCGCACGTGCTATTTTTTATATGGCAACGTGTTATATAAAAACATATAAATTGTAATCAGGGGCGCAACAGCATTGGGGTGGAGCTAAAACAGTAGATCGGAAAAAATAATAGAAAGCTGTAAACATAAAAATAGACGCAAAAAATTATTAGACGCCCGTAAACCTGTAAATAGACGCAACAAAGTATTGTATCAAATTTTATTAGACACATTAGACATATTAGACACAGTAAATTTGTAAATAGACGCCAAAAATAGTTGCAAAACAGAGGAATTTTTTGGAAAAAAAATAATGAACATCTGAACCAGACGCAGAATTGCGGATTTTTTCAATAAAATTGGTTAGACACCTCTAAACTTGTAAATAGACGACAATAATATTCCCTAAACTCAAATTCACAAATTAATTTGATAATAGCAATTGCGAATTCCTCATTAAATTGAACTTTGTAATAAAAACAGTAATCAATTCACATGTAGTCCTCTACCCTAATTATCTTGTTAAGGACGAACAAGAGGAGTTATAAGCTTGCTAGAGGCAAAACTTTTGTTTTAAAGATGAAAAAAATTGCTGATTTAGCAGGGCGACGATCAAAAATCTCTGTTGATGGTAATTTCTTTCTGCTTTATCCTTTATTGAAACCTTGGGATATTTCGGAAATTAGTTTTTTTTCAAATTTAATAGTGTTATGTGAAAACAATGACGCCTGAATACAAATGAAGGCCTGATGGCCACGAAGGAATAGTGAGGCAACGACCGAGAATATCAGTTAATTGTTTTTTTAAGATATTTCTAAAGTGAAACTAAAAGATTTATCAGAACTTAAGTTTTAATTCAAGTTTTCAGAAAATTATCTCAAAATGATGATGACTGAGTTTAAATAAAAGCATGAAAAACCATGAAGTTGATACGAAATGGTATTTTATTAACCTGGAAACCACTTTTAGCTGGTTCATTGCTATCAATTATTAAGGAGTCAACCTACTTCTACAGTCTCAAAAACGTGCAATCAATTAGGTTTAAATGCGGATTGTAAATACATTCATTGCAACAAAGTTTGATACATTTATACAAATTTGAGATACATTGGGTGCGAAAAAGGTATAGATAAATTGGACAGATTCGAGGTACACAGCGCTGGAAAGATAGGATTCACAGCTCGTAACTCAATTTAGCGGTTAAAATTTGGATACCTTTGCAAACACGGGTCGCGCAATTCCCTTCGATTTGCACTGTTTTTTTTTTTCACTAAAGTATCCAATTGTTGCAAAATTGATCCTTTTTCAAAGTATTAACGTAGGAAAAACGAACAACAGTTACACAGATCGGGCAAATTTGCTCGTGACGATTTAGTTATCCCTTGAGACGTTTTATACCTTGCTTGATCTGATAAGTCATCGTGCGAAAGAAAGGTGCTGATACACCCTTTTCTATTGTCTAATATTTGATAAGAAAGTTCGGATGACAAAAAAATTCTCAAAAAATAAGATTATTCATTGCGCAATATTGGAAAAGACAAACCGGATAATGAAAGAATTTTTGTTTTCATTTTTAGTGTTGTATCTGAAGGAAAACAAGATTTTTTAGGAAGTTTTCGCTTCTTCTTTTTTTGACGCATACCATTTATGAACGTACGCAGGGGGTATGGTGCGTTCAAGCATGCAAGGCGCAGAATCTTTTTAACGAGCACTATAAATGCACGAGACCTTGCAGTTGAGCCAAAGTTCGCACTTAGATGAGCCATAATCACTTCCAAATACGCACAAAACTCTGCAATATAGACGCGCCACTATCTCTTACATAAACGAGCCATCTTCTGCGCCCGAGAAAAATTGTCATTATAGGCGAGCTAAAGGCCCATTGAAGAAGAAGAAGAACTTTATTGAAAAACCATTTACAAAATTGCCAGAAAAATTAATATTTCCAAGTGAGTTTTCTATGGTCAGCAACATGCAGTACAGCAAGAACTGCTAAACTTTTTTGTTCATCAGGAATTATCATGGTTTCAAAATTGCATGAACGTGTTAAAATTTTTGCACCACAAAACAACTAATATGGTACAACATAACAATTTTCAACTGACTAGACCCATGTATCAATTGTACAGGAATAAGACAAAACTTTGATTTAAAAAACATTATTGTGGGCGTTTTTAAATTTCTTGATCCTTTTCAGAAACATGAGGCAAATACTGGATCATGATGTTATTCTGTCTTCTTGCGTCTTTGCATCACTTGAAATATATCTCCAAAATCTGAAATATATCTCATTTTCGTATGAACAGGTTTTTTATGAAACGGAGCATATGAACGCGCCGAAACTCTTAATCGAACCGAAGTCTTGGTCATTGGTAATTTCGGTATCTTTGGGGTAATTCTATAATCAAAAATTGTTTGGATAAGTAATTTGATTAATTGAGTTTAAGCGAGGACCTCATTCTCCGGTTACTCGCATCAGTTTTGCTGCAATTAATCTGATACCTCATTTTCTAATTATGCGGCCAAAAACAAAATTATATCTTTTATAAGAAAGAAAAAAACAGAAGTGTTTTTGCAATATTTTGGAAGAAAAGGTTGCCAGACATATTCAGATTCAGAAAGCGCGGCCTAAATTTAATCATGATTATGTGTTTGTAGGCATCAATAATTTCCCATTTTAAGCAAAAAAAGCAATTGTACCCAATCATGTATAATTAAATTAAATTATTATTTTTGTCAATACCATTTGATTTTAGTTTTGCCCTTGGTCCCAAAGAGAACAGCCAGTTGGTGATTGGGGGTAGCGACCCCTCACTCTACAAAGAGCCTTTCACTCGGTTACCTGTGACCTCCTTCGCATTCTGGCAGGTCAACTTGGACTCTGTCTCTGTCGGATCCCTATATGAAAGTTAGCAAACAAGGCATTTCCCCACAATACTTTCCGCACTGTTTCATCCGAATGTTTTCGGGTTTTCAATTTTTTAAGAAGATTTTTTATTTCATTTCTTTAGAAGTGGGCCAATTACGCGAGGCTCTTTTTTCTCCAGATCAAGTCTGAAAATGATGTACTTATCCTAGAAAGATACAAGTGGTACCGCATGAGAGTCTTTGGAACGCAGAGTTCAAAGACGTAATATACAATCTTTTCTAGCCAATTAAATTCATTCAAATTCAAATTAAAATAAAATGCGTATGCTTTGGAGCGGTGAAAATAATCCACCGATAAAAACCGCAAACTGCGCAAAGTTAAATGAGCACAAGTTTCTGGCGAAGCAAATTTTAAATGAAACTATGTGATATTTTAGAAGAAAGCGTTGAAAGCGTTAATAAAAATCCACCGCTTTTACAACAAAATTCACTGAATTGCGCACATAGCTGCAGTAGTTGAAAAGATCGTTTTTTTTTTAAAAAAAAATTTTCTGTTTATGATTACTGTTAGTCAATTCTATTCCATGAGTACTAGTGACAGTTCCAATTGGCTTTCTAAGTAGCTTCAAGGAAACATATTTAGTTTTTTAGTCGAAAGGTTATGGTCGTTTTGACTTTTAAAAATTTATGTTTTCAAAATAAACCATGGATTTTTGAGCTTCGAGACTTTTTTCTCTTTTTTGGTAGACTTGTAGCTAAAGTTAATAAAAACAGGCCGTATAGTCTCTCTAATGAATTAAACTTTATTATTTGCGGTTTGTTCCCCAAAAGGCACAATTGAACACATTGAAATTATTGTTGTTCCTAAAACCATCAATTGAACACAATTGACGGTTTTTCGCAAAATATTGGAATAATTTTTGACTGTGTCGCTATTTGTCGGTTTTTTTGTAGTCGCATTTAGACTTTCTTTTTACATTTAAACAATGATGTTCCTCTTGGTCCACCTTTTAACCATTCTCATTAGTTAAAGGTCGCATTTCAATTTATTGGAAATTTTTTCACGGAATTTTTTAGTAAAGAAGTATATAATTTACAAAAAGGGGTTTTTTAAAGCCTCTGCACCAAATGAGATCAAAACTCCTTTAGATTCAAACTAAAGACTTCTCGGTAGAAAAAGTTAGATATTCTTCAGATTTCAGTTGCGTTTAAGCGAATAATAGTTTTCAAAAACAGCATATTTTAATCGGAACAAGAACTTACCCAAATCATTTCAAACTCATAAACAGAGATCCATATTTTCATAATTAAAAGTGGTCAGAAAAAAAATTACCTCAAAGAACCATTAATCTCAGGTCAATTGGTTGCTAAAAATCACTAAATGTTTTGAGGTGAGTATTCGGAAAATTCGCAGCTTTCACCGGTGAAGTTTTTGTGTTCAGGTCTTCCCGTTGGTAGCGGTGAAATACTTTTTTTTATCACAGCTTAAGCGGTGAAAATAAACAATTCACTGCTTCTACTACAAAATTTCAACGCATTTTTTCCCCATAAAGTTTATTGAATCTGATCTTTTTTCACAAGAAATATTTTTGAAGTGAATGACAGATGGCGAAGTGGAATAAGAAGTTGTTGAGATGCTGGAGGTGAGAGGTTCGAACCCTTATACGGCAGTTTCGGTGAACAACTCCGGTGAAACGATGAAAATAAAAACTGCAAATCGTACAAAAATTTACCTCTAAAAACCGCAAATCTTGAAAAAATTCACAGCTAAAAACCGATAGGCGCACAAAATTTCACCGCGTTAATCGCTAAAAGATCCGGGCGCTTTGCGATTAAAATTATTTTTTTTCACCGCTTTTCACCGCAACTCTACATTATTATATTATAATTTCGACAAGAACTCGACCCGGGAATCATCTGTCGCTTTGTTTCCATTACGTTTGTTTTTTTTCTGCTGCAGATGGAACAGTGCTGTGTGGCTTCGGGTGCTATGCAGTTCTGGACAGTGGTACCTCTCTAGTGGTTGGACCGCCTAATGACGTCATCAAACTGGTTGAAACCATCGGGGCCAATATGACTGGTAAGTATACCTGCGTTCAATATCTACCCAGTGAAACGAAACGTGATAGCATTGATAAGAAACAATTAATCCATTATAATCTTGCCAAGATCTTGCAATATTACATGGCAAGATCTTATTAAGACACATAAATATATATATATATATATATATATATATATATATATATAAGATAAATATCTCTTTGCATTGCTTTTAAGAATATATTTTTTTCTATTTATGTTTAGATGAGTTTGGGATCTACTCAATGGATTGTTCTCGAAAACATCCGACTGAAGAGGAAAAACGACCTGAAAACAACATAGTTTTTGTGTTCAAAGGCAGAGAGTTTGTTCTGGAACCCAAGGATTACATTATAGGCAAATGTTTTACTATAACTGATTCAAATTAAGAGAAAAAATTAGTTGCAGAAAACAAAAACTAAGTAGCCAATATCGAACCGAATTCTGATCAAAATTGCTGTTCATAGGGTTAATCAGACCTGAAATGCTGAAAATACCATTACATTTAAATCTGCTGAAAATATCATTACACGTTCAAATTGTTTTTTTTTCAAAAGTAAGAACGATCCTCTTAACGTGGTTCGATCCAATTATTTTGCGTGAAGACACGCCAGGAGCGAAAATTACATGCAAAACGTTCTAATTCGATGCAAAACGTTGCAAGATTTTGGCACGTTTCTCATATCTTTTTGTCAAAGTTTCTTTCCAGGTCTTTTAAGCATTCTAAATTTGTATAATATTACCATACGTTCGTTTCATAGAAGGTTTTAATCACAAGAATCATTACAAACAGGATTGATAACTCTCAATTTAAAATGTCGCAGAATCATAAACTTCAAAAACCATAGAAGTGGTGCGCTTTGCCTCATTTTACCAAAACTTTTTGCCAATTTTTAGACGTTGTTTCATTAAATGATAAAAATGGATCTTTTCCGTTTCTGCCCCCCCCCACCCCCAGTACGTTATGTGCCCCCCAGTTACAGAGCACGTGCCATTACATAGTAAATCAGTATGTATAAATATGGCACGTGCGTCGGGGGGGGGGGGGGTTGCAAATAATATGCGCCCACTAAGCTTGAGGGGGGGGGGGGCACAAACGGAAAAGATCCGATAAAATATTGCGATTTCATTTTCCCACCTGGTTCGTACATTTTCCTTCAAAGAACTTCTTTCCCATTTTCCCAAGATTGGAATCAGTTATTACGCATCATCTTTTTCCCAGAGTACAATGGTGAGTGTATGTTGGGATTCAGTGTCATCCCAGCCACTGCTTCCCTGGGAGAACCCTGGATATTGGGGGATGTATTCATGCGCAAATATTACACAGAGTTCGACTTGGGAAAAATGCAGATTTCTCTGGCAGAGGCCAATGTTGAAGAATATTCTTCCTGAAATTCAAACAATTTTAAATAGTTGTGCTGATT
Organism: Convolutriloba macropyga; assembly: GCF_964194025.1. Lineage (NCBI taxonomy): Eukaryota > Metazoa > Xenacoelomorpha > Acoela > Convolutidae > Convolutriloba > Convolutriloba macropyga. The sequence continues at coordinate 37,490,656 of NC_134482.1, read as the reverse complement.
ATTTCGAGTATTACGTTCATTTTCCTCTCAAATTACAGTTGGTTTAATTTATGGGAATGGGATGCATGTTAAGGGAATCAAGATGGAATTGTGCTCACAAATTATGTTCTTCCCAAATCGAAAACAAAAGTGTATCTTGTATTATTATTATTGTGACCGCAACGTAGGATTCTTCCGAAAAAAGTTAATCTTGCAATATTTTTACAGGAATATTTTAAGGCTAACTTTACCTTGCAAGAACTTGCATTATAATAACTGTCTTGAAAGATCTAGCAAGAATAACTTTAGTTTTCGACGCGGGTTGTTTTTCGCTCAAAATGTGCTCAATTCGGAAATTTTGTTTGATAATTCTTTATCATGAGTAAGCGTTCGCGCAGACATTTTGTTTCAATGGAAAAGGAACACATTTGATTAAAAAATTGAACTATTTAAGTGAACCAGTATTCTCTATCAATTCAAGGATTCTGTTATATTTTTGTCAAAACAAAGTAATTAAACAGATTTTAACAGTTGTGGTTTCGAAAGATGATTCGCTACCGCGATCGAAGCTGAATAGTTATGGTTTGATAAGTTATCAGCTCTTGCACAAAAATAATTCCGCCCTGGTTATAAATTTATCTCTTAAAATGTGATAACATAACGTTTTTTTTGGTTTGAAGATAAACATGCAATTTCACAATTTATGAACATTAAACTTATAAGATCAAGTCAGATCAAGACTTGTAAAATTCGTATCGATCCTATCAGATAAAGTCAACGGCATCAAAATCAGCAAATAAAATACAATTTATTGTTGAATTTTGTTAATTACGCAGTCAGAAGGACTTTTCTCCACAGTTTTTGTCCAGATCAATAACAGTGGCCTTAAAATTCACGGAAAATTGGCAAAATTTATGTAAAGTTTACGATGTTTGCCAACTAAACCGGTTGTTTTTTTTCAATGGGAACTTACAATAAAATTATAAAAATCCTGTAGGTATGAAAATAACTTTGTTTTTCCTGCACTGAGACACCAGAGTAGATCATAACCCGACCAGAGTCCCTCCAGAGTATGAGAACAGTCAAATCTGGGTTGACACTTCGCAAAGTTTTTCCCAGAATTGGTCTTCTCTGTCGCTAGTATTCAAAGAGTTGAGCCCAGATTAGAACTACAGTGGAGTTGATCCTGACAGAATTGACCGCAGAGTAAGTCTAATCTAGAGTTGACCTCGATAGAGTTGACAATTGATTAGATTTTCCCTACTTCTAATGACTTGCAGTCAGCTCTGTCAAGGATAGTCTAGAATATGGTTACACTGGGATCTCTGCTTTCATGGGTAACCACCTACTTCTACTCTCGAGGTACTCTGTCAAGCGAAAATTGACCTCATCAGTTTTTGATCCAGTTCTGAATTAACTATGTTCCAGTTCTGATCTGCTTTGGAGATAAGATACGGGCTAGGAATAATTTTATTTTTTGTTCAACTACTCTGTGATGCCAGCAGTTGCCAACAATCAGCGAATTACTTCGAAAAAAAATGAAATCTAAGTCTAATTCTAAATCTTAAGTCTGGTCATATTGCTTAAAAAAATATTTTTTCTGTAAGGCATGAAATTTTATCGAGTAAGTTTTGGTAGGACAAGTCTAAAAATTGATTTTTCATATCTGAATCGAAAATTTCAAACTCACCTAGAAAGTATTTTCCAAAAAACTTATCTTGAACAAATTCTGAAGAATGGGAGAAAATAACTTTTTAAAGTAAATATCAGCATTGCTTAAAGAAATCTAGGAAAAAACCACATTTCCGTAGCCTGTTCTTCATCGAAGTTCAAAAATTAGAAAACGCGGTTTGCAATAAGGCATCTTGATACAAAAAAACCTACCATCATGTTATAAGTGAAAGGCCGTGATAATAAAGAATTGACATGCCATCATGCATTTTTTTAAAAAAAAGTTGACAGTGATTGTTAAAACGTACACAAAGTTCTCATCTTTTCAGGGAATTTAAGTGGATTGATGCGCTAGTGAGCAGATGAATCTTGGCCTTTAAGGTGAAAGAAATCACAAGAGTAGTATTTTTTTGTGAGACAATGCTTAGTGGACTTATTTTTCATAATATTTTCACATGGGACATTAACCTTATAATTTTTCCCTTAAAATCAAACAGGTTTTTCTGCAAAAATTGTGAGTTTTTACTAGACGAACACCATAACGACAACTTCTAATCCAGTTTCTCTTTATACTGATTAAACGTATTCTAAGAAAATAGGAGATGCTTAAGTGCTATGAACAAATCATTGTAGCAGTTCCCCAAAAAACACCAATAGATTTTGTTTTTGAAGTTATATTGATTTTGCTAATTAAACTTTGAACTCAGCCTGGGTCGTGAAAAAAAACTGAAAAACATGCAAGATAGTTTGTGAAAAGATGTTTTCTTTCACAGAAAAATTTCAAATTTTTTTGTGGTGAATTGCGGTAAAAGTTGAGAAATTATGTAATTTCATTGCTAGCAAAGCGGTGGACCTACTTTTATTCCCCTCATTTTACCACTGAAGTATGTATGTAATAAATTACATAATTTCATTGCGTTCACCGCATTTCAGTTCACAATTATGTAAGAAATTTGCGGTGATGAAGAAGAAATTTTTCATTGCTTATCTTATTTAAAAGATATATATAATATTTTGCGTCAATCTTACAAAAAATACCGCTTCCTATTGTTGATCTTACAAAAATTCACCGCTTCCTAGCGTTGATCCTACAAAAATTCATCGCCTCCGAGCTTTGATCTTACAAAAGTTCATGGCTTGTCTTGTATAACTTCATCACTTTTAATGCGAGATTTTTCAAAAAGTTCTTTGAAAAATTCTTTTTTTCTCTCCATTCAATAACGAAAACTCTCAAAATAATCGGGGGAATTTTTAGTCAGTTCCCC